>NC_133328.1:416694656-417012156 GCF_042186555.1 Aquarana catesbeiana
ATGGAGCTTTCTTTTGGTGGTATTTGATTGCCTATGCTGTTTTTATTTTTTGCGCTGTAAACAAAAGAATAGCGACAATTTTGAAAAAAACACATTGGGGTTGATTTACTAAAGGCAAATCCACTTTGCATCACAAGTGCACTGCAAGTGCACTCGCTTTAGAACTGAGGGGAAGATCTGAAATGAGGGGAAGCTCTGCTGATTTTATTACCCAATCAAGTGCAAGCAAAAATGCTGTTTTTTATTTTCCTTGCATGTCCCCCTTGGATCTACAGTGACTGCATTTCCAAGTGCACTTGTAGTGCAAAGTGCATTTGCCTTTAGTAAATAAGCCCCTATATCTTTTACTTTTTGCTATAATAAATATCCCAATTTTTTTATTAAAAAAAACAATTTTTTTCCTCAGTTTAGGCCAATATGTATTCTTCTACATATTTTTGGTAAAAAAATCGCAATAAGCGTATATTGATTGGTTTGCGCAAAAGTTATAGCGTCTACAAAATAGGGGATAGATTTATGGCATTTTTATCATTTTTTTTTCTTTACTAGTAATAGCGGCGATCTGCGATTTTTATCAGGACTATGACATTATGGCAGACACATCAGACACTTTTGACACATTTTTGAAACCATTGACAATTATGCAGCGATCAGTGCTATAAAAATACACTGATTACTGTGTAAATGTCACTGGCAGGGAAGGGGTTAACACTAGGGGGGGGCGATCAAGGGGTTAATTGTGTTCCCTAGGTGTGTTCTAACTGTGGGGGGATGGGACTGTCTAGGAAGAGAGATCGATCAGTGTTCATTCATAGCATGAATGCACGATCTGATCTGTCTCCTCTCCCCTGAAAGAACCGGGATCTGTGTGTTTACACACACAGATCCCGGTTCTCGCTCTGTCACGAGCGATCGCGGGAGCCCAACGGTCATTGCGCCCACCGGCACTCATATTGGAGTCAGGCACATGCTGCGGGCGCGTGCCCCTAGTGGCCAAGAGGCAAAGCGCCGTAACATAACGTCATTTCGCCCAGCTGTGCCATTCTGCTGCAGTAAAACTGCGGCGGTTGGTCAGCAAGCGCTTAACCCATAAATACAAATTGTGCGATCATCTTTAACATACCAACAATATGCAGCCTGATTTCCACTTGATATTTAACTGAGACAATCATTACTACAAATAATGTAGAAATGTAGATGGTAATAAATGAGCTTTAAAGTAGCTCTAAAGCCTAAACTTTTTTTACCTTAACGCATTTCTTGCATTAAGGTAAAACATTTTTAGGCATCGAATTAGACCCCTCACCCCCCCCCCCTTATACTTACCTGACCCCCATTCAATCCAGTGCTCTGCACATCTGCAGCTTTTCTCTCCCCTCACTTTCATGTTTCACTGACTTTGCATGGGCACCAGGAGCCATTGGCTCCACTGCTGTCAATCAAAGCCAGTAACGAGGGAGGAGGAGCGGGTCTAAGTCCCACTGTCTGTGTCAATGGACACAGCAGCGAGGCTCAGGAGCACTGTTGGACAGAGGGGCACTGGACAGAGGGGAGGAACCAGCAGGGCCAGTGAGGGACCCGAGAAAAGGAGGTTTGGGGCCGCTCTGTGCAATTCTATTACTCAGAGCAGGTAAGTATGTTTGTTATTCAAAAAAAAACTTTTACAATCATTTTAATGAGTATCTGACTGGAATAAGTGCTTATCATTGATGGTGGAGATGTGTTGTATAATGTAACATCTCCTTGATCACCCATATCTGATATTTTTTTAATCTTTTTTTGAACTCCAGCATCACCATTGTCCTACTTTAGTTCTTCAACCCCCAACCCTCCTCCACTAGTTAAAATCATTATTCAAAAAGTAAAATTCATGGTAGGAAAACCTATAGAAGGGAAGCAGACCAGTTAAAGTGGGTGCGGAGATGCCACCTTGAAAGTCTCCATCGTCTAGGACAGGGGTCTCCAAACTTTCTAAACAAAGGGCCAGTTTACTGTTCTTCAGACTTTAGGGAGGCCGGATGTTGGTGTCAGTGGGAGGATTAGTACCCCATCATTGGTATCAGTAGGAGGAATAGTGCCCCATTATTGATGTCAGTGGGAGCAAAAGTACCCAATCATTGGTAGTGGGAGGAATAGTGCCCCATCAATGGTGTCAGTGGAAGGAAAAGTACCATATCATTGAAGTCAGAAGGAAGAATAGTACCCCATCATTGGAGTCAGTAGGCAGTATAGTGCCCCATCATTGATGTCAGTAGGAAGAATAGTGCCCCCTCATTGGTGTCAGTGAAAGGAATAGTATCCCATCATTGGTGTTAGTAGGAAGAATCCCACCCCATCATTGGTGTCAGTAGGAAGAGTGGTGCCCCATAGTTGGTGTCAGTGGGAGGAATAGTGTCTTGTATCAGTGAGGGGAACAGTGCCCCAAGGGCCAGATAAAGGCAAGCATAGGGCCGCATCTGGCCCCCGGGCCACAGTTTGGAGACCACTGGTCTAGGAAACCATTGAGTGATTTAACCTGTCACTACCTACTCATATTGACTTACAAAGATGAAAACAAAGGTATGATCCTTTTACCATATGTGTGTCAGAAATGTGAAAATTAAAAACTTGCGAGTGACGTTTCTCAGGATCTACCATTGCTAGCGTTATGTGTTTTTCAGGGACCATTGCAAGGCTGAATCCTCCAGCAAATATACAGGTTTAGCAATAATGACAGGAACTTACGGAGTAAAATACTGTTTACTATGTGTTAAGCAGAGGAACTTTCATTCATGTGTAGAGCCTTATAAACCTCAAAACATTGCGTCAAGCTGCTATCAGCTCAATGGAAAAAACTCAGGTCAAGGAGCAGGTCTGAGTGGTCTGAAGTGGACTAGACATTCTTGGGTCAATTCAAAAGCTTCTGTATTGCTCTGTGATACATTATGCAACACTTTGATGGACATCAGCTCTTCAGAAGACCTTCTTATAAATGGAAAAAACGATACAACAAGCCAAAGTAAAAACCTAATTCATTTGTACCCTACTTCTTCCTGTAGACATTAGATGCTTTCACAGACAATGCTTTTACGGTCTATAGCATCTCTGCTTGTCTTGGCTCTAATATGTCACTTATTCACAGACACGCCTTTGCTGTAGTAAGAGTTTTTCTTGTTGGTTTCACGGCATCCCAGCCTCAACAACTGCTGCATAGCAAGGAGCGGCGCATAGCAAAATATCTCCCAGCTGCATTGCATTGAAAACTTGTTGACATAATGTAAAACATCACCAGAACTCAAATTAGTACCATGTGGGTAGCTATGTAATAATGTCACATATGGTTTAGTTTTGTCAGTTAGCTTAGGTTACTTTTTTCAGAAACCTAATTGCCTTTGGTAAAACGCGCAATCCCCGTTGTTTTGCATTATATCCTTTGACTTGTTGCTTGGGAGGTAAATAAATCAGTGTGTCTGTGAATATTTTATTGCCATTCACTTGGGGGGCTGAGATTAAATAACGGACTGATTGATCAGATTTCACTGAACCAAGGCACTTATTAAGAACATGTTGTTTCACACATTGTGCGGTTTCGACAATGTGATGACATATCTAAGCTGATAACATAGTGCCGATGATATGTTTAACATGCGTTTTCATTTACAATCTATATATTAACACTAAGTGACGGGATGTGTATTCTATAGGAGAAGGGCACAGTGCAATATTATGAAAACTGAGCATACTATACTGATTACATTGAAAAGATAACTACTGTTTAAAAGTTGAAAGACAAGGACCATGTAATCATCAAGAACTACGTGTGGTTTTGGGTCTTCAAACTCCATACAAATTATTTATTCTATAAATTGGAGTTTGGCCTTAATAAAAAGGGATTTCATATTAAAAAGAACCAGTTAGCAATGGGCATTGGTAATAATCTAAATCCCCGTTCTGAATATTTGTTATAATGCAGCCTTATCCCTCAGGGATCACTTTTAAGTATTTACCCTTTGTAAAGCCCAAAGGTATCAGACCTTTGGGCTTTACTGTCTCCTGTATGAGCTCATTGCAGTCAGGATTTCATAAAAGAAAACTAACGTGTTCATTGGCATTTTTACCCTCTTTCAGTATCCTAAACAGGATGTCAGTTATGACCTCAGAGCTCAGGCAGGAGACAAGAAAGCCGCTATAGGAGCCTTGCAGCTTAATACTGAATTGACATTGACAACACAGCTAGAATACAGTAAAATAACAGCAGAAACACAAACACAGTGCAGTAAGGTTCTTACAAATACCCATTCTTAACACATTGGGGGAGATTTACTAAAACTGGTGCACACAGAATCTGGTGCAGCTGTGCATAGTAACCAATCAGCTTCTAATTTCAGCTGGCTCAATTAAAGTGATATTAAAGGCAATTTTTTTTAATAACAAATATGTTTTACCTACCTGCCCTGTGTAGTGGTTTTGCACTGAGCAGCTCTGATCCTCCTCTTCTCAGGTCCCCTGCTGGTGCTCCTGGCCCCTCCCACCTGCCAAATGCCTCTAGAGCAAGCAGCTTGCAATGAGGCACCCAAGCAGGCTTGCAGTGAGCTGCGGCTCAGTCCTACCCCATTTCGCTTCTCATTGGCTTACTGGCTGTGATTGGCAGCAGCGTGAGCCATTGGTTCTTGCTGCTGTCTCAGCCAATGAGGAGGGAGAGTCCCCAGAGAGCTAAGACTATCATGCACATTGCTGGATCACGATGCGGCTCAGGTAAGTTATTGGGGGGGGAGGGGGGCTGGGGGGCTGCTGCACAGAGAAGGTTTTTTACCTTCATGTATAGAATGCATGAAGGTAAAAAACCTTGAGCCTTTAGAACCACTTTAAGCTTTGACAATAAAACCTACAAGATGATTGCACAGCTGCACCAGATTCTGTTTGCACCAGTTTTAGTAAATCTCCCCCATTTTCTCTAAAGAAGAGCTCTAGTTACCTAAAAACGTAGAGGATTAGTGGAGGTGAGTAAATAAAAAAAGGTGTCAATGAATAAAACTCAGTTAAATTCCTCAAGTCCACCAACTTATTTTTTTGCAAAACAGTCCAGCTTTAGTACATCTGACTGTATTAGCAAAATCCCCATATAGTTATAATGAGCAGGGCCCTCTGATTCCTCCTGTATTGAATTGTATTGTAATTGTACTGTCCGCCCTCATGTTGTAAAGCACCGGGCAAACTGTCGGCGCTATATAAATCCTGTATAATAATAATAATAAAAAAAAAAAAATCAGGACTTGTAGCCAACGGTTCAGGGGACTGAGGCCCTGCGTGAGAATATGTTTAGCAACCTCAATTCTCCTGACCCATCACCCACCCATGCTACAGGGGGTGCCACCTCATCCCTTTAAACCCAAACACATATTAATTACACAGGTTCTGTGGCTGATCAAGGTGGTAATAAACTCACTTGGTGCCTTATCTGCATTAAATTAGCCTCAGAACCTGTGTAATTCATATGTGTTTGGGATTAAAGGGATGAAGTGGCAACCCTACATGCTATGTATGTCAACCTTTTCATGGGCAGATATCAATGATGTGGGAATACCCAGATGAAATGTAGCAGTGTTAACATGTGTTGGTTAAGTCATCAACCTAAGTAATTTTTACCTTGTTTTTTAAGGACACAATAGGGTTTAATTAGGTATTTTTCTCATTTGCACAAGGAGAGCACAGATAAAGGAATACTTCAACATCTCTGGGACAGGAATTACTTTAATCTATTTTATCCAGATCTTTTTTTCAGAGGTAATGTGGGGGAACGCAGTTCCGGCACCTCCAGCACTGAACGTATGTAATAGCAAGAGATGCTGGGCACTGCTGGGGGGGTCTATTTTTGAAGGGGGAATCCATTGTTGGGCTTTGCATACACTTTAAAGTTAAACATATCCAGAAAGTGATCATTGTCATATGTTAGTTATTCCTACACTGCAAAAAAGCCCAGATGAAGTGCACCTGTTTGTTGGCTTTGTGTCTACAAATTTCATATGTACATACTTCCATCCTCAAGGGGTGAAAGTTAACTGCGATACAGAACAGATCGAAGCATGGTGAAATATTTTTACTCTATAGACAAAGACAAGAACCTGGTGGACAAGGCACAATAAACCCCTACCGGATCTATTATAGGCAGACCAAGTATATAAATAAAAAAAGTATATTTTATTTAATTACATATAGACATAGATAAAGATAAGAACAATGGTAACATCATGTAAAAACAATGTTTTTGCATGAAGTTACCATTTTTCTTATCTTTATCTATGTCTATATGTAATTAAATAAAATATACTTTTTTATTTATATACTTGGTCTGCCTATAATAGATTCAGTAGGGGTTTGCCGTGCCTTGCGCACCAGGTTCTTGTCTTTGTCTGACATTCCAGATCGGACAGACCAAGTGTTTTTGCTATAGACACACCAATCCCCCCCTTTGTTCAAATATTTTTACTATATATGTTCAAGTTGTCATTGCCAGAATAGTACATTTTATTCAAATTGATGACTCTGCTGTTCTGTAACCCTAATCTGCATGTTTATAAAAGTGGTAGAGATATTATCTTATCTAGTGGTGACTTCTAGTGATGTCCCACTACTTTTGTCTTGGTGACGCCTTCTCTTTAACCACTTCAGCCCAGGAAGAATTTACCCACTTCCTGACCATAGCACGTTTTGCGATTCGGCACTGCGTCACTTTAACTGACAATTGCGCAGTCGTGCTCCCAAACAAAATTTTACAAACTTTACAATCCTTTTTTTCCCACAAATAGAGCTTTCTTTTGGTGGTATTTGATCACCTCTGCGTTTTTTATTTTTTGCACTATAAAAAAAAAAAAGGGCGACAATTTTGAAAAAAATATTTTTTACTTTTTGCTATAATAAATAGCCCCAAAAAATATATAAAAAACCATTTTTTTTTCCCTCAGGTTAGGCCGATACGTATTCTTCTACATATTTTTGGTAAAAAAAATTACAATAAGCATTTATTGATTGGTTTGCGCGAAAGTTATAGCATTTACAAAATAGGGGATAGTTTTATTGCATTTTTATTAATTTTTTTTTTTTTACTTGTAATGGCGGCGATCTGCAATTTTTATCATGACTGCAACATTATGGCGGACAGATCGGACGCTTTTGGCACCATTTTGGGACCAGTCACATTTATAAAGCGATCAGTGCAATTAAAAATGCACTGATTACTGTGTAAATAGGACTGGCAGTGAAGGGGTTAACCAGGAGGGGATGCTGCAGGGGTTAAGTGTGTCCTAGGGATGTGATCTAACTGTAGGGGGGATGGGCTAGCAGTGACACATCACTGATCACTGCTCCTGATTACAGGGAGCTGTGATCAGTGACAGTGTCACTAGGCAGAACGGGGAAATGCTTATTTACATTAGCATTTCCCTGTTCTTCCCCTCTGTGGGACGATTGTGGGTATCCCCACGGACATCGAGTCCGCAGGACCCGCGGTCGGGCTCACGGAGCTCGCGGCGGGCATGCGCACGCCTGCTATGCAAGCCTCGCGAGATCACGTACATACATTAACGTGATTTTGCGCAGCGGAGCCAACCTGCCGCAGTAAAACTATGGCAGCTGGTCCGCAAGCGGTTAAACAACAAAGCATTCCTAGTGGTATAGAGTCCCTGTACAGAGTTGGGCCGATGATCAGTATCAGAGGTGAGGGCTGTCTACCGGACCATCATTCCCCTGCACCACCCTGATGGTATGCCATCTACACCAACACTGCATCAATTCTAAAATCCTATTAATATTGTAAACTGTTGGCGCTATATAAATCCTGTATGATAATAATAATCAATAATAAGGTTTCTAAACTATCTCTATGAAACCAGTTAACGTCTAGTGAACATGTAGTATAATCTAATGAGCTATCATTTACAAGCCTTAAGCTGGGTATGCAAAGTTAGTTTTTTTTTGTTTTGTTTAGCCAACGGGCTCAACAAAAACAAAAAAAACAGATACCTGCCACCATGCAAGCAATGTGACTGCAGGAATCCACCCCACCAGGCCACTGTATGCTGACAGCAGGGACTCTCCTCTGTCAGAATACACTGATCAGGGCTGCAGCCTATTGGCTGCAAGCTGCTGATCAAAGGAAGTTTCCCAGCAGTCCATCATCAAATGATCAGCTTCTGTCTAACAGGCAGGGCTACACACAAATTGATATTCAGCCAGCCCCTGTTGACTCTCAGTTTTTATGCTTAAAATTAAACTTTTGGTCAGAAAATTAAGTCCTGCTAGATCAGTGGTGATCAACCCTGTCCTCAGGGCCCACTAACAGGCCAGGTTTTATGTATTACCTTTGCGGAGATGCAGACTAGAATACTGCAATCACTGAGCAGCAAATTATATCACCTGTGACGTATTTAGGTTATCTTACAAACCTGAAGTGCCGGTTCACACAGGGGCGGCACGACTTGCAGGTCGCCTCACCGAGGCGACCTGCACACGACTTCAGCGGCGACTTGCAAAACGACTTCCGTATAGAAGTCAATGCAAGTCGCCTGAAGTCGCCCCAGAAATGCTACAGGAACCTTTTTCTAAGTCGGAGCAACTTGCGTCGCTCCTATTAGAACGATTCCGTAGTACAGAACGGGAGGCGACTTGTCAGGCGGCTAGGTCGCCTGACAAGTCGCCCCTGTGTGAACCGGCACGAAGTGAACAAATATCTACGCTAACTAAAAAAATGTGTAAAATTAGCAGCCAGCATAGTTTGTTGATTCATCAAACACAAATATAAAAGATCAAAATGCAGCACTTAAATAAAACAAAATTTACAAATAAATATGATAGTCCATAAAAGCCAATGAAGAGTAGAGATGAGATGAAGCCTCCACTAAACTTCAGTGTGCAAGAGAAAAGCACATCACACCCACGTGCTGTCAGCCTGCTTACCAGAAAGATATGAAAAAACAACGATGTAATCATATGATGTAAAGGCTCAACAGTAAATTGGCACATTCCGTCATAGACAGACAGATAGACTGCTCTGTGCTTCATTTACTTCACACACGAACAGACTACAAGTTCCGGCATCCCCCAGTCGGGCTGGAGTCCGGAGGTGGAGCTACAAAGCTAATTATCCTGCTGGTGATCGCATAATTCATTCATCGCCTTATGTGAAGCTTGATGTCCTGGTGATATGTGACAACCTGACTTTTCCCATAATCTGTCTATCTATGATGGAGTGTGCCATTCGGATTTACTGTTGAGCCTTTACATCATATGATTACATCGCTGGTTTTTCATATCTTTCTGGTAAGCAGATTGACAGCACGTGGGTGTGATGTGCTTTTCTCTTGCACACTGAAGTTTAGTGGAGGCTTCACCTCATCTCTACTCTTCATTGGCTTTTATGGACTATCATATTTATTTGTAAATTTTGTTTTATTTAAGCGCTGCATTTTGATCTTTTTTATCTTGCAAACCTGGCCTGTTAGTGGGCCCTGAGGACAGGGTTGATGACCACTGTGCTAGATCACTTCAGGCTGGCCCCATTTTCAGGTATAGCTATGTAAAATGTTAAAAATAAATACTTGTACTGTTTACAATCTAGTAATACCCTGACTCACCCTGCTCTGCACATGCTCAGTTGCGTTCTATTTTTAGGCACTATGCTGAATTTGTAGAGGCTGATCTGCTGACAGACTAACAATTTACTGCTGTTCAGGGGCCCCCTCCTGCAAGAAGAAACAGGAGCAAGGCTGGAGGCAATTTACAGTGCCCACTAATTTTGGTAGCATAATTATTAATGTGGAATGTATGTTTCTTGCTTAAGAACATTGTTTTTTTATCAAGTTGTTATGGGTAAAGTTCCACTTTAAACTGTAAAAGGTGGAGAAAAAAACAAATCACAATCAGTCCCTTCAATTGCTGCAGACGCATACACACTAGTTCCTCAATAGCAGCCCTTAAAAATATGAGATGAATGGTGGATTCTAGCTCCACTGCCAGCTATCAAGACCTCTTTTTCTAGTAGGGATTGGACAAATGCCCTTTTTACCTCTTTATTCCTTCATAGTTCACATAACCATTTTAAGATAATTAGTTCTTTATATTTAATTGGTAATTTAAAAAAAAAATACATGCTAAACCCCAAACATTATTTTCTCAAATAATGTATGATACACAAATAGCAAAAATTACATTATAAAATTTAAAACAGTAACACTATAATCAAAAAGAAAAAATCTGAGTTCTATTTATATAATGCAAAATTTGGTTCAACTGAGTAAAATATTCTTCTCTGCTGGGAATGATGTTATGGAAACATCAGTTAGTCACTGAATGGCCGATATTTTATATTAAGCTATTGATTTGTGCCTATGACCAATTTGGTCTGAATTTCAACAATGACCTTAGGGTGAAAGGTTCTCTATACAGTGCGACCAGAAGGGACCATCTGTTCCAATAAATCTTAATGGATACAAAACTGTAAACCATGTACAGTAGGAAAAATCTTTAAGGCTGTCTAAACCAAACTGTCTACATGGAAATATACTTAACGATTATCTTTACTAGCAGGTGAAATCACCTTGTAAATAGTGGGCAGCTGACAAAAGAGGTAAAATTTGTTAATATTGTTAATATTAGCACCCTTGCTTTGGGCCATGGCAGCTAGATGCACAGTGAGGCATAAAATATACAGAAATTAACAGAGTATGTGCATTTTGGGAACAAGGGTAGTCAGAGCTAGAGGCACCCATACATTACTTGTATTGATTTGAGCAATAATTGGAATTTTATTGTTATAATAATGATGGCCGTGGACATCTTCACAATATCCAAGCCATATAAAAAAGTTGAAATATTCATTTTCAGTTTTGCATCTGAATTAAGCTTATCTTGCAATATTTGGGTCATCGGTTACTTTCCTAGAAAGTCCTGAGAACTAACACTGACCATCAGAGTAGATTTTCCAATTTCTATACAGGAAAGGGAAGAATCAAAATTCTGAGTACAAGTCCTGTCACTGTCAACCAAGAATTGCAGCATTTCTGTTCTGGAAAATTAGTTTGGATTTGCTCACTGCTTTCATAGATCTATATCCCCCTCTATATGCAGCTTATCTCTGCCTGATCTCTAAGCAGAAAAATAGTTTTTTACTCCATGATTCAGCTACCTGCCTTTGTACCTAAGTGACACCTCTAATAAAGTAAACAGCAGGGTGGTCTTATTTTTGTTTTACTATGGTCTGGAAGTAAGATTGTTGTTTTTGTCAACAAGTAAAGGGAAGTGAGAATGATCATTAAGGAGGGCCTGTGTGCTATCAAAACATATGTTTATTTCTATGGAATATGGAATAAATACACAAGTAAGAAAAAAGAAAAATATATATTAAAAAAAAAAATTACTAGCATATGCTACACTTTCAAACAGTAAAACCCCGGGGAGAAGACTCCTAGGGGGACATAGACTTTACCTTACCAGCTGAGTGAATACCCCTGACCTCGCAGATAGGTCCCCTATACTAACTCTTGAATACTGCCCGAACCTGGGCCCCCACCACCTGAATGAGGCGCCGGAATTCCAGCGCAAGATACGGCAAAGGAGGTAAGAAGCTGACCTTCCCACCACAGCCGGACTCCCCCCAGACCCCCACCGACCACCCTCCGGAGGTCCCTAAGGTACGCGCCACCCACAGAGTCCCACAGACAGATATTATGGAGTCGGAAGACTCCCGTCCCCCCTGGCTGGCGGACGTCATGGCAGCCATCGCAACTTGCCAATCAACACTAACAACAAAGATCGAAGCAGTTCAGTTGGACATGGGTCTAATCCGTCAAGATATAGATAAAATCAGATCACGAGTCACTGAGACGGAGCAAAGACTGAGCACCACTGAAGACACCATTACGGAACATGAGACGTCACTCCGTACTCTCCAAACTAAAGTAAAGGCCCTTGAATATAGAGCCGAGGACGCGGAGAACAGGAACCGGCGTAATAACCTTCGCATTGTTGGTTTACCGGAGGGGGTGGAGGGGAGTAACCCTACCTCCTTCATAGAGGGCTTGCTCCGTGACCTTCTACCTGGGGCCCGCTGGTCACCTTACTACACGGTGGAAAGGGCCCACCGCATTCCACCTAAGCCGGGGCCTCCTGGATCCCCCCCTCGCACTTTCATTCTACGTCTACTTAATTTTAGAGACAGAGACGAAGTTCTCCGTGCCTCTAGAAACGTTGGGGACCTCAGATTCCAGAACACAAAGTTGATGATCTTCCCCGATTATACGGTAGAGACCCAGAAGCTCAGGAAATCTTTTGACCAAGTTAAGGCGGCTCTACGATCACGCAACATTCGTTACAGTGTACTTTTCCCTGCTCGCCTGAGAGTCCAGGATGGCGAGACAACTCGTTTCTTTACCTCTCCAAGGGAGGCCTCAACCTGGATGGACTCGCTACCACGGATCCGCTGACGGTTCACCTGGCATGTAAGGTGAGATCCTTCATTGTTTGTTCACCATAGCCCTGGCTCAGGTCTGAGGCAACATATGTATTCCCACATGGATGACTTTCTTTGTTGCATAAGTTATGCTCAGTTCAATCCATGGTGTGGACGGCCTTGGGAGGAGAAGTTTGTTACCCCTTCCAGGGAAATTCTAAGATAATGCCCCTGCCAAACAATTTGGTCAGGAGACCGTTGAAATATGAAGTTCCTTTACAACTGCTTGTTCTCTTGAGGGGTGCTAGGAGCACTTTTGCTCAGTATCTTCACCCAACGATGGACAGACTTTACTGTGGGGTCGCACTTTCGGATATTTCCCCTTCATCTGATTTTATACACCCCCACAGCCTGTTGTATTATAACGGAGCTCTCAACTGTATAAGCCGTTTGAAATGCTGTTTCCCCTCCCCGTGTGAAGTTTCGGGGGGTGAGTTCGCCTCTTCCACGGACCCTCTGTTGCAGCCGGCGAGCTGAATAAGTTCGGGATTGAAACCCGCCTCAGTTTTGGGGGGTTGGGTGGGGAGGGGGGTGGGGTGAGTTCCCCTACTGGGGCCATTTTTATCTGCTTCGATTATTGGGATCCTTTATCTGTTTTTGGTTTGGTTTTGTTTTTGTATTCATACCAAAATAATTGACTTATCAGCATTACACTGTCTACAAATGTGTCCGGTTTGGGTCCCGGGGTCCGGTCTGAGAGCCGCGATTTCCATTGATTCTAATACTCTTAACACTATCAATGGCCATGTCCTCACTTAACATTATCTCCTGGAACACCAGGGGACTGAATTCCCCAGTCAAACGCTCCCTGGTGTTCCAATTCATTAAGTCTTATAATCCACACATATGTGTGTTCCAGGAAACGCACCTGACAGGTCGTAGAATTCTGGCCCTTAAAAAACCATGGGTGGGACACCACTACCATTCCACGCACTCCACATTTTCTAGGGGTGTAACTATACTGGTACTGAAGTCACTTCCCTTTCGGCTCTTGGATTTGGCCCTGGACCCTGACGGACGCTATGTTATTATCCACGCAAAAATTTATTCTCTAACGTGGACTATTGTGGGCTTATATTTGCCCCCCCAGCCTCCTTGCAGGTGCTCAATCAGATCACTGGTAAGCTGGCCGACTTTGCCTCTGATAACAATGTCATATTGGGGGATTTTATTCTGGTCCCTGACCCAGATTTAGACAGGCTAACTCCTGCGGGAGGTCATTGCTCTGGGTTGGCTGAGTGGGCGGATACCTATGGGCTAAATGATGTCTGGAGGTGGCGTCACCCCCAATCTAGGGCATACACATGCCACTCGGCCTCCCACAGAACGTTTTCCCGCATAGACTTGGTCTTCGCAGGGACTCAGGTTCTCCCACGGGTCACAGACATACGAATATTGCCTAGGGGAATTTCCGACCATGCACCCTTGTTGTTGTCTTTGGATCTCTCCCTAGGCTCAGTAGAAAGGATATGGAGGCTCTCCAGATTTTGGATTTCAGACACCGCAGTAGACTCCCAATTTAGAACCGAACTGCTTGACTTCTGGGCTATAAATGTGGGCTCTGCTGACTCTGCGGTAGTGTGGGATGCCTTCAAAGCCACGACGAGGGGGCACTACCAGACCATCATTGCCAGGGTCTGACGTGAGCGTAGAGCAGACTTAGTGAAGGCAGAGCGGGAGGCGTGTAGTGCGGAGGCTCTGTTTGCTCGTACCCGGGACCCTGTGCACTACTCGCATCTACAAATGTTGACGAAGGAGGTGGTTCGTCTCCGTACATCTCTCACCCAGAAGAAAATGTTGGCCCAATCCCAGCGGATTTTTGAACAGGGAGAGCGGTCTGGCTGTTTGTTGGCCTGGCTCTCTAGGGAACAGGCAGGTGGGATGAGCATTTCACATATTAGAGACTCCTCGGGACAGTTACTCCACACACTGGAAGGGATCAATTGTTGCTTCGCGGAATTTTATGAATCTCTCTATGGGTCCAGGGTAGGCTATAGAGGGGAGGATCTGGGGGCATATCTAGACGACATCGATATCCCAACCCTTACAGTAACGTATCGCGACAAGCTTGATGCTCCAATTACGTCCTTGGAGATACTACGGGCACTTAAATCAATGCAGACAGGGAAAACTCCGGGACCTGATGGCATCCCTGTAGAGTTTTATAAACAATATGCCACAGAACTAGTTGACAAACTACAGGTCCTCTTCTCTGAGTCGTCGCGTCTGGGGAAACTTCCAGACACGATGAGCGAAGCAATCATTGTAGTGATACCCAAGCCAGGGAAAGACCCCACGTTGTGCTCCTCGTACCGCCCTATATCTCTTCTGAACGTGGATGCAAAAGTACTGGCAAAAGTATTGGCCAATAGGCTTAACCTGGTAATTACTGCTTTAATCCACAGAGATCAAACTGGCTTCATGCCCGGCAGAGGAACTGACATTAATATCAGACGCCTCCACACTCACAAAGACAGGGCGGACGAGGTGACTAACGGGATGGTGGCCTCACTCGACGCGGAGAAGGCCTTTGACTCCGTCGAGTGAGGCTACTTATGGGAGGTTCTCTCGCGATTCGGGTTTGGTCCGGGTTTCACGAAATGGCTCCGCATGCTGTACCATGGCCCCTCAGCTAGAGTGCGTACCAATGGATGCCTCTCGGGGAAGTTCCAATTGTCTAGAGGCACGCGACAGGGGTGTCCCCTTTCCCCGGGTCTATTTGCTCTGGCAATGGAGCCCCTGGCTATATTGTTGAGGGCCGACCCTGGGGTAAGGGGTCTTCAGGTAGGACCCATTGAGGAGAAGTTATCGCTTTACGCAGACGATGCTCTGCTTTATTTAGCGGATGCGTCGTCCTCTTTGCAGACTGCACTCAATCTGATTGATCGATTTGGTCGGTATTCGGGGATTCGTATCAATTGGGACAAGTCGATCCTATTCCCGCTCCATCCCTCGACCCCAAGGGTACCACACCCGCAACTTAAATGGGTAGATGATTTCAAATATTTGGGGATAAAAATTAGTGGTAAGGTTCAAGATTACATTGACAACAATTTGCGTCCACTCATGACACAACTTACGGCTAAATGCTCTGCTTGGCGTTCCCTTCCATTGACTCCTGTTGGCAGAGTCAACCTGCTAAAAATGATATACCTTCCCAAATATCTATATTTCTTTCGTAATACACCCATACCCATCCCTAGGACCTTTTTCCGAAGGCTGGAGAGCCTATTAATACACTTTGTCTGGGCTGGGAGGCCACTCAGGGTGGCCAAGCAGATCTTATATCTCCCTCTCTCGGGAGGGGGACTGGCGCTACCGAATTTCCAAATCTACTACTGGGCTGCAGTTCTGGTCACGTTTCGGTGGTGGTTTTCCCAGCCCACGCAAAATCCCGCGGTCACTTTGGAGGCAGCCATTCTGGGCTCCTTTGCTGCTTTGAGTAATCTCCCGTTTCGGGGTCTCAGGGCCAGTTTGTCCATGACGACCCCGATGCGTACCACTGTAAAGGTTTGGCAGGAGGCCAGGAAAATATATGGGAAACCTAATCACATTTCACCTCACATGCCCCTGTGGGGCAACCCTATGCTATCCCATTTTTATACTTTACCGGACCCCTCTCTTTGGGCTAAAAAGGGAATTCTTACACTAAAGCACATAGTCAAGGATGGCAGGCTTATGACTTTTCAAGCCCTTAGACAATCCTTTGCTATTCCTGCCTCCTTCCAGTTTAGATACTAGCAGCTGAAGCACGCCTTTGAGGCTCAGTTCCCAGCCCCCCTCACTCTGGAACCGGACTCTATTGAAAGACTCTTGACTTCCAGCGTGATGGGGAAGCCCCTCTCCACACTATACCTATACCTGACAGTGGAGTATGATGCCAAACTAACTAAAACCTGGGATAAGTGGAGGGTTGATATTCCCTCGTTAGCTGAAGAGGAATGGAAGGAGTGTTTAATATCCTACATTCCTTCCATGATCGCTGCAAAGGACAGGTTCATACAATTCAAGTTCCTACACAGGGCGTATTTTACTCCACAGAGGTTGGCGCGTATTTACCCTCAGAGAGATCCCAATTGTCAGAGATGCAGACAGGAAGTGGGTACTTTCTGGCACATGGTCTGGTCGTGTCCCTGTCTCCGACTCTTTTGGTCAGCGGTGGCGTCCACATTGAGCAATGTCATAGGATCAGATTTGCAGGCGGATCCCCAGATACTACTGCTCAGTCATTTGGAAGATGTTGAGGGTGATAGGTATAGCAAATTGTGTCTAACCTTCGCATTGTACTATGCTAGGAGGGAAATTCTATTGTGGTGGAAAATGGTAGAGCCTCCTACCTTGGCCTCGTGGATAAGGTCTGTGAATAAGGTGCTCCCTCTGTATAAATTAACGTATGAAAGTAGGCAATGCCCGGGGAAGTTCGATAAAATCTGGTCGTCCTGTGTCGACGCCTCCGGAGACCCTGATCCCCCTACCCCATAGGACGGGGAAGGTAATGGAGGATATCCTATATCTCACGTCTCTTCCCTTTATGCCTATTTTCTTTCATCCCATTCCTTCTCATCCCTCCTTCCCCTCCCCCTCTCTTCCTTTCTTCCTCTCCTCCTCCTTCCTTCCTTCCTTCCTTTTACCCTCTCCCTGCCCTCCCCCCCCCCCCGGCTTCCCTTCCCCTGCTGTCCCTACCAGGTTTAGTTGAATATTGGGCCACCCATTTTATACTATCAAAATGTATGAAGATTTGAGCTTTGAGAGGTCTGGTTGAGTAAACTTCTGATTTTTGCACACCTGGAATTTCTGATAAATAACGGCTATTGTTTAAGGGTCAATTTTACTGTTTTTATTCTCACTACAATGTTTGTATTAAACTTTGTATTGTTCTGCTGATTTGTTCAATAAACAAAAAATTTCTGTAAAAAAAAAAAAACTGTAAAACCCCATAAGGATATTAACCATATATGTAAAAATCTTAGTTAAATTGGTCTTGCAGTTATGGTAAAATGACTTTTTTACTATGCATATATTCATTTTTTATCATTTATAATGTTATATTAATGTTCCTTTAGCGAAGGTTCACACTAGTGCTGATGAAAAAAGAAAGGTTTCAGTGCATTTTTTTTTGCACTGTTTATGTTTTTCATGCGTTTTCATGCTCCATAAATTTTTATTTTAGAGTCAAATATGTTTTAATTGCATTTCACAAGACGAAACAACAGAACATGGGTAATGATCAGATGTTCAGTACAGAAGGCAATACAGTGTAAATCCTATATCTAATACATGTCAAAATGCAATACAGTGGGGTATGCGGGCATAACCATTTTTCAAGAACTAGCGGTTGAAGCCATAATGTATTGCAAGACAAATTATAAGGGTTGGGGAGGTAAACATCTGGGTAGCCATTAAGGAGACATAGGAATGGAGGAGAGGTGGGAAAAAGAGAGGGAGGGAGAAGGGGATAGGAGTAATAAGGGGGAAGGAAGGTTAGGAGGGGTTGAACAGACCCCTGTGCAACAGCAAAGGAAAGTAGGGTCCAGAGGTGGGTTCGGATTAACTATGAGGTGTCAACATCACCTTTAGGGAGTCAGAGGTGAAATAATCGATCCAGATGAGCCAGAGAGTTTTAAATTTTTTGAAGGTATCATTGTCTAGGGCTATCATCTCCTCCATGCGTATAATGTCACTGACCACCGAGACCCAGGGGGATGGGGGGGGGTGGTAGCGGTCTTCCAGAATAGGGGGATAAGTTGTTTGGCAGCTGATAGAACGAAACATAACAAGGTACATAATAAGGTACGTTTCTGGGAGGCTATGGAGCCAGGGAACATAGATAATAGAGCTATCTCTGGGGTAGGTGTCGTTGGCCGATCATATAGACTACTGTATATGGTGAAAACTTGAGATCAGAGGCTTCTGGGTAATTCCGAACGTCACTCGCGGGCACTAACCCGAACCAAAGCGAGGCTTGGAGTGCAAGCCAGGGGCGAGGAATCAAAATAAGGGAATGGAGCCCCACAGCAGAACGCTGGATAGACTCAGTGCCGGTCTGAGGCACTGGGAAATGTGAGTGCACACCCTCTTTGTTTTTAATGATCACAAATAAATTCCCTTTTATAAAAACATACTGCACAATGATAATCTTTAAATTTTTATGAGATATCCACATTGGGCATTAAAAAACGTCTATTGATAAACTGATTGGAGAGGCTCCAGGATAGTGGATTGGTTATCCCTATATGAACCAAAAGCAATACTATTCTAGGCTCTGGTGAGTGACCATTTCAGAAAGTGGTGGTGGCACAAGAAGTGGTGTAAAGTTATGGCTATGCAGCACAAATGAAATTTTGGAGCACAAGAGCACTTTCTTGAATATCAGAGTTTAAAATATATGGATATGGTTTTCCTTGTCAAAAGAAGTTTATTGAGTATACAATGTTATAAAGATACATAAAGTAAGTTTATAAGGATCTATAAAGTAAGCTCATTGTTTTACAGTAGGGTTTATATAGGTAAATATCATGAAATTTCAAATATTAAACATTGGGTTCACGTAAACCTAAATTAAAGATATATATCATTTCCTTAGTTACTTTTGTAGGTATTTAAATGATTTATACCTACTATACATATTGTTTACAAGTAGAGTGTATATAGGTCAAATAAATTCTGATAATGAGCTTTAATCGTAAGGTGGAGAAAAGGAAAGAGAAAGAAGAAAAAGGGTTGAAAGGTAGAGGTATGGTCCACAAGGTTGTCCCACTCGTCAGTTTATTATTCTTTTTAGTTCTCTTTGAAGCCTTAGAATGGGTGTCTCTGTAAGTCATTTAATCTGTTACCATGGCAACAGGACAGAGTCATTGAAGTTTGACAGGAACTGTTGTTTTATCCAAGGATGCCAAAGTTTTTCAAATTTTGGAATTTGATTTTGATCGATGGCTACCATCTTAGCATGGGACATTGTATTATTCATTCTATGAATTGTTTCTGCTAGTACCAATGTAGGAGATTTCCATGCCTTGGCCACTGTTTGTTTTGCAGCCGTTATTAGTTGGATCATAAGTTTGAATTGAGAGAGTGTTAACCATTCCGGTTTTAGATTAAGTAAAGTTAAATATGGATCTGGTTGTATTATTTTTTTAAATATTTTAGATGCAATCACGAAGACTTCCTTCCAGAAGGTTTGGATTACTGGGCACGTCCACCATATGTGTAAATATGTGCCTATTTCTGTGCATCCTCGAAAACAAAGAGCTGAGGTATTAGGTGAATATTTTGCCACTCTAGCGGGTACAAGGTACCAGCGAGTTAGGACTTTATAATTTGTCTCCAGTGCTAAGATGTTGGGTGAAGATGACTTAGATGTGAGCCATATGTTAGACCAGTCCGTGTCTTCTAAAGTTCGTCCCAGGTCCTCCTCCCACCTCTGAACGTAAGAGGGTCTATTAAGATTTGCTACTCCATATAATTGATTATAAAGTGATGAAATTGTACCTTTAGCAAATAGATCTTTTATACAGATTGATTCAAAAATGGATAATTGGGATAATGGTGTATCCCCCTTTAGGAATGGTGTATAGAAATTTTTGATTTGGAGATATCTAAATATCTCAGAGTTTGGTAGATCATATTTTTCTCTAAGCGATGGGAATGAAAGGAATGATTTAGATGCTATGAAGTCATTTAGTGTCTGAATGCCTGATGTTGTCCAAGCTTTAAAAGAATTTGGGTAGATCCATGCCGGATAAAAGGCCGGATTTCTGATAAAAGAAAGGAGAGGATTGTGTGGAGATTGTAACTGATATTTGGTTTTTAGTTTATCCCAGAGAGATAAGAAGTGTTTAGTTATGGGATTATGAATTTTAAAGCGGTCTTTAGGATCAAGCCATAATAAATTTGATATTAATAGAGGGTCATTTTCTGAAGCCTCTATAAATACCCATAATGGGATTTCCTGTTTTGCATGGTATTTGGACAGACTGGCCAAATGTGCTGCTCTGTAGTAGTTAGTAAAATTAGGGTATCCCAGGCCTCCTTTATTTTTGGGAAGATGTAGTGTGTGTATAGGTATACGTGGTTTAGAAGAGCCCCATATAAACGAAGTTGCTCTTTTTTGTACTATTCTCAAAAAATAGGAAGGAATTGGAATAGGGAGGACTCTGAATAGATAAAGCAATTTGGGTAGAATAGTCATTTTGATTGCATTAATCTTCCCTATCCAGGATAAAGGAAGTTGCGACCATTGTTTTATTAGATTTGTGATCTGTCTTAATACAGGAGGATAATTGGTTGAGAATAAGTCAGAATGAGATGCTGTTAAATGAATTCCAAGATATGGGATTGATTTTTCTGCCCATGTGAATGGGAGTGCAGCCCTAGCTGGGATCAATTCCATGTTTGTGAGTGAAATATTAAGCACTAGGCATTTCTTAGGATTAATCATAAGGCCGGATAGGGCTGCAAACCCATCAAGAGCTGGTATTAAGTTAGGACCAGAGACCTGTGGTGATGATAGAAAAAGTAATATATCGTCTGCAAATATACATAATTTGTGTGTAATACCTCCTACTTCAATGCCAGTTATAGTTTGGTTTGTTCTGATGTATTGGGCCATGGGTTCAAGTATAAGGGCAAATAATAAGGGAGATAATGGGCAACCCTGTCGGGTACCTCTTTCGATATTAAAGGCTTCAGATTTGTATCCAGCATATTTTATATAGGCTTTGGGTTTATTATATAATGCTTTGATCCATGTTAAAAAGTGGGGTCCAAAACCCCATTTTTGTAATGAATATTGCATATATTGCCAGGATACTGTGTCAAATGCCCTCTTAATATCGAGAGATAGAAAACATAAAGGGATTTTCCGTTTTTTAGCAATATGTGCCAATAACACTGCCCTGCGTATATTATCGCCTGCCTGTCTATTTGGCATGAAGCCTACTTGATCTCTATGTATTAATTTTCCTATAATGCTATTGAGGCGTTTTGCTATTATTTTTGCTAATAATTTAATATCGAGGTTTAACAGGGAGATAGGCCGATAATTCACACAGGAAGTATCATCAGAAAGGGGTTTTGGGATCATGCAAACAATTGCCATTAGTGTTTCTTGCCGAAAAGAATGTCCATCTAGAAGTTTGTTAAAAGTTTCAGTGAGAATGGGAGAGAGTATTTCTGAGAATGTTTTATAGTATAAAGCCGAGTAGCCGTCTGGGCCTGGTCTTTTGTTAAGTTTTAGGTCTTTTATGGCGTTAGCAACTTCATCTATAGTTATAGGCTCATCCAAACTGCTTTTTTGATTCTGAGATAACTCAGGTAAGGTTATTTTTGAGAAGAAGGATTCAGCCTCTGTAGGATTAAATTCATTGTTTGTCTTGTATAAAGTTGCGAGATGTGAGTGAAATTTATGGACTATTTTAACTGGATTACAAGTGTAAACATTTTTTGATAATTTCAAACGTATTGGTTTGAAAGATTTGTTAGTTGAATTTAATGCCCGAGCCAAATATGTACCTGGTTTGTTTGTATTCATGTAGAAATTGTGTTTGGAGCGTTTGAGGGATTTATCAACTGACTCAGTGAGAAATAGATCGTATTCCAATCTAGATTTTTCCAGATGAGATTTTGTACTCTGAGATGGATTATCTTGAAATGATATGTAGGCTGCATTAAAATTGAGTTCTAGTTTTTTTGCTAGATTTTTGCGTTCCCGTTTAAATAGTGCCATTTGTCTTTGTATTGTACCACGCAAGACAGGCTTATGAGCTTCCCACAGTGTTATTGGGGAGATGTCTGTTGTATTATTAATTGATATGTATTCCTTTAAAGCTTGTTCAATGGCCATCTGATGTAGTGGGTGTTTGAGCATTATGTCCGGTAAGTACCACGTTGGGTCATGCGCTTTTGGTATGGCTGAGGCTATAGTAGTGTATACTGCATTATGGTCAGACCACGGAATCGGAATTATATCTGATGCAATAATTTCTGGTATCATTCCTATTGTTAGAAAAATATGATCTATTCTGGTGAAGGTTTGATGAGGGTGCGAGTAATAAGTGAATTTCTTTTTCATTGGGTTACTTTCTCTCCATGAATCTACCAGATTGTATTTGGAAAGAAGTTGAGAAAAAGGTAATCTAGAGGTTATTTTGGATGGTGTAAAAGGTGATTTATCTATAAATGGGAGGAGGACCTGGTTCGAATCCCCACACATTATCACTGTTCCTATTTTGTGTGTATTAATCACTTGTAATATATGTGAGAGGAATGGTGTAGGTTGTTTGTTAGGAGCGTAGTAGGAAATCACCGTGATTGCTGTATCCATTATATAACCCATGAGTATCAGGTATCTACCTTCTGGGTCTTTAATTTCTGATGATAAGGTGAATGATGTGGATCGGTGAAATGCAATTAGAGTTCCCCTTTGCTTGGTACAGGCAGAAGCCGTGTAAATTTGTTGATAAAAAGGAGAAATATATTTTGGAGTAGAATCTTTGGTGAAGTGTGTTTCTTGGAGGCATACTATGTGAGCCTTCTTGTTATGGAAAGTACGGAAGGCTTTGGTCCTTTTTTGAGGGACATTTATTCCCTGAACATTCAGGGAAAGTATATTCAGTGGTGCCATGGCAATAGATCAAATAGTTTTGACTTACTTTTTGTTATGCAGAGCTGACTGCGCAGATCAACCTGTGTGGACTGAAGAGATGAATAGATAGAAAAGAAACCAGTGAATTCTGGAGTAAAGAGTAAACAAAAAACATATGAGATTAGATGATACATTGTATAAATTATTTTTTGCAAGTAATCACAATTTGCCCGTGAAAGAGAATAAATATCTCTCTCAGGGGAATAAGTGCCTTCGTCACACTCCCACATAATATGGTTGGGAGAATGAGGAGGGCTAATGGGGGTACACGGATCTTCCGCTTACAGGAGAGAAGTGCTATGTCAAAAGAGATCAAAATGATGTTTCATTAATTGGAGTGCAGAATATAGTTTTTGTTGAAATTATTTATTCCAGGGTGGTTGTATATGGTTAGTCTTGCCCTAGGCTAAATAATTCAGTTAGAAAGGTACTGTTAATAACTTTGGTATTGATGAAGATAGTTTGAATTATTTTGGGATTTTAACCCTTTTAGAGTAAACAATTACATATTTTATTCATACGTAACTGTTTAGATATGTTAACTCATAAAATTGAGGTTGTATTGCTTCAGATTAGAATAAACAAAAACATAATTCTAGGAACTAGTTAGGTAATAATATATTTGTTTTAAGAAAAGAAAGAAAAAGCTTCCATTACTTCTGGATTATTGAACATATTTGTCCTAAAAAGTAATAAATCTATTGTTATTACCTGATAATATATAACTGAACAAGAATTTCCTTATTTCACTTATATATTCTAAGGCTATATGAATCAGAAGTAATAAGAAATATAACTGGAATGTAACATGATCCCACACAGTGTGTGACTCTCAGAATGCAGTTACATTCAGTTATAAATATAGGTTTTATATAGAGAACCATCTCTTAGTATAATAAATGAAGAGATATCAGGAATTAGGATGTCAGTCCATTGAATCTTCTTGGTTCATGGATGATGTGGCATAACGGCCTTTTTTGTGAGAATGATGATTTCCATTTTGTTCTGAAATTTTCTGGGTGCTGCCTGAAGGTGAAGATGATGCCATTCTTCTGCGTGTGGGAGTGTTGCTGCTTGTGGGTTCTGTCAGATTTAATTTTAAAAGGGTTTGTTGTAGTTCATCTGCTGATCTGCTTCTGTAAATTGTACCTTGGTAGTTAAATCTGACTGAAAAGGGGAAGCCCCATTGATACATAATGTTGTGGCGTTGCAGTTCCATTAGTTGGGGTTTCATGGATCGTCTTTTAGTAATAGTAAGTTGGGATAGGTCAGCAAAAATTTGATAATTGTGTCCTTGAAAATTAAGTTCCTTTTTTTCTCTTGCAGCAAATAGTATTTGTTCTTTCGTTCTGTAATAATGAAATTTTGTGATTATATCACGTGGGGGTCCATCTTTCTTTTTGGCTGTGAGGGCTCTGTGTACTCTGTCCAGTTCTAAACGTTCAATAGGGATATCTGGCTTTAGTTCTTGTAATAGAGCAGTAATAGTAGATTGCAGGTCTGTCACAGTTTCAGGTATTCCCCTTATGCGTAAGTTTGAACGTCTGGCTCTATTTTCATAATCTTCGAGCTTAGTTTGAAGTATTAAATTCTCTTTTTTTAATTGTTCCAATTCTGTTATATTTTCTTGGGTTGTAATTTCAATTTCATCCATTTTTATTTCTAAGGCTGCGGTGCGGTTTCCCAGCTCTCTTATTTCTTTGGTTAGGCTGTTTGTTATTTTGTCTGAGGTTTGTTTTAAAGCCTTATGAAGCATCTTTTCAAATTGTAATAATATTACTGGGGATACTGAGGAGGCTTGTGGAGAAGTTTGTGAGAGGATTTGTTCTGTATCTGACTCAAATGGAGAGTCTTGCTGTGACATTTTCTGTCTGTGAGAGCGCCCTGATGCTGTATCTTGTGAGGTGACTGGAGCTGCTTCAGCTGCAGTGAGTGCCTGTGAGCTCTTTGTGAGGTGATTTTTATTTCTGCCACGGTTTCCTCCCAGTACCATATTTCCTGCCCAAACTTTCACAGTTTGTTCCCTGGGGCAAAAAGGTTCAAATGGATACCTTTTGAGCCTGCAGGCTCCGCTTTGTCCTTCTCTTCTCTCCTCAGCGGTGTGGAGCTCTAGCAATGCATGTCTGCTCCACTAGGCTCCGCCTCCTGCCTTCATGGATATGGTTTTCAATCATGATCTTTGTATCACTATATGAACTTTTGTTTTTTTTCCAGATATTTGTTTTAATATATTGCAAATTATTATATTGTTTATTTGGCACATGGCACTTTAATAATAGTAGGCTGAAACATTTTCTTGATATAAATGCGTTAGTGTAATAGTATCTATATATGGCATTTTAATTAACATTTTCTTGATATAAACGTATCAGTTTATCAGTCTATATACACACTTATCAATCAGCGCAGTCACACGAATTTTGGATTTTTTTTCCTATACATGCTATAAGACATTTTTTTGTCTGAGCAGATTTATTTTGTAATACACAGATTATGATTTTTGCGCTGGTTACATTAATTCACAGACTATTGTATATGGTGAAAACTTGAGACCAGAGGGGCTGTATGGCCGTGCAATTCCACCAGATGTGGAGATAATTTCCCTTCATTGAGCCGCATCTCCATCATGAGGGAGGTACGGATGGGAAAATTTTATGAAGGGATTGAGGGTCCCTGTACCATCTAGATAAGAGTTTAAAGTTCTTTTCCTGGGTATAGCAAGAAATAGAGGATTTGTGGGTGAAGTGGAATGACTTTTGCCATTCAAGTATTGATAGATCCCTTCCCAGGTCCGTGGGCCACCTCCTGGTGTAAGAGGGGCATTGATTGTGTATCAGTGAGTGTTGTAGTTTGTAAATGGTGGAGAGCAGGTGTCTGTGTGTTTCTGCAAGAGAGCACAGCTGTTTGTATCTCATTTGGGATCTGTGGATTTGGGAGGAGGAAAATAAGTCTGAGCAAAAGGAGGATATACACAGGGCCATGAGCCAATTGCCCTGGACTCCCGGCACAACAGGTGTACCTGAGGTTGGGTTCACAAATGAACTGAAGATATGGGCCTACTTTGCTGGCTCCCATACCCTGAGGAAGAGCAGGGTGGTCAAATAACGATGTAAGTGGTGAAGGATCCATGGACATCAACGATGACAGTCCATTTTTGTACCATAGATGTAGTGCAGCGGTTGTTAGCGGGGAGGAAGTGGAAAGAAGGTGTAGCTTCTGTCCATAGCCCCACAGTAGTGCCGGAGGTCAGGAGAGGAGATCTTGTTCCACCATAGTGGATGCTTTGGGGAAGGGCCGGGGGAACCATTCCAATATCCTAGAAAGCAGTGCTGCCCTGTGGTAAAGTTCAAAGTCTGGGAGGCCTACTCCACCTTGAGTATTGGGGTATGTGAGTAGCGTGTGAAGGATACGAGATAGTCCCTGGTGCCAGATGAAGCGTTTGGACATGGATCGTGGAGATTTAAAGAAGTGTTTGGGAACAGTAATAGGCACTGTCTGGAATAAAGAAAGTAGTTTGGGGAGGGTGTCCATTTTAATTGTGTTAATACGACCAGACCAGGGCAGCGGGGATAAGTTTGATGCGTCTAGTTCCTTCCTAAGCTGGGTCAGTAAGGGGAGATAGTTAAGGGTATAAAGGTTTGATAAATTGGATGGAATCGTTATCCCCAAGTAGGAAATGCCTCTGGAACCCCATTGAAATGGGAAGTTGGTCTGCACTTGGGCAAGGGTAGTGGTTGGTAGGGAGATATTAAGGGCTTCCTTCTTGGACATGTTTAGTTTAAAATAGCTAAATTCCCCAAATCTGTGGAATTCATGCATCAGGGAGGGGAGGGATGTATGAGGATGTTGGATATATACTAAGAGGTCATCCGCGTAGAGTGATAGTTTGTGGTGGGCTGAGGGCATCTGGATCTCTGCCATAGTTTAGTTCTGTCTGATGGCCCGTGCTAGATGTTCTATCACTAGGACAAAAAGTAGGGGAGAAAGGGGCATCCCTGGCGGGTACCGTTAGAGATGTGAAATGGAGTGGATGAGGAGCCATTGACTAAGACGGAAGCTGAGGGTCGGGAGTATAGTGCCATAACCTTGGACACAAAAGTGGGACCAAGGTCTATCAGTTCTAGGGAAAGGTGTAAGAACTGCTAGTTGACCCGGTCAAATGCCTTTTCTGCGTCAAAAGACAGGAGGCATGCCTTCAGGTTGTATGGCTGAATGTAGGAGATGAGGTGGATGGTTTTAGTGGTGTTGTCCCTGGCCTCTCATCCAGGGACGAACCCCACCTGGTCCATGTGAATAACGGAGGGTAGAAGAGGTTAGAAGCGGTTTGCTAGAACTTTTGCAAAAAGTTTAACGTCTAGGTTAAGAAGGGAAATCAGTCGGTAACTGCTGTATTGTGAGGGGTCTTTGCCTGGTTTGGGTATGATGGAAATGTTGGCGTATAGGAGGTCTTTAGAGGGTAGATGGGAGTCGTCTATGTGGTTGAACGCTGCAGTGAGTAATGGGGCAAGGGGCTGGGCGAATGATTTATAGAACCTAGGGAAAAACCCGTCCGGACCTGGGCATTTACCAGATTACCCTTGATAGCAGATAAAAATTCAGACATTGATAAAGGGTTGTACAGGTCTACAGACTCATTGGGGTCTATTTGTGGCAGAGCTGTTTCTGAGATGTAGTCTCGCATGTTGAAGAGGTGTGGGTCTCCCTCAGGTATTTGTCCAGTCCATGGGGGCAGGTTGTATAGTTGGGAGTAATATCGTTGGAAGGCGCCAGCTATACCCTGAGGATTGCTAATCTTCTGTTGGTCAGAAGTGCAGATCTGTGGGATGGGTCGACGTGGAGGGCAGGGGTGAAGAACCCTCGCGAGGCGTTGTTGGCTAAGGTGTAGTGCCGGTTACGTCCCCTGTCCCTGGCTATGAGGGAGTGGGCATCTAGGATGCGGAGTAGCTCTCTACGAGCGTTAGAGAGGTCTACATAGATTGCGGGATTTGGGTCTTGTTTATGAGCTAGTTCTAGTGTATGTATAGTGGCCAATGTGATGTCAGTGGTCCTGGCCTTTTTTTAGGCGAAAGCCATGTTGTATGAATGTCCCCCGGAGTATACATTTTAGGGCTTCCCATTTAGTGAGGGGATTAGTGTCGTCGGTTTGATGGTCTTGGATAAAGTCACGGATCGTCTGCTCAATTGCTGCGGCACATGGGGTGTCTTTCAGTAAGTTGCCATTTAGGCGACATACGAGATTTAGGGGGGTGGGCCAGGCTTAAGTGTGTGGGGGCATGGTCAGACCATAATATGTTTCCGAGAGATGTCTTAATTGGAACATCTAATGGGGATTGGGAGACCAGGAAATAGTCGATACGACTATAGGAATTATGGGCGACAGTGTAACAGCTGTAGTCTCTCTCAAATGGGTGTTGCACTTGCAAACATCCACCAGTTGAGCGGAGTGCAAGAGTGATTTTATGTGTGTAAGAGTGGAGTGTGATATGGAGGACTTACTGGAGAAGGTGTTCACGGATGGAGAAAGGGTTACGTTGAGATCTCCACCTACAATGAAACAGGGGCCGCCAAAATAGAGTAATTTGTTCAGAACCCCCCTGGTCTTGGTTCGGTCCATATACGTTAGCCACTGTAAAACATAAATGTTTATTTTAGCCAATGACTATATCTGTTGTGACAAAATTGTTATAGGAAGAAGCCATTGGATTTAAAGAAAACAAATACACCCAAATGGGTCAAAAACATATTTTTAATATTTCTTTTCAAATCTATTGGGCCAAAAACCCACTGTGTACCTCAACAAGTAGCAAATGTGGAAAATGAGTAATTTATTAAAATAAATGTCCTTCCTACCCCAGTGGAGAGGGATTTTTTTTTTTAATTTTATTTCATTATTCATATATTAGTTTATATATTATTATTGTTTGTAGTTAGCACTTCTCGTGTGTTTCTTTGCATTGTAATACTATAAATCTCTTAAATAAAATAATGCAAAAAAATAAAAAAAAGACGCAAATGCACCTTTTCAAAAATTGCACTGCATCATGTTGCATTGATGTGAATGGGCACCACGGAGATTATTGTGAGCAGGGGCTTAGAGTGGAGCTGAACTCAAAAAGTACATTGTGGAACAAAGCATGGTAAATAAAGTGATACAGTACACAAAGTTCTTTGCTTCAACCACAGGTTGGCCAGCCGGCCTAAGTCAGTTCTCAGATAAGACAAGCTAGGAACGGCAACAATCGTGACTTGTCCTTTACCCTCTGCTTTTTTGGGGGCACAGCTTTCACTGTACATGTCCTTTTTGAGTTTCTGTGAATGCAATTTTACCCAAACATAAAAATGTTTAATTGGCCAAATAATGCTTCTTTGTTTCTTTCTAGGTAATATTTAAAGGGACCTGTCATGAAAGTGCTGCTGATGCTGACATTGCTGACCTCCTTCTAAAGGCTAAAAATATGTACACAACTTTTTACTGCAAAAAGCTTCTCATGAGGGTCCTCAAAATAAAAAAAAAACATAAATCAAAATATGATAGTAAAATTGTAATTAAAATGCACAATTTAATAAGTGTGTCTTACGTTTCGATTTTTCATAAATTCTACACTACACAAGAGAGTCGATTTATCAATGGTTTCACCCAAGAGTCACACATTTTTATTTTTATTAAAAATACATGAATACTGGTTAAAAGTTATTGGAATCTTGGGTGAAAACATTGATAAATAGATCCTAAGAGTGTTTAAATAGGGCTTCTATTGTGAAAAAACTATATATCTATATATATAGATATATATAGATATATATCTATATATATCTATATATAGATATATATCTATATATATTCACCAGCCACTTTATTAGGTACACCTTGCTAGTACCGGGTTGGACCCATTTTTGCCTTCAGAACTGTCTTAATTCTTTGTGGCATAAATTCAACAAGGTGTTGGAAACATTCCTCAGAGATTTTGGTCCATATTGACATGATAGCATCACGTAGTTGCTGCAGATTTGTCGGCTCCACATCCATGATGCGAATCTCCTGTTCCACTACATCCTGAAGGTACTCTATTGGATTGAGATCTGGTGACTGTGAAGGCCATTGGAATACAGTGACCTCATTGCCATGTTCAAGAAACCAGTGGTGAGATGATTTGAGCTTTGTGACATGGTGCATTATCCTGCTGGAAATAGCCATCAGATGATGGGTCTACACTGTAGTCATAAAGGGATGGACATGGTTCGTGAAAAAATACTCAGGTAGGCCGTGGCATTTAAACGATGCTCAATTGGTGTTAAGGGGCCCAAAGTGTGCCAAGAAAATATCCCCCATGCCATTACTCCACCAATCGAAGGGGGTGCGGCCCCGAAATGCGTCAGTTCTACACCCCTTTGATGTCAAGGTTTATGATATTTGTTGTCCGCACTGCATTGCATTGTGTGGTGTGATGGCTATTTCTAGTTGCAATTTTGTGATTATTCACTTTTATCTGCTTTTACATTAAATACATGTTTTTTTTCCCTTTTTTTCACTCTTGAAATACAGAAGTTTAGAAATGGCTTAAAAGTAGAAAAACTGTTGAGAAAGAGAAAAAAGGAAAAAAGTTGGACTAAAATTGGAGGAGACTGAAAAAAGAAAAAATATATAGGAGGGAGGGAATACGAGTCTTAAAAAAAGGCCACAAGAGATTTAGAAAGTATAGCATTGCAGTGTCTGTGATGGCTGGCTCAATGAGGGGCATGCACGTCTGAAGCAGGGGCCCTTCGTGTGTTACATGCATATAACCACCACCAAACCATCCGTTCCAGGAGTGAATAACCCAGTGATCTGTAGGATACAGCAGATACATAGGAAAAAAAAACACGTCGAGAAGGATGATAAATAATATATGTTGGCAAAATAAAGTTTTTTTTCTTAGAGAGAAAGGCAGCAGGACATCCGGTAGGTCTCTGAGCCTCGGTAAAAAAAATCTCATACTTTTATACGTCAATTTCATTTAACTTCCACGTTTCCATGTTATTTTTTGGACTGCTGGAGGGCTGAAGCAATTATTGTCGGAGGAGAGAAGGTAGAGGAGACGGAGGTAGAGGCAGTCACGCCAACCCTCCCCTCCCCTCAGCACCTTACACCTTGAGCAGCACATTGGGACCACTCTACATGCAAGCATTAAAGAAAAAAAAAACCCCACAAGAGTAACCCCCCAAAGCTCGCAGCACAGCGAGCACCTACCTAGTGAGACTCAAATACTTACCAAGCCAACACATATGAACTCCTTAAGGCATTTTCATCTGTCAACCATATTAGATCTAATAGCCATTTCCTTTTTTTTTTGTTCAAATGTCACTTCACAAATTTCAAACATTCTTGCTTGCTAGCGACTGAAACCTTCAAAAATCAGTACCTGAACGTTCCCTTGGGAACCTCAAAAAAAATTAAATAAATAAAAATATGGGAGTGGGGGGGATAGTTTAACACTTTCTTGCTACAAAAACTGGACATCTCCAAGGTTTAGCCACTGTAAAATGAGTAAAACCTTGGTAAAGTACACTTCTGAAAAGTGTGGAGCTGACCCAGGCCTCCGAGAAAAAAAAAAAGTTGTTTTTTTTTCCTTTTTTTTTTTTTACAGTTAAACATATGATGTGGACAAAGAAAAAAAAATATAAAAAAAATGACTGCATCGGGAAAAGAACCACGTTAATATTCTTCCTGGTGGAGGCGCGCCTTCATCTGCAATAACAAAACCCTCATCTGTGGCATACAGAATCTCTATGATCTTCTGGAGGACTGGGTCACTCTCTCCGTCGTTCTCTTGGCAAATCAGCTCCTTAGCTTATATTCCTTAGCTTGCCCAAATAAAAGTTTCTTTCTTTTTCTAGATCTTCAACGGTAATCTTAAGAACATTTATCTGTTGGACCAGATAAGGCGCGTGACATCAGCATGGGTGAGGCCGCTTTGAGCGAGGCGTAGAAGACGAAATAGCGGTTAATGTTTATTCCACATCAGTGACAAGTGACAATCTGAGTCGTCATGGCATGCTGGCATGGATCAACGAATCTCTGCAACTTAACCTGACCAAGATAGAGCAACTCTGTTCAGGTAGCATGTTTTGTCAGTTCATGGACATGTTGTTTCCTGGATCCGTCACTCTAAAGAAATTGAAATTCAGAGCCAAGCTTGAACACGAATACATCCAGAATTTCAAAGTCCTGCAGGCTGGCTTCAAGAAAATGGGTGTTGCTAAAATAATTCCAGTTGACAGATTAGTGAAAGGAAAGTTCCAAGACAACTTTGAATTTGTACAGTGGTTTAAAAAGTTTTTCGATGCAATAAAAAGTTTTTCGATGCACATTACGACAGAAAAGACTATGACCCAGTGACTACCAGACAAGGGCAAGGACAAGAATCGGCTCCCGCTCCAGTTCTCCCAACTCCAGTCCTGAACAAACCAAAGAAGCCCATCAGATCAACAAATTCAGCTCCACAGAGGGCCGTACCAGCCCAGAGGACCCCGCCCCCAACAAACCTGTCCAGGGGATTGCCAGGAAACCTGCAGGTATCGGCAACAGAGAAGAAGAGTCTGCAGAGCTGGTCCAACAGATGAATACATGTTTTTATCTGTAATGCACTAGGTGGGTGCGCCTTCTTGTCTGTTTTTTAAACAATTATACCACCACCACCAGCCTGAAATGTTGATACAAGGCAGGATAGATCCGTGCTTTTATGTTTATTACGCCAGACTCTGATCCTACCATCTGAATGTCACAGCTGAAATTGAGACTCATCAGACCAGCCAACGTTTTTCCAATCTTCTATTGTCCAATTTTGGTGAGCCTGAGCGAATTGTAGCCTCAATTTCCTGTTCTTAGCTGACAGGAGTGGCAAACGGTATTGTCTTCTGCTGCTGTAGCCCATCTGCTTTAAGGTTCAATGTGTTATGCATTCAGAAATGGTATTCTGCATACCTTGGTGTCATGAGTGGTAATTTGAATTACTGTTGCCTTTCTATCATCTTAAACCAGTCTGCCCATTCTCCTCTGACCTCTGACATCAACAAGGAATTTTTGTCCATACAACTGCCGCTCACTGGATATTTTCTCTTTTTCAGACCATTCTCTGTAAATCCTAGAGATGGTTGTTTGTGAAAATCGCAGTAGATCAGCAGTTTTTGAAATATTAAGACCGGCACGTCTGGCAACAACAACCATGCCATGTTCAAAGTCACTTAAATCCATTTTCTTCCCTATTCTGATGCTTGCTTTAAACTTCAGTAAGTCGTCTACACCACGTCTATATGCCTAAATGCATTGAGTTGCTGCTATGTGATTGGCTGATTAGCAATTTGTGTTACATTTATAAAAGCTAGTCACTATATTTACTATTCAGAGGAAACAACGGTTTTGCTTTTGTGTTAGCAAATGTTTTCCAGATGGTCTGCATAGAATCATCATTTAGTGATATTTTGTTCTATTCCATAAATATTGAGCGCTCCTGTCATTTATCATATTTCACATGTGCCTGCATTGATGGATACATTGTCTTTACAGTCCATTGCCTCTTTCCTTTGAATGAATTCTGGAACAAAATTCTGCCTACCTGGATGCTTTTTTCCTACCAAAAGGCAACACCTCATTACCTGTACAATTGTAGAATTTAATTACATGCTAGAATTATGTATCCTTCAGTCTTCAGTTTTGGCATTATTATTTAGTAGAAAATATTGCCAAAGAATTTATCCAGACATTTTCTTCTCGCAGACTACTTTTAATAGAAAATCATTTGGGGATATAGCATCAAATTAAATCTTGAGAGATACTGTGGACACTCAAACATAACAACAACAAGCTGAAAAAAATTGGCTTTAGTAAAGCTGTTCTGACAAATCAGATCCACTGGGAATTTTCATGAAACGGGATCCTAAAGAAAACCCCTGGAGTGGAAGAGATGCAGAGTGGCAGCAGGTGGCAAGTAATGGCAAGCAACAGATACTGTTATGCGGAGTGATCTCCTGCCCAATAGTACCTGTATAGTTCCGCCCGTTTCATTACATTGAGCGATTCAGGATATGGAAATAAGTTACCAGCGTATGTCAGGGGGTTATGAGGGGGTTATGGTCTTTTATTGCTGACACCAATGGTGGTGGGGGGATGGCTCAAATGGTCTCTTATTACTCCCACTGTAAATGTATTATTCTTACTGACACCAGTAACCAAGGGGAAGGTATTTTGTTAAACTGACCATATTTTAACCCTCACCAACCACTGACATAGGGGCCCTTTTTACTATCGCTAACTACTAATGCACTTTTTTTTACTCCACGCATAGGCATTCTTTATTCTTTATTCCCACTGACCACCAACATAGAGGCATTTTTGTTTACACCTGTAGCACTGTCCCCGTAGGGCTTGCTAAGTGTAGACTTCATAGGCCTCTCTCTGGTTACCTGCAGCTGGTTGCTAATAGTTCCCCCTTAGTTGCTGAGGGTTCCCACTTAGTTGCTGAGGGTTCCCATTTAGGTTGTTGAGGGTTTCCCACCTTGTTGCTTGGGGTCCCTGCTTGGTTGCTAGGGGTTCCACTTGGTTGCTAGGAGTTCCCACTTGTCCCACCCTTATTCCTGTTTGCTCGTTACGCAATAACCAGTCCAGGGTATTTGTGTTTTTGTACTTTATTTTGGAACTTGGAAGGGAGAAGGAATGAGTGGGATACTCCAACTGCAACTATTCACAAAGGATAAGGACAACTCTCCCTTGGCCCCACCGAATTGGTAATAGAAGCAGGCAAACTGCTTTGACCATACAGCCACATGTATGGAAGGGTTAAGTCTTCTTGCTCTCACTAGCAGCAGACTTGATGCACTAAATTATCTTCAGGACACTCTCTAGCATCTCCTTTACTGACACCCATCCACTGACTCTTCTAGATGAAGGGGTCAGCCCTCACTCTACAGGCCCCAAAGACACAGATCGACACTGTGGAGTTGATTTACTAAAGGCAAACAGACTTTGCACTCTGCAAAGTGCAAATGCACTCTGCAAGAGCAGTTGCTTCAGAGCTTAGTACATTTTTTTATTTTCCTTGCATGTGATTGGATATTCTTTGCAAAGTGAAGCTTTACCTCATTTACTAAGCTCTGGAGCAACTGCCCTTGCAGAGTGCAACTGCACTCTGCAAATTGCATAGTCTATTTGCCTTTAGTAAATCAACCCCTATGTGCACACATACCTGTTAAGGTGGTTTTGCACTTTGATGAATTTGTTTGCACATTCAAAAACATTGGTTTTCTGTAACATGTATTTGCATTGTTATGGTAGTTATAACATATTAGGTGAGACTTATATGATTTCATGTCAGTGTAACATATGCACTGTGGGAGTTTTTGATCTTACAATTCTTTTTATATTGATTCATTTTTTTTTTGTAGTGTTGCACTCTGTGGTTTTATTATTAATATATCTTGTAGGAGGATATAGTGTTAGCTGCTATTAGGGAGCACCTTTCCACCTAAGCACAGATTTTGCGTTATTTACATATATATACATTTTTCACCATCCCATGTCTTGAGGGGGAGAAGGTATTCAACCCACCTGAAAGCAGCAACGTTTGAAGACATGAGCCAACACTTAGGGAAATTTTACATGATCTTCTTTACAGGGACGTCCTTTTTTTGAGAATTGATCCTGTGGTGAGGGTCACTCTAAAGCAAACCTGTGCTTTTCAGCCTATACCCACCTTTCTGGTGGGGTTGATTTACTAAAGCCGGAGAGTGCAAAATCTGGTGCAGGTCTGCAAAGAAAGCAATCAGCTTACAGTTTTTTTTGGTCAAAGCATAAAGTGATGTTAAAGTCAATTTTTTTTTTTAAATAACAAATTTGTTATACTTACCTGCCCTGTGCAGCAGTTTTGCACAAAGCAGCCCCAATCCTCCTCTTCTCAGGTCCCCCACCGGCGCTCCTGGCCCCTCCCTTCTGCCAAGTTCCCCCAGAGCAAGCAGTTTGCAATGGGAGCACCTGTGCAGGCTCGCTCGTGAGCCATGGCTCTGCGTGTCCACACAGATCCGTGGCTCTGCCCCACCACCTCTCTCTCCTCATTAGCTCACTGGCTCTGATTGACAGTCAATGGCTCCTGCTGCCGTCTTAGCCAATAAGGAGAGAGTTTCCCCAGAGAGCCGAGGCTCTCATGCACATTGCTGGAGGAAGATCAGGCTCAGGTAAGTATTAGGGGAGCTGGAGGAGCTTCTACACAGAGAAGGTTTTTTTTAAAAAAAAACTTAGCCTTTACAAACACTTTAATTGAACAAGCTGATTGGCTACCATGTACAGCTGCACCAGATTTGCACCAGTTTTAGTAAATCAACCCCTGTTGCTCATTCTTTGTTCTGTTAAGTCAACTGGAGCAAAGAGAAACAACAATGTGTAAGCTCTTTGTCACTTTAGTTGGAGATTACACAGGCTTCAGACCTCTCTCTGTGCCCTCTTGTGACAGCACTGAACAAAAACACAGCGCTGTCATGTGGAGTGAGTCATGTCACTCTATACAAGAAAGTACTGGGTATTGTATTCACCCCTAGCAAGCTAAGCGTGTGCTGCTGGGGAGGTAAGCACTAAAGCCCTGCATGGAAAAAGCATAGATTTGCTTAAAATGATATATTGATCCTCATGTATAACAAGATAGGATGTTTAATTTTTTCTTAAATTCAAAATATAACCATATGTTTATTGAGTCTAATATAAAAAGACATCTTGCTTATTTAAATTTAGCTTGAGCGCAAAATATAGCCATCTCAATTAACCGCTTTTCATATACATGTTAAAATCAGCATATTTTTTTTTTTTGCTAGAAAATTACTTAGAACCCCCAAACAGTATATCTTTTCTGAAAAAGCAGAGGCCCTGCAGAATAAAATGGAGGCTGGTGCAATTTTTATGTTGCACGATATTTGCACATCCATTTATCAAACACACATTTTAAGGAAAAAATACATTAAATGAATGTTAGTGCACACAAACACGATATAATACCAACTTTTTTGGTAAAATATAAAAGGTGGTATTGCATCAAGTAAATAGATACCAAACATGTCAAGATTTAAAATTGCGCACGCCTTTAAAACCCTTACAAGTTACCAGTTTAGAGTTAAATGTATACTCTGGCACTAGAATTATAGCTCTTACTCTAATGTTCGTGATGCTACCTCACATGTGTGATGCAGTTTACATGTAAAACCTACATGAGCATTTGCACTAGCATGTGAGCTTGGGGGGACAGGTTGTTATTATTTTATTTAAATTTTTTCTTTTTTTTACTTTTTTCATTCAACTTTTTTCAACCTGACTAACTACACTACTATATACTATCTTATACTTTAAGATATGATACTATACTATCTTAATTGCTATCACAAGGGGTGACCAAGACCTCTGTGATAGCTTTGGGCAGTGAAAGGTACTCTTTATAGAGAAATCAGGGGACCCCTGATGTCGCCCCTGCCCTTCAAGGCAATTGAACACAGATCCATTTGATCAGATGCTTCCCTGGCTGTAACAGCCAGGGAAAGACAACTCTAAAGCCGGACATGACAAAATTTTCATTGATTCAGCTTCATTCATCACATAGGAATGGAGGAATGGATGTTCTTCAGTCTCCTCTGTGGGCAGCCAACCAAATCTGCTAGAAGATAATAAATGTGATAAAATCTTTGAAACAAAGAACACGGAGGAAAAATGGGTATGCTTTAAAAGCATATTTAATAAGGGTATTAGCCAGTGCATCCCAATGGTAAATACATTTAAAAGAGCTAATAAAAGTCCTGGGTGGCTTAACTCCAATGTAAAAATGAATATAAAAGCAAAAGAGAAGGCCTTCAAAAAATACAAGGCTGAGGGATCATCATCAGCATTCCAACATTACAAAGAATGTAACAAGAAATGTAAGGGTACAATACGGGCGTCTAAGATAGAATACGAAAGGCACATAGCGGAGGAGAGTAAAAAAATCTCAAGAAATTCTTTAAGTATATAAATAGTTTGAAAGGGAGGTCAGATCATATTGGCCCCTTAAAGAATGTTGACGGGAATCTAGTTACTAAGGATGGAGAGATGGCGAAGGTATTACATTTATTCTTCTCTTCAGTCTGCACGAGGGAAACGGTGGGCTTCAGTAACCAAAACTGCAGTGTTTATCCTCATAACACATTACAGCAAGCACCCTCATTGCTAACAGTAGATAGAATTAGAAATAGACTTGAAAAACGTAACATTAATAAGTCACCGGGACCAGATGGCTTGCACCCGAGTGTCCTTAAGGAACTCAGTCAAGTAATTGCTAGACCATTGTTCCTAAATTTTTATGAACAGTCTACAGACTGGAATGGTACCAGCTGATTGGAGAAAAGCCAATGTAGCACCAATATTTAAAAAAGGGCCAAAATACATCCCTGGGAATTACAGACCAGTTAGTCTAACATCAATAGTATGCAAGCTCTTGGAGGGGATGATAAGGGACTATATACACGATTTTAGTTATGACAACAGTGTCATTAGCAGTAATCAGCATGGATTCATGAAAAATCGCTCTTGCCAAACCAACCTATGAAGAGGTGAGCTGCCATCTAAATAAAGGAAGGCCATTAGACGTGGTGTATCTGGATTTTGCAAAAGCATTTTTATACAGTTCCCCATAAATGTTTACTGTACAAACTAAGGTCTGTCGGCATGGACCAAAGGTTGAGTACATGGATTGAAAACTGGCTACAGGTTCGAGTTCAGTAGTGATAATTGGACAGTACTCGGAATGGTCCGGTGCGGAAAGCTGGTCCCCCAGAGTTTTGTCCTAGGACCAATCCTATTTAATTTATTCATAAACGACATGGGGAATGGTATAAACAGCTCAATCTCAGTATTTGCGGACGATACTAAGCAGGGCAATAATTTCTCTGCAGGATGTGGAAACCTTGCAAGAAGATCTGAACAAATTAATGTGGTGGGCAAATACATGGCAAATGAGGTTTAATGTAGAAAAATGTAAAATAATGCACTTGGGTGGCAAAAATATGAATGCAATCTACTCACTAGGGAGAGAACTTCTGGGCAAATATAGGATGGAAAAAGACCTGGAGGCTCAGCAATGGCATGCAATGCCAAGCTGCTGCAAGCAAAGCCAACAGAATATTGGCATGCATTAAAAAGGGGATTAACTCCAGAGATAAAACGATAAGGCTACTTTCACACTAAGGCGCTTTACAGGCGCTATAGTGCTAAAAAATAGCACCTGTAAAGCGTCTCTCCTGTTACTCCAGTGTGAAAGCCCGAGGGCTTTCACATTGGAGCGGTGCGCTTGCGGGATGTTAAAAAGGTCCTGAAGCAACATCTTTGAGGCGCTTTAGGAGCAGTGTATACACCGCTCCTAAAGTGCCCCTGCCCATTGAAATCAATGGGCAGAGCCGATAGTGGGGGTTAAAAGTGCCCTACTAGAGGCCAAAACGCGCCTCTAAAACAACGGTAGAGCACCACTAAAACCGCCGATGCCCCCACATCTCAGTGTGAAAGTAGCCTAATTCTCCCACTCTACAAGACTCTGGTCTGGCCGCACCCGCAGTATGCTGTCCAGTTCTGGGCACCAGTCCTCAGGAAGGATGTGCTGGAAATGGAGAGAGTCCAGAGAAGGGCAACAAAGCTAAGAAAGGGACTGGAGGACCTTAGTTATGAGGAAAGATTACGAGCACTGAACTTATTCTCTTTGGAGAAGAGACATTTGAGAGCGGATATGATTTCAATGCACAAATACCATACTGGTGACCCCACAATAGGGATAAAACTTTTCCATGAAAAGTAATTTAAAAATACACAAGGCCATTCACTAAAATTAGAAGAGAAGCGGTTTAACATTAAACTGCATAGAGGGTTCTTTACTATGTAGCGGTGTGGTTACCCCTAGTGATTACATCCACCATATCACCCTGCTGCCCAACCTTCATATATCACTTCTGAGACATTGAACAGTCATTTGCTTTGTTTTGTTTTTGTTTATTGGGGGATCTAACTTGGTTGGGGGAAAGGGTTTATGGGATGCCCATAGATCGAATTACTTTGCTATCATATTTATAGATTAGAATTTTATTTGAGCCTTGAAGAAATGATGCACATGTATAACATCTATAGTCTCTTGCCTGCATCACCAGGCAGACTATTGCTCCTCCTCCTCCGTGTAACTACTGCAGACTATTGCTCCTAGGAATCCTTCCCTCCTGCACAAACTTTATTCTGTAGCATATTATGTTTCTTGTCACATCCCCTTCTAAATGCAAAAGAACCCACTCTGAATAGTCTCTAATGCTGACTCTGATAGGTTGCTGCTACTATGACTGTGTAAAGATGAGGACTTCATCCATGACCGTGTAAGGATGAAGTTCCCTCACAGACTTCCTGGCATGTCTCCACATGCAGCCCTCCACTGTGGTACACTCACCGACCTTTCTCTGCCCCGAGTCCATGATGGGGAACTTTACCGTACCATACGTTCCGACAGCTTCTCCTGCCCCTCTGCTCCAGGAACTCCTCATTAGTGACAGTGTAAAGATGAGGACTTCATTCATGAGGGGCGGGCCTCCTACTGCTGCTAGTACTCCATTCTCCACTTCACCCATCCGACAACACCCCCCAGTGGCCTGTTACCTCAGCTTATATGGGAGGCCTGCTCCCTGCCAATTCCAGTTGGGGATTGGTCAGGGCTCCTCAGATGAGCTGCCTGCCATTCCAGTTCTAGGCCCTGCCCCTCTTCCAGAACATTCTCCCTGGAAGCAGAAGAGGCGCCTCAGCCCTGAAGCACAGGTGGTTACACCCACTGTTACATTAACCACTCCCTGCCCCCCAGGTCAAAACAAACAGGCCTAGCCTGAAGCATAGGTCTGCCTAAATTTACCAATTCCTTGCCAAAAAATACCCACTCTAGCACCTACCTATGGTAGAGGGTGCTACAACTGTAAGAGCGGTAATGATGTGGAATTCTCTTCCACAGGCGGTAGTTACAGTGGGGAGCATTGATAATTTCAAAAAACTATTAGATAGGCACCTGAACGACCACAACATACAGGGATAAACAATGTAATACTGACATTTAGCCCTGGTTCACACTGGCATGATTTGACATGCGATTTGACATGTCAAATCGCATGTCAAATCGGCGAAAATTGCCCGCAATGGCACCGTCACAGCATTTGCGTCTCCACACCAATTTCAAAAAGTAGTTTCTGTACTACTTTATGCGATTTCCATTGACATCTGTGCAGAAACCCGCACAAATGTCTGTGAAATTGCCGCTGAAATTAGGAGTGACATGCAGGAGTGAAATCATTCCCGCAGCTCAGTGTGAACCTGGGCAAAAGCACACACACAGGTTGGACTTGATGGACTTGTGTCTTTTTTTAACCTCACCAACTGTGTAACTATGTAACCACTTATAGGAGGGAGGGAGGCTTTCCAGCACAGTAAAACGGTCGGGCAGCTGTAGAGCCGCCCCAATCACTTTTACAAGAAAGACGATTGTTGGCTGAAAAAACAGTTCCGTATATACAGTATGTGCACTTGATGGCAAGTGGTAAAAACATTATTCTCTGATTCTTCAGGTAGAATTTGTTTCTGAATACAATATCTAGTTTGGATTTGTGGAATACAAAGCCTCTTTATTGTAAACCCAAACCATTACTTTTTTTGGCTTACTTGTTTGGAGTAGTGTGCTTTAAATTAGTATAAGTTGTCAGGGAATTTTTTAATGCAAAATATAACTAGAGTGTGAACTAATCATTGCTTAAATGTTCCCTTTTATGACAGAGGTCACACTTACTAGGTTAAAAATTCAAAAAAACTCCCTATAGCTGTCTCGCTGAGTCACACAACTTCTGCTTTTTCTGAAATCTAGAAATTAAAGCAGACCTTCACCCATTAAAATAACTTTTTTTTCTGATTCCCTTCCCCCGCCTCTTACTCAAAAGCAGAACATTTTATCAATTTTGTAAAAGTTTGTTACCTTTTTTTTTGTTCTGTAGCTCAACACTTCATGCTTCCTTGCCCAGATGAGAATGATGAAGGAACCCCCACTGGCTCCTGGAATGTCCACATTACAGGTGGCAGCGTTTCACTGAAGGACAAATGCGCTATGAGATCAGTGCATGCGCCAATGTGGCATCATGTGCATGCACACAAACAAGGCAGGTCTCTACAAGGAGCAAATACATGAAACCAGTGTAATATGTTGCCATGTGTGAAAATCCCCTGTGCATGTGCGTGCATGCTGCAGGTCTCTGCCAGGCAGAAACTTGCACCACATATGCTTTCTCAGGGGATGTTTAAAAATGGTGGCACAGAAGAGGAGCACCAGTAGGGGATTATCACCAGGGTGAAGTTCACCCTTTTTTAACTAGAAATTAAGTTTCTCAGGAGTGGCTTAAAGGGGGATGATTAAACAGAACCTGTGCCTATTCACTCTGATCAGAGACATTGATTGGACGTAACTGTGTATGTGGAGCCTTCACGTAAGATTCTACCTTTCACATTATCACATCAGTGTACCCCCTTTAAAATAGAGTCCCTCCTTCACATCATAGTCCTTTCTTTACATCAGAAGCAGTCAGGATATATGCCAATTATGTCTAGCAACTTGTGATGCTAATAAAATGATGTCCCCAAAGCAAGACTTGCATTCGAATCCTGATTAAAAGTGAAGAACTTGGCTTTTGGGTGAATATATTGTTTTTGGATACCTGTGTATTTCAGTCTCAGCATGTAAAGTGGGCATTCATTTGGTTGAGCTGCAGTCTCATAATATATTGGACTAACAATATTGACAGGGTCTTGAGTAACCTGTACTAGTGTAAACCTGGTTAGGCCAGGAGTGGTGATGGTTAGCTAGAAAAAGGTCTGCCCTCCTGGTGGAGAGGTGACCCCTCTAGTTGTGACACAGGCGACCTAACTTGAGCTCCCATTTCGGATGGGCCCCAGTGTACAGACAGAACATTGAAGCTCTGGTATGGAACCACAAGAATGCAAGTAAGTAGCCCCCAGCAGATGTGATCGGTCAAAGCTTCAGTGGACACCGTGGGGTTTCAAAACCCACCATCTCTACACATCAGAGTCGACAGTGGAGGTCTAGGCACTTGGATCTGGCTTAACAATCCGTAGCTGTAGCATGCTAACATGGAGCCAGCTGGAGTGTGCCACCTGTCTGAAATTGCACTAGACACCAGGTAGATCCCCAGGACACAAGCCGGAAGAAAGGTGCTGACTAGAGAGCTGAGGCCCAAGGCATTGGGGGTTGCCTCTCGCCTGATCCACGCCCCCCCCCCCGAGACATCCCAGCAGCACAGAAACAAAACAGAGAAACGGTGAAGCCCACGCCTCTGCCATCATCCAGCCACAGACATCATAGCCTACTCTTCACCCATCTCACTCTTCATCCATCTCCAGCCTGCTGCAAATGTAATCTGTCTTCTGATGGCAACCGTTGCAGTTGCCGTCAGAGGACAGATCACATTTGTGAGGACATTGGTGAGGCATTGGTGTGATGGTGTGATTGGTGGCCTTTGGCCGCTCCTAAGTGTAATGAAATTGTTGCTTTAATGGGAAGAACTGTCTAAAGAGGCTGCATTACCCTTTCTTTTGCATGTGAATTACAAATATCCTGAATTGTAGGGTGAACACTCCTATGTTAATTATAATAAACAAATAAATAAAATATTCACAAATCAACATACTTTTTCTTAAAAAGTTAATGAATGAAACTAAACTCAACCCTCCCCTCCCTTCCCGAATAGAAATAAAAACAGACTTGTATGCTGAATTCCCCCATATAAGTTCAACTGCTCCCTGCTACACAGCATTTACAGCCATGGGTGACGGCAGCAGTAAATAAAGGGCAGCCTATCTCCTTACATCAAGTGAGGGTAGTCACAACCTATAGATTTTATTAGCTTTCTATAAACTGTATAAACAAATACTGTATTACAGTACATTAAATGCATTCACTTATGCTAGATAGACACATTTAAGCAAGAAAATACAAGTACTAGAGTTAGCTTCTTTTGTTGAGGATGCGGGAAAGACAAGAATATCACTTTTAAATATGGGTTAACATGTATTAGACACAGTGCCACAAATTGTAAAAAGAATCTCTTATCTGGAAGGCTTGTGGTTCAGAGAGTTCTGGTTAACAGATCCCATACCTGTCTTAAAATTATTAGCTGAATTTCTGTTCTTTACTTGTAACTGGAGATAGAAATCCTCTTTATATAGCAGTTCCAAAATTTCTGTTTCCTGTACTAATGGCACTTTTCATTGAAACAGGAAAAACACTGAGGTGTATAGCTGCACCTAGTCCAAGAAAAACACAGGCGCCACATCTGAATGTGCAATGATGTGGAGCTGCTAATATTGCACTGGAAGGGAGCAGCTTGGTGCTGGAGTGAAAATTACATTTTGGATGTTGGCAACTATTCACATTTCTGCAATGAAAGCAGAAAGACACTAACCAAGTTCCAGCCTCATGTCTGTGGACAGGCAACGGGAAACTGTGGGGACTGGGAATGTATGCCAAGAGAGGATTATAACTTTTACAAGATCGAAATATAACTTTAATTAAAGTTCAGTAATATAGCACTTTTTGGGGAGAATTTATTTTCTACTTTTTCTGTCTTCTTCAACCTTTAACTACTTGTTAGTGAAACTAAAGAGACACTAAACGTAATAGAATTTTCATAAATGTTTAATTTGCAAGAGGTTTTGGTAAGATTCATACCTAACATAAAGTACATGATGAAATTACCTATGGTTATCAAGGTGTGTTTGCTAACGGAATAATTCTATACTTATTGTTGTGTGCACTAAGGTGTGCATTGTAAATAGTGTACGCGCTAAATCTAACCTATACTCCATTACTACAATAAATGCCTAATATACATAGACAAAAACTGTTCTAAAAAAAAAATATATAACCCATACAAAATCATCATCCATATATAAAAGAAAAAAATGTGCATCCAATTAGTAACTCTCTCACAGAAATCGTAAGGTGTGCATGGGCACTTAAAGTAAACCTGTCCTAAGATGAACTTTTGCCATTGCTGACCTCCTTAAAAATGGCAGTTGCCTACCTGGCATGCTGAATTACTAGTTTTAATACTTTGAAGTTGATTTACTTAAGGTATATAGCCTATTCACTTTGCAAGGGAACTTTTTTAATGTATCTATCCATTTTTTGCTGTGTACCATTAGGGAAATTTATCTTCACTTCTTGTCCCAGATATGCAACAGGAAGTGCAAGGAAATCTTCCAAAGGGAGGAGAATTCCCATCTGAGCCTCCGGTGACCCAGCCCCATGCCAATATAAGTAGTGGCACACCGCGCACCCAGCATTAAAGCGGGAGAGAGCGTCGAGTCAACATCAGAAGAAGAACAGAGGGAGAAGACGGTGGAGAAGACCCAGCAAAAGAGCGAGAAGATAGCAGAGAAGACCTGGACAGCGGAGAAAACAGTGGATAGAGGGAGAAGAACCGAAGAGGGCTAGAAGACATCAGCGAAGAGCGTAAAAGAACAGGAGAGGGGAGAAGAACCGGCAGAGGCAGAAGACATCAGCGGAGGATACAGAAGAGCTGGAGAGGGGAGAAGAGATCGGAAGAGACGATGGAGCTGCCTTAATAAATTATTTTAAAAACCTGTGTAATGTGTTTTATTTTTGACATTTTTTTTTAGGTGAATGGGTAGGGGTACAATGTACCCCATACTCATTCACATAGAGTGGGGGGCTGGAATCCATGGGCCCCCTTGTTAAAGGGGGCTTCCAGATTCCAATAAGCCCCCGCCCGCAGACCGAGACAATCAATGGCCAGGATTGTCAGGAAGAGGCCCTTGTCCTCATTAACATGGGGACAAGGTGCTTTGGGGTGGGGGGCCCAGGGCCCCCCTGCCCAAAAGCACCCATCCCCCCATGTTGACAGCATGCGGCCTGGTACGTTTCAGGAGGGGGGGGGGCGCTCGCTCGTCCCCACCCCCTTTTCCTGACCTGCCGGGCTGTGTGCTCAGATAAGGGTCTGGAATGGATTTTGGAGGGCCCCAACGCAGTTTTTTCGGTGTGGGGGTTCCCCTGAAAACCATACCAGACCGAAGGGCCTGGTATGCTCTTGGAGGGGGAACCCTGCCATTTTTTTTTAAATTTGGTGTGGAGTTCCCCTTCAAGATCCTCAGAGCACAAGTTGCATGCCAAAGTCGGGTCAGTTAAGACGGCGATCCGACTTTGATCCGACTTCAGTGATATTCAATGGGCTGAAGTAGGATCAAAGTCAGACCAAAGTAGTGCAGAGAGCATTTTTAAAGTCATACCGACTTGTGTTGGACCAGTTAAGATGGCTCCCATAGGGAAACATTAATTTTCATACGTCATGTGACATGAGCTCCCAATGTCAGAGCGTGCGTCATACCAGTGTGAACCCAGCCTTACTTCAGCTTGTTCAATTAGGCTTTACAAAAAAAAAACCTGGAAGCTGCATGTTTACTTTGCAGAGCTGCACCAGATTTTGCACTCTCCAGTTTTAGTAAATCAACCCCATTGTGTAGTACCACTTGTGCTCTTGCCTGCTATAAACTGATCACATATCTTTACTTTGCTCTTTCATCTGGAAATATCACAACTTTCTTCAGGTTATTTGCCAACCTTTCCTGAATAAATTACCTGCACAAAAGACATATAATAATAATAATAAAAATAATACATTCTGCGGTGTCGTGTTAACAAGAAATATGTACTACAACCTTCTCTATCAAGTTTAGGCTTGGTCTCGGTCTCTATCAGGTTTAAGCTAAGTAAATAATAATAAAAATAATACATTCTGCAGTGTCATGCTAACAAGAAATATGTACTACAACCTTCTCTATCAAGTTTAGGTTTGGTCTTGGTCTCTATCAGGTTTAAGCTAAGTGAAATCCTTCTAGGATATTACAATTTTTTGCTTACCTAAGACAAATAGGACAGATTGACATGCATTACCACAGCATGTACACTGGGACTAGCAATGGAATGGAAAATTGAAAGTGCATGGTTACGCTTAACAGGGGGTCAGACCAGACAGATCATTAATATCAATAGTTTCATGATTTGTGGTAAGATCTTTATTCGTGGTAAATTTTAAGGTTAAAAGGTGTACTTTTAGATGATGTAAAATAGCCGCAATAAAGTGCACTTATGAGGAACTTCTGGCCTCACTACCATCCATTCCTCTGAGACCCTTTTTCTTGCCATGTTCTTAAAGGCAGACTCGTCTTTTTGGCTGACTTTGTGGCTCCAAGAGACCTCAGTAATCCAATAACATACATGACCTCCAGTTATTAGCAGCTTTCCAATCAAACACACTTCAAATTCCTCTAGGGAGTGTAAGAGCCTTAACTGCAGCATCTAAGGTCTGAAACCATAAGGCATATGCACGTCATTGTGGTAGAAGAGTGTTTAAACTGAGTATATGTTTAAACAGTAAAAGGGCAAGATCTGTTTAGGTCAAGTATATGTACAAATGTTGTGGTTTACCCATTGGTGAACATGAACCTTTCAGATGATCTTGTTGCCAGAGATCAAACTATTCATATCAAATGGCAAGTTCATTAAAAAAAAAAAAAAGTTATTTTCTGCAACTGAAGTCCATTGTGGAGTAGAAACAGTTCTGTGATTAAGTTCTAATGGAAGCAGTTATTCTGTGACTATTGTGCAGTAACTCAGAGGATAGGTTTAGCTATCCAAAGAACAAGTACATGGCACATGATTTAGGTTCCATTTACACTGTTGCGGTACAATGATGCATGCCCCTGTATTTTTGATAAGTTGCCAATGGACCAAATAAGCGACATGACCCTTCTTTTCTGACATAGTGCACCGAAACATCCAATACGTAAAAACATTTTAGCTGGAAATGTACTTTAACATGTCAAGACAATACTAAGGCAAGTTGGCTCGCATCCCGTGACCACGTCCTGTAGCGACGAAATGACGTAGGGAGGAGGAGCTACGTCCTGACGACACCGCTATTCGAGTACCCGGAAGTTACGGGCTGTTCTGGAGCTGGACGGTTTTCTGCTTATGCCTATTTACAACTGATGTTTGTAAGTTTGTCTTTGGCTTTAATTTATTCAATAAATGTGAAGATTTTATGCCATGTGGAGCAATTTATGTTTTTCACGCTGACACACCTATCCTGCTGCGGTCTGTGGAGAGGGTTCCTGTGGACATGATGACATCTAGTGCCTGTCTCTGAGATCCCGGGCTGGAGTTACAGCCATCTGCCCAGTGAGGTCTCCTATAATTAAGGGACCAACGTTCTCTGGTAAGAGGCAGCAGTTTTTGAAGGTGGAGGTTTCATCTACGCACCCCATTCACTGCAGCAAGAGTCTTTTTCACCTGTCACTTGGGGATATAGTTTTTTGTTTTTTTGGTCCTTTTTTCTGGTCCTTTTTTTTGTTTTTTGCCATACACATGAGGTTTTAAGGCATTCACTTGTTTTTTGCCATACACATGAGGTTTTAAGGCATTCACTTGTTGCCTTCATCACATTATTAGCGCAACTTTTTTTATTATTTATCTGATTGTGCTGTATATCACTTTAGTCGCTGCTTACACATTTTTTGATTGTTAGCGCAGTATTATATTTTTTCCATTTACCACGTTCTATACATTTTTATTGCTGCTAACACTATTTTAGTTGGTTCCTACTGAGTGGGTTGTAATTACCTAACTCTAGACATGGATATTTTTGAGTTCAGAGCTACTAGGGTGGTTAACACTGAAGGTGTCTTCGAACCCTATAAGAATGGAGATAGTGATATTGGTGGGTTGTTTGTGCGATTAAAGAATTTGTTAGTTTCCGAGATCCACACACAATGGGATATCGCTTTTCTAGAAACATATGTTAAAAAACACATGGTACCCCGGAGCCTTAGGTGGGACGTGGGCCCCCAAAAGGGAGAGAATGACCTGGAAGGCTGGTATAAGCATTTTAATGAGGCAGGTATCAGCCTCCTGAGATTTCTACTTGAAAGAAAGGCCAGTAAACTGGCTAGACTTGATGAAGAAATAAGACAGATTAAGGATAAGCTTACCCCTTTTCAATCAAGAGAGGAATATCTGGATAGATCCAAAAACTTGCTCAAGCTTTTGGAAAAGGAGGATAGAGAACAAAAAATTAAAAAAAGGAAGAAATTCAATAGAGATATAGCGGATTATGAGTCCCATATAGTGTTTGAGTGGCAAAAGAAACTACTTGCTGAACAGAGTTATGAAGCCACTCAATCTGTAGACACTGTCCCATATGCCAATAATCAGGCCATGACTGCTACTCAGGGGGGGTCCGGTGAACAATGTTAACTATGGTGTGGCACCACTTCAGCGGGCCCGTTCTTACCCAGCAGGGGTACAGCCACCTCCCCAGAGGATGAATGCTAAGCGTTCTCCCGCTCCATACCCTTACCCCAGTAATTCTGGGTTTGGGGTGCATCAATCTCGCGAGGGACCCTTATTTCAACAGCCTTATAGGCATGGCTCTCCACATCGTGGATCTCAGCGAGGCCGTGGAAGGGGTTCGATGCGGGGCCCACCCCCACCTCGGGGGCGGGGTTCTGCACCCAACACTAATAATGGCTATATAAAAAATGGCTACTCACAAGGTGGTTACCCTGACCATCGTACATCCATTCCACCCCACCTTCGGGGCCCTGGGTATGTTCGCCCTAATAATTATGGGGAGCAACATGTGGTACACTATGAGGGAGATTATACCACCGGTTATAATATACCAGTACAGAATAATTTCTTACCTTTAGGAGACATTCAGTGCCCAGGGGAAGGCCCCTACCAACCATCCCCTAAAATAAGGAAGGGTATTGATAACTCCGGTGGTCAATATGCACTCCACCATACTGGGGGCATGGAAACTAACAGTTCGTATAACCGCGGACATCAGAGTTGGGATTTTCCCAGATCCAACCAGGGTACAAAAGGGCTGGTAGAACTAAGAGAGGAACTAGAGGGGGGAGGCGCATTAAGTCCAAAAAGACCAAGGACATAGACGGTACTGGGATCTTTAACCTGAGCTCTCAGACCCTGACTGATTCTGAGGTTAGGGTGCTGGACAAAGGTTTAAAGTTCGCCCCACCCCGGAATATCAATAATTTCCAAACGTATATGGACATCCATAGATTTGTTAGAAAACTCAACATTCAAAGGTATATGGTCACAAATCCCATTAATCCCTCTAGGACATTGATTGACGGCTTCTCACACTCAGGTTTGTCCAACGCATCTTTGTTTAACCCTCCTGGTCATTTATCCCCTTCGCTTAAAGTTTTCAGGGACCTGGCATTGAGGGAGTTGGATGACATGAATGTGAAGTTTGTGAGAAGCAAAAAGGACATCCAGCTTGGCATAGAATCTCTTTGTACTAACAAACAACTTGTTATCCGCCCTGCGGACAAAGGGGGCGGGATAGTCATCCTCAATAAGAGCGATTATATGCATGAAATGTATCGCATTTTAGGAGATGACACTACCTATACCCGACTGCCATCCAATTCTAATGCAGCTTACAAAACCAAATTGGAACGTTTGGTCATCAGGGGTTCTAATCTTGGTATCCTGCATATAAAAGAAAGGGCCTTTCTGGTCCCTAGGTCACCTAGGATACCGATAATATATTATTTGCCGAAGATACACAAGAGTCTTGTTTGCCCCCCGGGACGTCCTATAGTTAGAGGGATCGATAGTGTTACGTCCCGAGTCGGCAAATACATAGACTTTTACCTACAACCTCTAGTGCGCACTATGAGGTCCTATGTCAAGGACACTCGGGATGTCATCAATCTCCTCTCCAACCTCACACCGAGGGAGGGGATGATATTGGTGACAGCCGATGTCACCTCCTTGTACACGGTTGTTCCCCACCGATTGGGTTTAGAGGCCGTTTTGGAACATCTTAATCGATTGTCCAATCTCCCTGATGAACAAATTGGATTTAATATGTTATTGTTAGAGTTTGCAGCCACTCACAATTTTTTTTGGTTTGATGGGAACTATTATCGACAGGATAAGGGGGTTGCAATGGGGGCTAAGTATGCCCCTAGTCTGGCGAATTTGTTCATGGCCAGATGGGAGGAGGATGTCGTCTATGTCCAGCCAAGGCCCCAGGTGGCCTTGTGGGTTCGATACATAGACGACATCCTCCTCCTGTGGGATGGCACTGACTCTGATCTATCTGAGTACACGTGCTTTCTCAATAACAACGATAGGGGCATTCAGCTCAAATATGAGGCCAGTTCGGAGCAGATCAATTTTCTGGACCTTACCATCTCCATACGCAACAATGAATTCATTACTTCAACATACTTCAAACCGACTGATAGAAATTCTTTTATTCCCCATGATAGCTGCCACCATGCTTCATGGCTCAGATCTGTGCCTAAGAGCCAGTTTCTCCGATTAAAACGGAATTGTACTGATGTTGCCACCTTCCAGACTCAGGCACAGATCTTAACTCAGAGGTTTGTCGCTAAAGGTTATTCCCCTGATTTTGTTGCCAGTACGTTGGATCAGATAGTCAAAGTGGACCGTAAGGATTTGCTCATAGAGCGAGCTAAGGGTCCAGTCGATGCTTCCTTTTGCTGTCCCTTTATCACTGACTTTACCTGCCAACACTATAAAGTCAAACATATTATCAGCAAGTATTGGCATATCCTTAAAATGATAGGGTGTTGACATCTATCCTGCCAGACAAACCCCAAGTAGTTTTTAGGGGGGCACCATCACTCAAAGACAAAGTGGCACCTAACATTTTTGACCCTCCCATCTCAAGACCTACCCTTTTTTCTGAATTGACCGGGTATTTTCAATGTAGGAGGTGTCAGGTTTGCTCTCTGAACGGTTGCAGGAGTAGAAGGTCTGTGAATTTCACCTCCACCTGTACTCGAAAATCCTTTACCATCGAGCCCTTCATCACATGTTCCACCTCAGGGGTTGTCTACATGCTGCAGTGCCCTTGTGGCCTGCAGTATGTGGGCCGGACTAAAAGACCCCTGCAGGTGCGACTAAATGAGCATATAAATAATATCAGGAGAGGATTCACTAAGCACTCTGTATCAAAACATTATTTGACTGTTCATGGTAGAGACCCCACAGGCACCATCTTCCTGGGAATCGATAAATTTAGGCCCCATTGGAGGGGCAGCGTTCTTGTTCGGAGCATTTCGAGATTAGAGATGGCCTGGGTTTATAGGCTAAAGACCTATACCCCCTTTGGCCTTAACATCGATGTTGATGTTAATACCTTTATTGACAACTCCTAGATATTTTGGGTTACTATGGTTACAACAAGATATTTTCATATTTATTCCTTATTTTTATTTTGTATTTTTTTATTTTATTTTTATTTATATTAATTTTAATTTTTATTTTTATTTTATTTTTACTTTCTGCTTTTGGAGTATTACATCACATATATGTGAACCCCATTATGTTTTCTAGCGATTTCTGATTGTGTAAGATATTTTTGATTCAATATCTGGTATTTGTATTACTCTCTGGGTTTGGGGTGCCTTCTCATCTCAGGGAGACGGCATTATCTTGGTCTGCTTTTTGAGCATTCAATGACCCTATTTATGGATCATTAATATTTATTTTCAGCCACATGGAGCTTATGAAATATGGGATTATTATTTCTAGTGTAGTGACCCAAGCCATCCGAGTCACGATCCATATTCGGTTTGTTTCTTTTGGCCAGTGGCGTTTAATTTTATATTTATCTCCATATGACCTAGGTTATTTGGGTTAGACCACCTGGGCCATTTGAGTTATGTCCCTCAATGACCACCCATAGACTGCGCACTTATGGTGTTAATTTATAATCTTTTATTTTAATTTTTAATTTTATTTTTTAATTCTTTAATTATAATTAATTATAATTTCTTATTAGATTATATTTCAATTTGTTCTTATCTCAAGAGAACTTTGTAATAGCACCTTCTCAGCCCGTAGGTTTTCGACATCTGTATGTCAGCTTTGGCAGCGCCGAAACATACACTGTTACCATGTCTTGGTATGTCTATCAGGGACTATATGCATTTGCCCTTAGTGTTTCCCTCAGATGAGATGGCGCTTTATTTTTTCTGCCGCAATGAGGCGTTTTTTTCTGCATATAAGCGGTGGGTCAGGACGCTGCTCGCATCCCGTGACCACGTCCTGTAGCGACGAAACGACGTAGGGAGGAGGAGCTATGTCCTGACGACACCGCTATTCGAGTACCCGGAAGTCACGGGCTGTTCTGGAGCCGGCCGGTTTTCTGCTTATGCCTAGTTACAACTGATGTTTGTAAGTTTGTCTTTGGCTTTAATTTATTCAATAAATGTGAAGATTTTATGCTATGTGGAGCAATTTATGTTTTTCACGCTGACACACCTATCCTGCTGCGGTCTGTGGAGAGGGTTCCTGTGGACATGATGACATCTAGTGCCCGTCTCTGAGATCCCGGGCTGGGGTTACAGCCGTCTGCCCAGTGAGGTCTTCTATAATTAAGGGACCAACGTTCTCTGGTAAGAGGCAGCAGTTTTTGAAGGTGGAGGTTTCATCTACGCACCCCATTCACTGCAGCAAGAGTCTTTTTCACCTGTCACTTGGGGATATAGTTTTTTGTTTTTTTGGTCCTTTTTTCTGGTCCTTTTTTTTGTTTTTTGCCATACACAATATATGGACTTCAACTATTCACTGTTTATTGTGCACAGATCATATGGACATTATCTGCGCTCTTTAAGATTTGTTTTTTAATATTGAATATCACTTGTTTATATTCATTTTGCACATTGATTATTGCTTGTATTTATATATATTCCTTTATGAGGTTTTAAGGCATTCACTTGTTGCCTTCATCACATTATTAGCGCGACTTTTTTTATTATTTATCTGATTGTGCTGTATATCACTTTAGTCACTGCTTACACATTTTTTGATTGTTAGCGCAGTATTATATTTTTTCCAAGTTGGCATACCTGTTATTGCACTTAGCATATTGGATCCTGTAGTTTATTTGGCAATAGTAAAAATGTATTTATCATATACCCTTGACAGTAAATAGCATAGAAGTTTCCATGTACTTCTAAGACATACATGGTTGGAAGCTCTAGCTGGAAAAATTAGATACTTGGAATTTAGACCAATTTAGACACCATGAAAACTGAGACTGAATGAGGAGGATCGGTGAAAAATTCACTAAAAAATGAGTTGTCTGGCCCATTTTCATTTAGAAAACACATCCAAGTCATGCATACAGTACCTGGATAATGTATCCTTAACCAGTATGTTTTTATTGTTTATTGAGAAGTCAACATGATCAATATAATGTTTCTGGAAAGCACAGTACACTTTCATGGTTGTGCTTTACAGTAGTAAATGTCCACAAACATATTTCAGACTAGAACTAACCCTTTGACACATATGAAATAGAAAATTTGGCTTCCCGCATGCCTAGAAGGTTGAACAGATGTGATTTTGGATATGTGATAGTGCAGTTCTGTTTCTTGTTTACATCTACCAGTTGCTTGGAATATGGCATTTGATAAAGGGATACACACACACTTCAGATCACTGCAATTTCCTGGCAATAAGGCATGTTCAGTGCAGTTTGTTAATTCTTCCTTAGGAAAGGATTTGCATCCCTGTAAAGCACATAAGCCTTCTAAAACAGTTATTTAGATTGCATGTAATAACAGTAAATAATCCTATTATTTTCACATATTTGCATAAGTCTTTAAAGACAAAACAAAAAAATATGCGCTTACAAAAAAAAGAAAAAAAAAAGAAAACTAGGTAGTGTAAAATTGGAATACTGAAGTTACCGAATTAAAACTAAATTTGTTAAATTTGTTGGAGGTTGCACTGAGTTTGGAGCAGGGGCGGATCCAGGGGGGTGCAATGAGGCAATTGCCCCCTCCGAGAATGTGGGTCAATAAATGTGCTGGCAAGCGTCGCTGTGGGTGAGAGAGCCGGTGGGCGGCTCCGCTGCTGAAAGACAGCGGTGGGGAGAGACATCGGGTCTCGGGGGGCTCCGGTGGGGACTGGGGAGAGACAGCAGGCGGCTCCGGTGGGGACTGGGGAGAGACAGCAGGCGGCTCTGGTGGGGACTGGGGAGAGACAGCAGGCGGCTCTGGTGGGGACTGGGGAGAGACAGCAGGCGGCTCCAGTGGGGAGAGACAACGGGCGGCTCCGGTGGGGACTGGAGAGAGACAGCGAGCTGCACTGTTGGTGAGCAGCTGTGCGGCTCGGTGACAGCGTGAGCAGCTGCTGGCCAATCAGGGAGCCGGCGGGCGGAGGAGCAGAGAGATAACACCATCTCTCACCGCCCAGCGCCCGCCCTGCTTCTCTGCAGTTCCGCCCTCACTGTGTGTGCAGTGTGCAGGCAGCCGCGGCAGCAGAGAGATTACATCACCTCTCTGCTGCTTGACTGGGACACAGCAAGAGATGATTATAGCAGGCAAGTAGCAATCCGCAACGTGTGGCATGGGACGTGGCAAGTAACAATCCGCAATGTGTGGCATGGGACGTGGCAAGTAACAATCCACAACATGTGGCATGGGACGTGGCAAGTAACAATCCGCAACGTGTGGCATGGGACGTGGCAAGTAACAATCCACAATGTGTGGCATGGGACGTGGCAAGTGACAATCCGCAACGTGTGGCATGGGACGTGGCAAGTGACAATCCACAACGTGTGGCATGGGACGTGGCAAGTAACAATCCGCAACGTGTGGCATGGGACGTGGCAAGTGACAATCTGCAATGTGTGGCATGGGATGTGGCAAGTAACAATCTGCAACGTGTGGCATGGGACATGGCAAGTGACAATCTGCAACGTGTGGCAAGTGACAATCTGTAACGTGTGGCAAGTGACAATCTGCAACGTGTGGCATGGGACGTGGCAAGTGACAATCTGGAACGTGAGGCAAGTGACAATCTGCAACGTGTGGCATGGGACGTGGCAAGTGACAATTTGCATCTAGTGACAGGCGACATGGCAAGTGGCAATCCGCAACGTGTGGCAGGTGACAGTGGCAAGTGACACGCTCGGGGCTCCCACTGATTCTGCATTATGGTGAGTTGAACTATTTCTTTTTTTATAACAATGTAATAATAGTAATAATGCGCTTCGATCATCCTGACACCATAACAACCATGGTGCCGTGATGATTGAAGCGCTAACACCAACCATTTCCCCATAAATTTACCCCAAAACAAGTATTTTCTGGCAGTGCCCCTCCCGAGACTAGGCTCTGGATCTGCCCCTGATGGCCGGAGAGTTTTGTAGTGGAAAGGATAGTTCCTCATAGGTACACCATGTCTGTGATTGACAGTGCATAACAGTGAGCGCATCCATAACTTATATTCAGTCCAATGGCGGTTTTCAAATGTGCCCACTGCCAACGGCTGTCAACTAAAAGCAAATGAGGATATTTCCCATCACTTCCTTAGTGGTTTCCAAGACAGGAAGTGAGGGCAACCTCTCCAATAGCACCTCAGACAGCAACACACATAGTTTTTAGTAGAGTAGAAAAGGCTTAGAATCTATAAGAGGTTTTGTTTTGCTCTCTGTAGGTTACAGCTTAAAAACCCAACAGAGATTCCTTATTCTGTCACATTTTTCAAAATTAAAAAAAATGTCTGGAGTATATTTTAAATTTGTTTAATGAACAGGCACAAACTAACAGCACCCCTAAACCCCACACCCTAAACGGCGGCGATAACCCGCGTGAAATTAAGGAAGGTGAGGTGATTGATGGACATTATGTTTCACCTCGCATGCGTTCATTTGCCGAGAACTAAGTGGAATCCGGTCCGGGTTTTACCAGCCACCTTGGCAGGGTTGGTTCTGGACCAGATTTTGCGGTCCACTTTTGTCCACCAACAGGTGGTGTAAATTAAGCAGGACTAGAGCAAAGGATTTCTCTTAGCCTGGGAGTCAGGAAGGAAAAACCTGAGACAGCTATGTACTGTATGTGAAGTTTGCTTTGTAAGAGAAAAGGTTTGCATTATCTTTGTTTTGTGGGTGACTGGGAGAAGCCCTTCACCTGTTGAGTTAGGAACCTGCTATGTTCAGTTAGTGCCTGGATGGCAAGGATTTATTTTCTATTTAGTTTGTGTTATTTTTATGCAACATTTTAAAAATAAAACTGGCTACATGTCAGATTTTAAGAAACCTGCTGTTTGGACTACCCTTTTCCCAGGGAAGGTGATCCCCTTTGAGCTAACCCCTGACACCCGCCACCCCCCCGACAAACGGCAGCGATCACCCACCACCGCCCCACGGGGGAGACACTAGACACTCTCAATGTGCCTTACCTTGCTGTAGGGGGAATTGATCCATTGCAATATCTCACTTCATTTCCTTTCCTTAAAATTACATTTTTCATATTAGAGATTTGAATATCATTTCCATTGTTCAGCTTATTTGTTTAAAACATTTATTTAATAAAGATATGTCAACGTAAAATGTTGTGTGTTTGTTAAATAGGACTGCTTTTACTTATTATTATACTTATCAGAATATTTTTTATTTTATATTGTTTTATATGTTTATAATATATAATATAATATAATATATATTAGCATTTTGGAAGCCATTATGTGCAGAAAGAAAAAAAAATGCTAAGGATTTACAAACACTTTCTCACAACTAAATCTTATACATGTGTTCTAATTTTTTTATTGTTATTAATAGGAGCACATAATAACAGTATGAAATGCATATAGCAATGATTAAAAGCAGTTCAGTCTCTGCCTAGATTACTATCTTCCCATCAGCTTTTGTCAATTCTTGCTTCTGTACTGTGCAACTAATGCAATAACATATAAGCATTGTGCGGTACAGCAGTACAAGTCCAGGGCAGCCTGCTGATGCAGCCCCAAGGGACATGTCTGATACCCTGGATTCATAAGAAATGGGTTTAATGATGCTGGTTGTCATTCAACCAAGAAGTGTGGTGCCATCTAGTGGATTAGCTGACTTTCTGTGGAGGACAGCACTGAAGAGCAGGTAAATACTGCAGTGTAAGCTGTTTTTCAAACTATTTCTGGGCAATGTTTTTTAATCTTTATTTTAAAGTGTAGTCGAGATTTAAATATATTCTACTTAAAATATTAAAGTGAATATTACATAACAAAAATATGTATGCTGTCATTTCTGACATTGTACTAAACTTTCTAGTTTCCTGGGGGTTATGATGACCCACTTTCTGAGTCACTTACCTGGAACAAGTATCGGAAAAGTCGGAAGCCTTGATCTACATACTTGTTTCACGTCAGTGATGCAAATAATTGAAGCCAGAGGTCAACATTACAGCCAAACAGTTAACATTTTTAAAAGAGATAATTTTTCTCATGCTAGGTTTCCCTCATTAGTAATCAATTTTGAATATCAATGTTAAACTAGTATTATGTTGAACAGTGGCGTCACTAGAGTTGGTTACCCCCCTCCACCAACTATAGTCCCCCACACAGTACAGACCCCCCCTCCACTAATTACAGATCCCCCTCCCGCAGTATAGATCCCCCTCCCGCAGTATAGATCCCCCTCCCTCAGTACAGACCCCCCTCACTAAGTACAGACCCCCTCCCTCATTATAGACCCTCCACTAAGTACAGACTCCCCTCCCTCAGTATAGACCCCCCTCCCTCAGTATAGACTCCCCCACTAAGTACAGACCAACCTCCATCAATATAGACCCCCTCCCTCAGTATAGACCCCCCCTTCAGTACAGACCTCCCTCTGTCAGTATAGACCTCCCCCTCAGTGCAGACCCCCCACTAAGTACTGCCCCCCTCCATCAATATAGACCCCCCTCCCTCAGTATAGACCTGCCCCCTCAGTACAGACCACCCTCCATCAGTATAGACCACCCCTCTCAGTACAGACCCCCCTCTATCAGTACAGACACCCTCCTCAGTGCAGACCCCCCTCCATCAGTATAGACACCCCACCACAGTGCAGACCCCCCATCAGTACAGTCACTCCCACCTCAGTGCAGACCCACACTATCAGTACAGACCCCCCCACCTCAGTGCAGACCCCTCCATCAGTACAGATACCCCCACCTCAGTGCAGACCCCCTAGTCAGTACAGACAACCCCCATCAGTACAGACACCCCCACCTCAGTGCAGCCCCCCCTCAGTGCAGACCCCCCTTCAGTACAGACACCCCCCAGTGCAGACCCCCATCAGTATAGCCCCCCCTCAGTACAAACCTCCCTCATCAGTATAGACCCCCCATCAGTATAGACACCCCCCCCGCACATGACATGTCCGTCTTCTATATTTAGTAAAGTTTACAGACCTCAGAACAGCACAGACAGATACACACAGCGGTGTGTGTCCTTCAAGCTCAGGCTCCTCCTCCTCTGTGGATGTAAACAGAGAGGAGGGGGAGGCGGCTTCGGTCCGCACCACTGAGGGACACAGCCATGAGGCACAGATCATCAGGGCAGCTGGCGGTGTTAGTGGTGCCGCTACCCACGGGTGTCACCCCTCTGGTGAGTATCACCCGGGTGCGGCCCGCACCCCCATAGTGACGCCACTTATGTTAAATTATTAACTATACTTCTGCAACAAAACCTTTTCAGACCCAAAATGAATAGTATGTGTGGCAAAAATATCCAATTGCTTAATAGTTTTCTGAGGCAAAAAAATACCTGTATGTATGCATGACCAGCTAGAAGATCATTTGGGTCCATCTTAAAAGTTAACCAACCTTGAAGTGATTGTAAACGATAACCTTGTAAAACCACCCATTCAGTTTACAATAGAAATCAATTGCAAAACATTTATGTGTAGATATAAAAAAAAAATTATAAATACCCTTTTTCCCTTTTTATTATAAGTGATCACATTCCCTCTGAGCATGCTGAGTTCCCAGCATAGCCAGAGAACTGACTACATTGCGCTCTCCTGCTTAGTGTGGTCAGTTTTTAAAAGGAGAACAGGGGGACTGGCAGAAACACCAGGGATTTCACACAAATGAAGCAATACAAAGAGAACAGGATACTCTCTCATACAAGTACATGGTACAGCAGGCACATATCAGGAATATGAAGTGTTGGGGTAACAAACGCTTTAACCCCTTTGGCTTCAGAGTAATTTCAACTTTTGCACACATGTAAAAATCTGCATTTTTAGCTGTAAAATTACCTAAAACCCTCAAAATTGTGTACATTTCCTGAAAGCAGAAGATAGTAGTTGCTATTATTTATGTTGTACTACATATGTCGCAACTGTTATTAAACGTATATTTTCAGAAAAAATTTTTAATAAAATGAATTTTATTGCAAACACACATAATATAATATTATTTTTTGGATAAAATATAAAAGATGAGGTTGTGTTAAGTAAATAGATACCCAAACATGCCAGGTCTTAAAATTGCGTGTGCCTGTGAAATTGCAAAATACTACAGTACCCAAATATCTCCATAGGCAACACATTAAAAGCCTTTACAGCTCAACAGTTTAGAGTTAAAAGGGAAGTATGGGACATATAAAAAAATAAAATAAACCTTACACCTACCTAGGTGGATGCAGCATCGTTCTGGCTCGTCATGGGAGAGGGGGGATATTGCTGGTGGGAGGTGGACCCCAACTCCTGCACCGTGAAAGTGATCTGCGGCTATACAGCCACTGGATCACTTTCACTTTACAACTGGGAGTCTGCTGAAGGAACAGAGCACAAGCTGCTGGCTGCTAATGCAACCATCAGCTTATACTTAACCCATCACTCTTTGGACATACATAGATGCTGCTTCTGATCTAATAACTTTAATAATATCTAAATTACTGACTTGGAACAGGTGTAGAGATAAAGAGGACTATGCCCTCTAAGGCAGCCACTCTAGAACAAAACATGTCATGAAAACCACTGGGCCTGACTATGTTTAACAATTGTGCTGACTATTATACATTACTAAGCAGACTAATTACAGTTTGTAATTTACACCACTGTTTCCATCTTTCTAAGGGCACTTGTCACATTTTGCCATAAAACTAGTGATTTGCGTTTATTTTATTGACCAATAAGACAAATAATGATCTAAGCAATCACAGGCATTGGCTTCTTATATGCACTATACGTAACTACTATATGACACTTTATCCATTGGAATATGTACAAGCAGGCCAACAGAATCCTCTAAGAACTGATATTTATTTGAATTATATAACAGGCAAATAAATGTGATTATGCAGTAGTATAAGGAACAGGTCTCATATTATTATTATTATTATTATTATACAGAATATATATATAGTACCAACAGTTTGCGCAGCGTTTTACAACATGAAGGCAGACAGTACAGTTACAATACAATTCAATGCAGGAGGAGTCAGAGGGCCCTGCTTGTTAGAACTTACATGTATACTGTTTCCAGCTTATAATTGTAGAACTCTGTATGGCGTGGAAGCATCTGTGGAAATGGTGTGGCTTCAAAAATGAGCCCTTTCTTATTATTACCCGTGTTTACTTTTGAATACATCTGCCTACTTTGATAATTGCAAAAGGTTTCTTACCCTTATGGCATGGAATCATGCTGAGTCACATTTGAATAGGCAAACACTAGATTAGTTGATGAGCTTGGGTTTAGGCTTGGGTTCAGTCTGAACCTAAGTACGTCTGCACCTGGAAGTTAGCTGTCATTGCTGGGCCAATGAGCTGTGAGCTGAAGATGCCCCTCAGCTGGTGCACACGTAAAGGTGGGGATGCTTGTTACATGGCTGATGGTCATTTTAGGTCAAGGTTGGCACAAGCATCACTGCCCCACAGCTGCACATACTGTATACAAAAGGAGCAGGAATGCTTGTTACATCATTAACTTCCCATCCAAAGCTCATTGGCCTAACAATGATAGCTAATTTCCAGGTTTAGACCAAAGTCATCTCTGCACTAGAACTTTAATCAAGCAGTGCTTGCAGATAACCTTTGATATACTTGAACATATGACATGCAACATTGACTTGGTTTATTTTTTCTCAAAATGGAAATGAATGAAAAAGCATAGTTGTCATGTAGAAAAAGTAAGTATTACCCTACATTTATACCACTTCAAATCCATGAAATTAGAAACCGATGTTCAATGATTAGGACCACCTTAGGGAATATGCAGGTGAAACCTGTCATATTTAAACCCATATTTCTATGGTCTGGTATTTGCTTTGGTATTGATCCATGATGTGTCATCATGGCAATATCAAAGGAGCTCTTTAAGGCCCTCAGAAAGGAGGTTGTGGAAGCTTATAGCCCTGGCTAGGGATGCCAAAGTATTTTAAACCAATTATTTTACTGCAAGTAACATAATATACAAGAGGCATAGATTTCCAATGACTGATAATTTGTCCAGGACTGGCTGGCCCAGTAAATTCAGCCCAAGAGCTGACTGTCTAATTAAGGGGTGTAACTATTACTGAGACCCATAGCAAAATATTTAATGCCCCACCAACAGCATGTAATCATGATGCAGAACCCAGCAGTCATAGTTCATATTCCAAAACTAAGAGGTAAGGCAAAGAGGCAATGGCCGTTAGATGGAAAAAAAATGCTTCAGTGTCAGTGGTCTGTAGAAGGAACAAGTGCCCCATGTCAGTGGTCAGTAAAAGAGAAACAAAGCCTCACAGCTAGTGGGAAGTGAGAAAAACTGGTCAGTAGTCATTCCTGGTGTCAGTGGTCACTATGAGGGTAAAATGCCCTGGTGTCAGTGGTAGGAAAAAATGCCCTGGTGTTAGTTATCTGTAGGTGGAAAAAGTGCCTTGTTAGTGGTCATTAGGAGGAAAAATGCCTCAATGTTAGTAGGCGGAAATGCCCTGGTGTCAGTGGTCAGTAGGAGGTACACAATGCTCTTTCAGTGGTTTGGTCTGTAGTAGGGAAAATGCCTCATCAGTCATCAGTAAGAGGAAACAACCCTGGCATCAGTGGTCAGTAAAAAGACAAATATGCCCTGATATCAGTGATTAGTAGGAAGGGCAGGCTATAGCACAGGGGGGGGGGGGCTATGAGACAATTTTGCAGACTTAGGGGCACTATGGGGGCTGGGGGTTTTGCAGAAAGCTACAGGGGCTCTGCAGGGAGGCAAGGCGAGGTTGGGGCTGCTGCGGCTGGCAAAGGGTATAGTAAGGAAAAGGTGGGCCCTGCAGGGGTCTGAGAAGCACTATGGAAGGCTAAAAAAGTGAAAGGAGGAGAAAGTGCAAAGAGATTGCTTGTATTCACCCCTTCCCCATACACACACTTACTGTTCCATCAGTATGGGTGCCCAATGGCAACTTAATCCTCTCTCCCTGCATGTGACAGATTGCTTGTGCTGCATGATGGGCAAAGGAGAAATGCCTGCTGTCAAGAGATCTGAAGCTTTTTTGCATCAGGTAGGCATTGATCGTCAATGGCTACCTATGATGCCTGATGGAGCAGTGCCTGGTGCTGCGATACTTAGTACTCCAGCATCAGGAACCCATTGCTGCTCTGCAGAGTATCCTGAAACTTAGGACACACCACTTCTCATCTCAGGGGCCCCAACCAGGCCACACCTGGCCTGGGCTCCAAAGACGCTGAGTGCTCTAATATGGCAGTAGTTCATTTACTGGTCTGATGCTAAAAGGAGTCTCCAATGGCCCCAAAAATGATACTGTTTGATCCTCAGGTAGCTCTTGAAAAAGCTGGAGTCAAAGTGCATGCATCTACTATCAGGAAGAGATTGCACTTATTTTATTTGCACTGGAGGTGTGCCAGGAACCCTTTGCTGTCCAGGAACAACATTGTAGCAAGACTATAGTTTGCCCATACATATAGGAAAAAAGCAGACCTTCTGGAACAATGTGACATAGACTGAACCAAAAAAAAGTTGCTTGGCCAGAGTAGCAGAAGATAAATCAAAGTCATGCAAACTGAAAAGAGCATGAGCATTCCAATTGAAGAACCTCATACGAATAGTGATGGGAATTTTATGGTCTGGGGTTGCTTTGGTGCTACAGGGCATGAGTAGCTTGAAGTCAGCTATGAATTCTGCATCATATGATTGATGAAAACGTGAAGTCATCTGTGTGAAAGCTGATGTTGAATCAAAAATGGATCTTACCACGTGATAATGGTCTGAAGCACACTAGCAAATCCACCAAGGAAGGGCCTAAAACAATACAATAACAAATAGAGGGTTATCGACAGGGCTATTCAAAGACCTGATTTTATCCTCTTTGAAATGTTGTGAAGGGATTTGAAACTGAGATTTAATGTAAGGAAACTCACAAACTACTTGCCACAGGACATTTTAATAAAGAAGGGGTCAAAAATGTCACTAATTTGATGTCAGAGTGTGGTGAGCACGTATTTAAAACACCTTCAAGAAGTCATTTCTGCTAAAGGGAACAATATAAGCTTCTGAGGCCAGTGTTATATTTACTTATATCACAGTACATCATTATATGTATTCATATTTTCTTTGATTTACTGTATTGCCTGCCTCCTAGATTTCATATTTGTTTTTGTGCTGCTTATTATCATACATAAAAAGTAATGACACATTTTAACACTCATTTTAAGCATAGTTGTTTGGGGGCTGTATTTCAAAAGTATTTTGTACAGACACAGTCAAGCAACCTGCAATTTCAAAGGGCTAGCAATGGCCATAATTCCTTCTTGACAACTGTACTTTGAAGCTGAACTATGGGAATAGTGCTCCCACCCCTTACCAACAAATTGCAAGATTAGTTTAAGAAAATCAGACAAAGACAGATGCCCATAATACATAAATCCAGGTCCTAACTCTTCCATCTTTTTCTTTGAATAGGAGGATTGCACGTCATCGGGTGTCGATGTTGCAGAAAATTACAATTGGTTGTCCAGTAGTGGGGTCCTCTTAGGATATAGAGGACTGCAGCAGCATAATCAGGTCATGAAGAGATGACTGGTCAAATGCAGCACTGGATTCACTGATTGTCGCTGGTGTAAAAAGGTCTTACGAGGTATTACTGCAAGAATGCTACAAAGCATGTAATATAGTGGTACATAGGGACGGGCCAAGCGACCCCCTGTTCGGTTCGCACCAGAGCTTTCGAACATTGTGAAAGTTTGGAACCGAATAACGAACCCCATTGAAGTCTATGGGACCCGAATGTGAAAAATCAAAAGTGCCCATTTTGAAGGCTTATATGCAAGTAATTGGGCATACAATGGTTATGCGGGTCCAGGTACTGCCCTGTGGGACATGTATTAATTAAAAAAGTTTGTAAAATTTTTTGTAAATGAGCAGTGATTTATTGATGCTTAAAGTGAAAGTATAAAAATGAAAAATTCCTTTCAAATTAGTGCCTGGGGGGGGTCCCCTTAGTTCACCTGTAAAGTGGCACATCTGTACTGTATATAGAAGCTGCTGCAGCAATAATTGCATTAATAAAGCCCAAAAAATGGCATTTTCCCTGCAAGCTTTCTCTCTTTTGTAAGCAACAGCATGGGGAGCCAGTCTGTATGATGAGGCCACAATGTAGTGCACTGGGAACAAAAGTAGAGATTTTTTGGATAAATTCTGGTGTCTCTACCACAGACTTTGGGTTTCTACTTCTGTAATGGGTGCGGAAAAATTGTTCTTTGGGTGTTGGGGGCGTTTTCACACCGTAACCCTATAGAGGTACTCTTGATGAAAGCAAGAATTGGCCTTGCTGTCAACAATTGCAATGATATCCACCTGTCAAACAGGTGCGGAAAAATTGTTCTTTGGGTGTTGGTAGCACCTTCACAACATAACCCTATAGAGGTAGTCTTGATGAAAGCAAGAATTGGCCTTGCTGTCAAAAATTTTAATGAGATAAACCTGTCAAACAGGTGCACAAAAATTGTTCTTTGGGTGTCGGTGGCGTCATCACACCATAACTCTATAGAGGTACTTTTGATGAAAGCAAGAATTGGCCTTGCTGTTAAAAATTGCAATAATATGCACCTGTCAAACAGGTGCAGAAAGATTGTTCTCAGCCTAGAAGTCCTGCAGAGATTCCACATCCAAAAAACACTTAATCGGTGACATCAGCATCAGGGGGTTCATAGCTGCTGGTAATCCAGGACTGATTCATTTTGATAAAAGTCAGACGGTCCACTGAGTCTGTGCACAAATGTGTTCTATGATCGGTAACAAAACCACCAGCCGCACTGAATGCCCATTTGGAAAGCACGCTGGGTGCAGGGCAGCCAGCAGCTCAATAGCATACTGGGCAAGTTCTGGCCAGTGGTCTATTCTCATGACCCAGTAAGCCAGTGGATCATCCACTGGAAAGCTCTCCATCTCTGTTTTCTCCCCTAATCACCCACAATGTGATGCAGACACTGCTGATGGGATGTTGAAGCTGACAGCCCTGGGTGGCGAGGACTACCAAATAGATAAATGCATCACTTAGGCGGCCACCTTCTCCACTGCCCCTCTCTTGACCAACAGAAGCCTCAAAACTATGTTTTCCATGACACTGTAACCTACCAGAGTCGGGAACAGTGTTTGATAAACTCCTTTTTAAGGTGTCCTCAAGAGATGTCATCTTCTGCACTCTCTGTGGGGACTGGATGAGTTCTGAGACTTTCCCCTTATAACGGTGGTCAAGGGGGGTTGACAACCAATAGTGATCCTTTTCTTTTATGCTATGTATTCTTGGGTCCTTTCACAGGCTTTGAAGCATGAGGGAGCCCATGCACCGCAAATTTGCGGAGGCATGAGAAGTAGACTCCTCAGGGGGTACTGAGGATTATAGTATCTGGAACTGCCTCCTCCCAGCCACGTACTACTCCCAAGGGTTCTGCGGATGGAAAACTGTCTCTTACTGTTTGAAGTATGTCTTCCTCTGCTTCAGTGCCTTCGAAACCGCCAGAATCCTCCTCCTCTCTCCCCTCTTGTGTGTTCTGTGGCATAGGATCAATGGTGTCTGCATAAAGTGGGCCTTGAGAGGAAAGGAAGTCCTCCTCTTCATCCCGCTGCTTTGTGTTATGAATCTGCCTCCTAAGGGTTAACTTAGTCCAGGCGGATTTCAGTGATTGGCAACAGGCTGCCTTATTTAAACATCTCAGCAGCACTGTGTCCTTGCTGTCTTATCTGAAGCTCTGTGTATATGTTTCCTAAAGATTTGATATCTGCTCCTGTTTGACCCGGCTTGTTTTGAGATTGTGCCTGTTATCCGCCTGCATCTGACCCTTGGCTTGTTTGACGATTCCTTCTGCCTGCTCCTCTTGTACCTCTGTTGCCAGCCTGATTACTGACCCGGCCTGCCTGGCGTTCCAAGACTCTCCTCCAGCCTGCTATACCTACCTACTGCAGCCATCCAGCTCAAGTCCTGGTTTGCCTCACCTGTCTGCTGATCCATTCAGTCTGCTCACCTGTCTGCTGATCCATTCAGTCTGCTCACCTGTCTGCTGATCCATCCAGCCTGCTGGTCCTGTCTGCTGTGCCGGCCATCTGACCCATCTGCTGTTGATCCTACCAGGCACTCATACCATTCTGCACTCCGGTGCCACCTGTCTGCTCTACCAGGGGCCACGAGTCAGATACGTAAGGGAGGCCTTCCTCTGCACTATCGGGCTCATCAGTCAGGTACGTGAGAACGTGACAGTATCAGACAGCCATGTCTGAGCCCGAGCGAGGAACCTCCCCCATGGAAGAACTGTGCCGACACCTGGCGGGTTTGACACAAGCTGTTAAAAATCTGCAAAAGGGATATACTCGGCTGGGAGAACGAGTTCAAATTCTGTCATCTATCACCAATCCTCAAAGCGCTACCTCAGCTGGTACCTTATCCGCACCTTCGGTAGTGATGTTACCACCAGAACCAAGGGTACCCACGCCCGAAAGATTTGCGGGTGAACGTAGCAAATACAGAGCCTTTCGTAATGCTTGTGAACTCTATTTTGCCCTACAACCCCTCACCTTTTCTCTGGAAGCAACTAAAGTGGGCTTCATTATCTCCCTGTTGACCGGTGAACCCCAAGCCTGGGCACATCACCTTCTGGAACAAAAGGCCGAATCGTTAAACAACCTCACCACATTCTTTGTCGCTATGTCACAACTTTATGAGGACCCCCAGCAGACTGCCACTGCTGAGGCCGCATTACATGCACTTCAGCAAGGCCACAGAGCAGCAGAGGACTACGTGGCTGGGTTCAGGAATTGGAGTTCTGATACCAATTGGAAAGATGCGGCCCTTCATTACCAATTTTGGATGGGGCTATCTGATCCTCTAAAGGATGAACTGGCATGAGTAGGGATACCCCAATCTCTGTACAAACTTATTATTTTGTCAATTCAGATTGACCGACGCCTAATGCCACGTACACACGAGCGGACAGATTTGAAACATGTTTAATTTCTAGGTCCGTCAAACTTTTGAGAAAAAAAAGTCCGCTGGAGCCCACACATGATCGAATTGTCCGACTGACTCAGGTTCGCCAAGTGTGCCGTAAAGTTCGGTCGTGTGTACGTGGCATAAGGGAACGTCGCTCCGAAAGATCCATAGGTCAATATTGGCCAACTTGGATGCTACCTAAAGTTCCCAGTTTCTCCAACCAGACTCCTCCCGCTCCAGTTGCTCCGGCTCCGGATTCCTCTGAGCCCATGCAGTTAGGTTTGCTTTGTCCCTCTCAATCTCTTCAACGCATGTTCCTGTCTTACCTAACCAAGCCTCTCACCTTGCTCTCCCCATCGTGTTACAGCTCCCAGGAAAGAGTATCCAGGTATCCATCATAATTGATTCCGGAGCCTGCAGCTGTTTCATAGACTTAACGTTTGCAGCCAAACACCTCATTCCACTTCAACCAAAGACTCAGGGACTAGCCGTACATCTTGCTGATGGCTCTGTCATTAAATCCGGTCCGGTTACACAGGAGACTGTCCCTTTGCTGGCTATCATTGCTTTCTATCACCAAGAGTTTTTACGCATGGATGCCATTTCATCACCTCTGTTCCCCATCATCTTAGGTATGCCCTGGCTGCAGGCCCATAATCCCCACATCAACTGTGCCACTGGAGAAATCAAATTTCGTTCAAGTAATTGCCAGCAACATTGCCTGCAAGAGGCCTCAGTCAACCCTTCACCCTTACTCTGCCTTGACACAGATTCAGAATTTTGCCAATCAATCCTAGTGGCATACCACGATTTTCTGGACGTGTTCAGTAAGAAGGGTGCAGAGACCCTTCCTCCCCATAGATCCTACGACTGTCCTATTGAACTGTTACAAGGGGCTGAGGTCCCCTTCGGAAGGATTTTCCCTTTAACCGAGCTTGAGTTGGGCACGCTGAAGGACTATATTGATGACAACCTTAAAAAAGGATTTATTCGCCCATCTACTTCTCTGGCTGGCGCAGGCATCTTCTTTTTGAAAAGAAGGACCATTCACTATGCCCCTGCATAGACTACCAAGAATTAAACAAGATTACTGTCAAAAACCATTACCCACTGCCTCTTGTGCCCGAACTGTTTCAAAGACTGGGAACCGCAGTCATATTCACTAAACTGGATCTCCGGGGAGCATACAACCTAATCCATATTCGAGAAGGAGATGAGTGGAAAACGGCTTTTTGTACTCGATTCGGGCACTTCGAGTACCTAGCCATGCCTTTTGGGTTATGCAACGCGCCAGCCACCTTTCAGCACTTTGTCAATGACATTTTTCGTGACTATCTGGACTTGTACGTCATTATGTACCTGGATGACATCCTGATTTTCTCCTCCACAGTAGATGACCACCGTAGGCATGTCCGAAATGTGCTAACTCGACTCCGGCAGCATGACCTCTACACCAAACCGGAGAAGTGCGTATTTGAACTTCAGTGTATCCAGTTCTTAGTCTGATAATCTCTGTTGAAGGCATCAAGATGGACCCCCAGAAAGTCACCGCCATCTTAGATTGGCCAGAGAGACCCTGGAAAATGATCTCAATGGACTTCACTGTGGAACTCCCTCCGGCAGAGGGTTTTTCTACCATCTTCGTGGTGGTGGACAGGCTGTCCAAAATGGCCCATTTTTTGCCCATGAAAGGAACACCCTCGGCTGTGGAAACTGCAAAAATATTTATCAAAGAAATCGTAAGGCTCCATGGAGTCCCAGCCACCGTCATGTCTGACCGGGGTGTCCAGTTCACCTCCAGGTTTTGGAAAGCTCTGTGTGGGTCCCTAGAGATCGAATTGGCCTTCTCCTCCACATAATACCCTCAGACAAACGGGCAAACGGAAAGAACCAATCAGACCCTGGAGCAGTACCTCCGTTGCTTTTCTTCATTCTCACAAGATGACTGGGTCGCTTTACTTCCCATTGCTGAGTTCGCTTATAATAACTCTTCCCATTCTGCCATCAAACAAACTCCTCTTTTTGCTATTTACGGCTTTCACCCGTCCTTCCTGCCTAGTACCATACCTGAATGCTCAGTCCCTGCAGTCCCCGAAACGATAGATTTCTTCTCTAAAAACAACAAACTATTACAAGAGACCATGACCAAAACACAAGAGTACAATAAAAAGATCTTTGACAGGAAAAAACAAGGTGAACTAATTCTGGAACCCGGCAACCAGGTATGGTTGTCTACAGTGAACTTGAAAATGGCTTGCCCCTCAAGAAAATTGGGCCCTAAGTTTGTGGGCCCCTTCCCTGTAAAGAGAAAGATCAATGACGTAGCTTATGAGTTGGAATTACCCGATTCACTTAAAGTTCACCCCGTGTTCAATGTGACTCTTTTGAAACCTGCTGTTCCGAATCCCTTCCCTGAACTAAGTACTGGTCCACCGGAGCCTGTAATAGTCAATGGAGAGGAGGAATTTGAGGTGGAGGCAATCTTGGATTGTAGAAGGAGGTACAATCAGGTTCAGTATCTAATTAAATGGAAGGGGTATAGGCTGGAAAATAACTCTTGGGAGCCTGAAAGCAATATTCATTCCTTAAGAACTAATGCAATCTTTCAAGAGATCCCATGCTGTGAAGTTGGCCCAATTGGGCATCTTTAGGAGGGGGCAATGTTATGGATCTGCCACCTAAGTGTTAACCAAGTCAGGCTGATTTCAGTGATTGACAACAGGCTGCCTTATTTAAACACTTCAGCAGCACTGTGTCCTTGCTGTCTGATCTGCAGCTCGGTGTATGTGTTTCCTGAAGATCTGATATCGGCTCCTGTTTGACCCGGCTTGTTTTGAGATTGTTCCTGTTATCTGCTTGCATCTGACCCTTGGCTTGTTTGACGATTCCTTCTACCTGCTCCTCTTGTACCTCTGTTGCCAGCCTGAGCACCAACCCGGCCTACCTGACGTTCCAAGACTCTCCTCCAGTCTGCTATACTTACCTACTGCAGCCATCCAGCTCCAGTCCCAGTTTGCCTCACCTGTCTGCTGATCCATTCAGTCTGCTCACCTGTCTGCTGATCTATTCAGTCTGCTCACCTTTCTGCTGATCCATCCAGTCTGCTCACCTGTCTGCTGATCCATCCAGTCTGCTCACCTGTCTGCTGATCCATTCAGTTTGCTCACCTGTCTGCTGATAAATCCAGCCTGCTGGTCCTGTCTGCTGTGCCAGCCATCTGACCCATCTGCTGTTGATCCTGCCAGGCACTCATACCATTCTGCACTCCTGTGCCACCTGTCTGCTCTACCAGGGACCAGAGTCAGATACGTAAGGGAGGCCTTCCTCGGGCTCATCAGTCAGGTACGTGAGAACGTGACACTTTGCCTCGAGTGCCCTGTCCATAATGCCGCCCAGAGTCTGCTCCAGGGAGGAACACAACAGGGATTCTGTCACTGATGCATGCATTGTCACGGCTCACCATCCTTGTGGCCTCCTCAAATGGTGACAGTACAGTGCATGCATCCTTTATGAGCAGCCATTTGTGTGGGGAAAAAAAAGCAGAGCCACTGAGCCATACTCACACAGGTACTCGTTGAAGGCCCTCTGCTCCATGTGCAGCTGCTGCAGCATTGCCAAAGTCGAGTTTCACCTGGTGGGCATCTCACAAATCAGGTTACGGGCAGGTGGAATTCCTGCTGAATTTTAGTCAACCGAGCACTGGCTGTGTATGACCACCTAAAATGGCTACAGACTTCTCTGATCTGCTTTAGTAGATCTGTCAACCCTGGGTACCTATTTAGGAAAAGCTGCACCACCAAATTGAGGACATGTGCCAGACATGGCACATGTGTCAACTTTCCCTGTCTAAGGGCGGACAGGAGGTTTGTGCCGATATCACACACCACCTTTCCTGGCTCCATGAACCACCTCTGGGCTGTCCCTGCAGAAATGCAAAAATCTCTGCTCCGGTGTGGTTCCTGTCCCCTAGACACAACAGCTGAAGCACTGCATGGCACCATTTAGCCAGATTCATTGAATAGCCTTTTGAACACTTAAAGGGTACTTGAGGTTCATAGGACAATTCAGCATAGGAAGGCATGGAGGAGGAGGAGGAGGGGGTAGAGCTGACAAATCTCGCATCATCACCAGCTGTATTGAGACGTGGGGGCACAACAAGCTGCAACACTGAGCCCTGTCCTGCATCCTTCCGAGTTGCAAGCAGAGTTAACCTGTGTGCTGTGAACGAAATATATCGTCCCTGCCCATGCTTGCTGGACCACGTATCAGCAGTAACGTGGACTTTGCGGCTGACTACCTTGCCCAACGATGCCACAACATTGTCTTCCATGTGATATTAGAGAGCTGGAATGACCTTACGTGAAAAGAAATAGCGACTGGGAACCTGCCATTGTGGTACAGCACATTCTGCAAACTCACAGAAGGAGGCAGAATCCACCAGGCGTAAAGGAAGAAGTTGTAGAGCCGGCAGCTTTGACAAGCTTGCATTTAGACACTGGGCATGTGGGTGGCTGTATTTTTTTTCCTGCTGCAGCAGATAGGGCAGAGAAATTTGCCAGCTATAGTCTACAGCTGGTGGTGTGCTGCTGCTTGGTGTTCTGCAAGGACCTGGGACACCAAGCGCTATACCATCATCCCTGTTAGTGGAGGCTGCTAGGACAGCAAGGACAGACTGAGGTGAGTAAGGAGGAGTGACAGATTTGTGCCCCTTTTGTGTGGCTTTTAGGTGCTCTTGCCAATGGGCTGAGTGGTGGGAGGTTAAATGCCTTGTCAAGCATGTGGTACCCAAATAGTTGGTATTTTTGCCACATTTGATGTGCTTGAGACAAAGTTTGCAAATCGCAACAGTGCGATCAGCTGCACATGTACTAAAAAAGGCCCAGACAGCTGAGCTGTGGGAAGTGGGCCAGGAGATAACAGCTCCACAATGTGATGGAATAGAGTGGCTGCTCTCTACTGTTCAATGATGGCTGCCTCGCTGGGGATGTGCCTCACCCTCACTTTCCTCCTCTGGTCTATCCGGCACCCAGTCGAGTCTGTGACCTCATCAACATCATCTCCTCCATCCTCATTACCACTGGACCACTAGAGACAACTTGTCAATACGCTACAGCTGGGGGAACATGAATGCCAATTTGTGTACCAGTGTTCTCCCCTCTCTGTAGGCTCATGTTCCTGTCTTCCTCAACCTCAGAACCAACATCTGAATTGAGTAATGGCTGTGCATCATTAAGGAGCAAGTGGCTGACACTGTGTTCAAATAACTGCGCTGAATCCTCCATGCCTGATGCTGGGGCTATGGCAGGAATAGCTTGGACAAGGATGCAGGTTTTGCCACTCTGGCAGCTGCAGGGGACTGCACACTAGTCTCTGCTTGGGTGACAGAGGATGGGGAGGATGAGGGTGGTTTAGTAAGCCACTCCACCACCTCCTCTGCATGCTGTGGCTGGATAGCATGGGCAACATCACTAAACAGAAAAAATGATGCCCTGCCTGAGGACTGACCACGTCTACCTTTGCCTGTGGACACATACGCTGCTGGCCCCCTGTGGACACATACGCTGCTGGCCCCCTTACAGTGCAACCCCCAACTCCACCCAGACATGATGGGGGAGTGGGGGGTGGTTATTAACAAAATGTAATAAAGATGTGTAAATGTGTACGTGGATGCACTTTAATCAAATGAAAGTGGTGTTTGGTGCACTTTATTTTATAGTATTATAATTTATAGTATTATAGTTTTAGTATTCACTACACAGACACACTCCATGGATACACTATAATATACTGCAATATACTGCATCAAATGTGTAGCAACGCACAAAACTGTATGGCGTTAAACTTGCAGAAACACAATGAAATATATGGCGTTAAATTTGCAGTAACGCAATGAAATTGATGGCGTTAAACTTGCAGTAACGCAATGAAATATACGGCGTTAAACTTGCAGTAAAGCATAGAACTATACGGCATTAAACTTGCAGCAATGCACAGAACTATATGGCGTTAAACTTGTAGTAGTGCAATTAAATATATGGCGTTAAATTTGCAGTAACGAAATGAAATATATGGCATTAAACTTGCAGTAATGCACAGAACTATATGGCATTAAACTTGCAGTAATGCACTGAACTATACAGCGTTATACTTGCAGTAACACAACTGAAATATACAGCATTAAACTTGCAGTAACACACAGAACGATATGGCGTTAAACTTGCAGTAACGCAATGAAATATACAGCGGTAAACTTGCAGTAACGCAATGAAATATACGATGTTAAACTTGCAGTAACGTACAGAACTATATGGCGTTAAACTCCCAGTAATGCACAGAAATATATGGCATTAAACTTGCAGTAACACACTGAACTGTACAGCGTTAAACTTGCAGTAACACAACTGAAATATACTGTGTTAAGCGTGCAGTAACGCCCAGAAATGTTGTGCGTTAAACGGCGCGTAACGCACTGAAATATATGGCGTTAAACTTTCAGCAACACACTGAACAGTATGGCGTTAAACTTGCAGTAACGCAACAGAAATATATTGCGTTAAGCGTGCGCTAACGCATAGAAATGTACTGCGATTGGATACAGTTATCATGACAGCGTCCAATGATGGCTGTGGCAGTGCTCTGTGCCTGGATTGGGCAAAGCTTTCATTGCTTCAGCCAATCAGGGCTTTCAGTGCAATGTGCGTCAACGCAGTGCATTGTGGTCGGTCCGCGGGCCGAACAAACAGTCGAACGACCCCATAATTCAGTTGTTCGGAGAACGTACGAACAGCCAAAGTTCAGCCCGAACTCATGCTCGGGCCGAACTGTTCGCCCATCCCTAGTGGTACACCTGGCTTACTGATTCTTTAAATGGAATCTATCATAATTATTATAGTTACTTGTATCTTCACTTCCTTAACACATTGAAAATAAATATTCCTGGATAGCAACAGCCATTTTTTTGGACCTCATACTGGCTCAGTATTAAAACCATTGTGCCTCACTGCAGGTTACGTTACTTCCCCAAAGCTAGTGTAAGGTTTGATAGTCAGATATTGAGGGTAGAGGGTACTGCCAACACCAGTGCAACTTTGACAGATTGCAGAATGGAATAATCTCTGTGTAGCTATAAGAATACTTATTACTTTGACGGTGCATTTAATATTTTATAACATGACTGTTATTTTAAAAAAAGATCTAATATATCAAATATATCAAAATGAGACATTATCTCCCTGTTAACTGTTCTGACATCATCCTCTCCGCTAACCTTGATAATATACTGTGTAACACCATGCATGCTGTGCTTTCCCTGACTACTGCAAAGCTTTATCCAAAATTAGAAATGAGATTGTTAAAATCATCCAAAAAAAAAAAACCCATCTGGGCAGTGATATTGAAGTGATGTTATCAGTACTTATAATGATCTAGTTGTGCTACCTAATTGCTCGCAGTACATTTTGTGTCATAGAGGCCAAAAGGTATCCAAAAAAAGGTCTATTTTTCTGTAAAGTACTAAATTGAAACCTGTTGTTAGACTCTCCAAATTACTCTCCAAATATTATTTCTTCCGACATAAGGTCAGTATGACCCATCTGTGATGTAGTGTGGTTTTACTGCAAAAAGTATCACTTTAGCCAAAACATAACATACTTTCTCACTGACTTAGTATAGATGCTGATGCAGATACAATTTTGTACATTGTGCCTGCTTACTGATTAACATAAATCTAAACTGGAGGTACTATAATATAATAATAAATGCAAGCTTTACCCAAAAGTATTAAAAGTTTTGTGTAGACATTATGAAAGAAGTTGAAAGAAAGAAAGAAAGTCACCATTTCTGGTCAGCTTCATCCCCAAGTTTTCTGTGCCGTGATACCTGTTCCTAGACTTCAACTTCCATTCCTCTTTATCTTTCATCCATCTCTTCCACTTGTAGTTGCCCACATTACCTTCAGATATATCATCTTTATGGTGCAGAAGGAACTATTAGAGTCCATTCTACTGCCATTCATTGAACAATATAAACTCTTTACTGGAGCATTCTTCTTCTTAATGACACATACATTTGGTACTTTTATCCTCAGGATCAGGTTAGCAGTCTTATGCCCCGTACACACGGTCGGATTTTCCGATGGAAAATGTCAGATCGGAGCGTATTGTCGGAAATTCCGACTGTGTGTGGGCTCCATCGGACATTTTCCATTGGATTTTCCGACCCACAAAGTTGGAGAGCATCCGATCGCGTCAATTCCGACCGTGTGTGGCCTGTTCCGACGCAAAAAGTGCCACGCATGCTCAGAAGAAATTCCGACACGGAACAGCTCGGTCTGGTAAACTTAGCGTTCGCAATGGATACAGCACTTTCGTCATGCTGCAATGTTAGAAATGTTTTAATACAGCGCACTCTCTTCTTCTTTATAATGTGACAAGAATGAAGTAGTTTTGCTGCTCATATTCACACACACTTCTCACAAACATTTTTTTTTGTTTTTTTATTGGGATTCCCCGAATATATTGTTATTTTTTTGTTTTTTTTTTGTTTTTTAAGCCATTTTTGGTTTAGATTTTATGTTTGTATTTTTTCAAAGGCTGATCTTTGTTTAATGTTGTTTTTAGTTTGACTCCAGAATATTTATGTGTGTGTTTTGTGTGTCAAGTTACCACAACACCATTGATATCTTTTATTATTTAATCTCAAGGAGATTGTTTGTTGTTGGTGTCCCTTGTTAATTTCACATTGTATTTTGGAAATGTACCTGAATCCTCAACAACAAACTGTCCTTTTTGAAGTAAAACACACATAGGCAAGTATAATTCCAACAAAAATTCCTTTATTAAGGGCTCAGAACCAAACAAAGAGGGAGGCAACACTGGATCAACATGAGAAATTAGCGAAGCCTGGGACCCCCACGGCAGACATCAATTCTTGAACATCAAAATTGGTGGCCTGAGGAGTCCATATGTAAGGGAGGGCAGTCTGGTCCAGAAGTCCCAGAGATCCGGAAAGCAGCAGATGACATCTGTGTCCCCAGGCTGTGGTACCACAAGTGGCTGCATCTTTTGGCCGACCAGACTGGATCCAGGGTCATCACTTTCTGGTCTTCCTGTCATGCTTCATTCTGGGCTGTGGCTGTGCTGTTGGAGATGTGGCAGGAGGAGGAGTAGGACCTGGAGGAGGAGGAGGACGGGGAGGACCTGGAGGAGGAGGAGGAGAAGGAGGAGGAGGACCTGCAGGAGGAGGAGGAGGACCATCTGTGAGTTCGCAAAGGTGTGTCTGAGATGTAATTTGGCCCCTCATACCTTTATTAAGAGCCTCCAATATGAGCGACTCACACATGAGTTGTTGTCCCTCCTCCATCCTCTGCATTTTAGAGGCAATGAGGGCAGCAATGTCCTCCTCCACTGTGTGTGGTGCTCCCAGGGCCTCTGTAGCCCTCCAAAAGAGACCTATGGCAGCCTCCTCTAGGGCACTCCTCCTCCTGCCACTTTCTCTTTCCAGGTGTTGGGGAGGGACCGGCATATCAGGCAGGCGGCTCGGCCCAGCCACCTCCTGGCTGAGACTTCCCTGTGTATGAAAAAGGGACATGGTTTTAGTTTTTGCATCATCAATCACAATCCTAAATTAGTACTCCAAACTAACATCTAGTTAACATCATTGATTGGACAACCAGCAATATTTAGAGGAATGCTATACCTGGCTCAAGCTGGGCTCCTCCACATGTTGTTGCCTGGAAGGCCCAGGTTGGGCGTCAGAAGCCTCAGCCGGGGGGAAGGAAGCGTGGAAGGAAGACAGGAGAGTGATGACCTGAGTTCAGTCTGACCTGCCAGAAAATGCAGCCTGTCATAGTACCACATCCTGGGGACATAGATGTCATCTGCTGCTCCGGATCTCTGCGAATTCTGGACTTTCTGGCGCTCCCTTACATATGTACTCCTCAGGCCACCAATTAAGATCTTCAAAAATGTGATGTCTGCCGTGGGGATCACCTGCTTCACAATTTCCAACAATTTATCCAGTGCTGCCTTCCTCTTTGTTTGGTTCTTGTAATGTGGGTTGTTGATCTCCCACAGACATGGCAGCTTCCTTAACATATCAATGAATAGTGACATGAAGTCATTATCTTTTAATAAGATATCCATGTTCACTGCAAGACACAACACAAGACAAAGCCTAATGTCAGACAAAACTCTCCTAATCTTGTTACAATATAGGCCTCAATCTAGAAGCAGTATAGGCACAAGTTTGTCTCTTACCTTCGTTCTTACGATCGGCGCGTCCAATGCTCCTTCGTCCGCTCACAGATCATACGTACTACGCACGCCTGTTACGCTTTATACACACTGCGCATGCGTGTAACTCCGCCCGCCCCTGACGTTCTTTCTAGTCTATTCCCCGCCCCTTTTGGTTCGGCGCAGTGGGTGAAGAGCACATGGCGGAGTCAGAGCAGGTGCGTGCTAATTATAGCAACGAGAAGGAGGAGGAGGAAAGCCCGGATCCGGACACGCCCCGATCCAGAAAGAGACGATTTAAGGCCACAAATATGTCCTTTGGGGAGATGTTGGAGATGGTGGACATCATGAAGAAGGCCAACTATGACGGGAAGTATGGGCCTTACCCCAACCCCAATATCAGAAAGGCCAAGATCATGGCGAAAGTGATCAAAAGTCTGCACAGGAATTTCGGGGTACGACGATCGAAAGATCAGCTCAGGAAGCGGTGGTCGGACCTAAAATTAAGAGAGCCCGAGCAGTACCGAAAGATCCGGAGAGTGCTGCAAAAAAGTAAGTAGTTGTGCTGTGTTCCTATTCTTTTTGTCTTTATTACGTTCGTGCTGCTCCATATGCTTTTCTTAATTGTACAGTTTCAAATGTCAATTTTAATGTTCATGGGCCCATTATTCGTTCGTATCAAACATTTTTTTTTCGCCCTCTAAAACACCATTGTTTAGGCCATATGCATTTTCCTACATTTTTTAGGGCCTACTTGGATGCAAAATATTTGGTTGTGTAGATGGGTTTGTTACTAGAATGAAATGCAAACTAGATTCTGTGTAAGGAGAGGACACTCAGCAGCTGTTTTCACATCTGGACACTGGAGCACTAGTGTTGGACACAAGAACACCATTTTTATTAGGGGGGGCACACAGGTGCTCCAGTGTATACTATAGGGGGGTCTCCATCTGTGAAGCTTGTACTAAACAGGTAAAGTATTGCAGGTTGACAAAGGACAATAAAAAAGCGACATATTTGAACTCTGCTAAAATTTACAATTGTACCCCACTTCCAAGCAATGTTTCCTATTTATAGTTCTGCCATCAAATCACTGTGTGCTAATTATACCCTTTTTGTTTTACATAGGGGAGAAAAGACTCGTAGGACACCCCTCATCCGAGGAGACCAGAGACCCCCCACCTGTGGAAGAAGGTGAAATACCCCCAACCCAAGTGGAGCAGGAGGAGGAAGAAGATGTGGTTGAAATAGGCACCACAACAGGTGAGTGTCTGCGACCACAGACTCAGGTAAGAGATGGATGCTGGCAGATTTTTGATACCTGTTTTTGTTTGTTTTCTCTCTTTTTAGGTGATCGTGTTGTTAGGCATCGAGATCCGTTCACATCAGAAAGTGCCCAGATGCTGATCGGGGAGATCATGGGGTGTAATTTAGAATTGGAGAACCTCAAGTCAAAAATCAATGATGTGATTAAAAAAAATAATAACATCATTGATGTTTTGGGGCGAATTTAATACCCCACAAAATCACTTTGGTTTGGTACAATGTTTAAAATATTTTTGAAATGTTTCGAAAAGCCAAATTTGGAGGATGCACACAGTGTGCCAACATGTGCTATCTGCCATCACGGGAGATCAATGGACACGTTTTGGGGGTGCAACCCCTTCCTCAGTAATAAAGTAGCGGTGAGGAAGGGCTTGCTCCCTCAAAACACGTCCCTTGATCCCCCGTGATGGCAGGTCGCACATGTTGACATTCGTAAATTGGTGTGCATCTTCCAAATTTGGCTTTTCAAGGGATGATTTGACCCCATCTGAACGCAATATCAAACACAGTTCCTAAATACTCATGTCTGATATTGCCTTCAGGTTTTACCATATGTGAACTTTGTAAGTTCAAGTTTTTTGTCTTTCTTGTTGGTTTTACACAGGCCTGTTTTATCGTAAATGGACATTTCTATTTTTGATAATGCCACCCCAAAAATTGTTATACAACAAACATGTTGGTTTCTAAATGCACATGCGATTGTGCAGGTATTAAAAATTTGTTAATCAAGAATGTGTGGATTATTGTCTCAACGCGACAACATTTTGTGGTGATGTAATTTCTGCTTTCGTAAAAAATGGTGGTTATTTCCTAAGGGCAAATCCTCTTTGCACTACAAGAGCATTTTCATTGCAGTTTCAAGAGCACTTGTAGTATAAAAAGTGTATACGCCTTTAGTAAATAACAGCCAACAGTGCTTTGTATAAGGTTACACAATCACACAATTTTCAGGACTACACACATTGCTGTCAGGGTCAGCTAAAACAAACACAAGCAGTAAATGTCCACAAAGAATTTCTTTTTTTTTTTTTAATTGGAAATTTGAAGGCATATTGATGGCCCCCCTACCCGCAAAGAACTCCAGGTATCGTAACCGGACATCGCGGGCACTCAGGGAGGGCAAGCCAGGACGGCTGCTTTCAAGCGCCGTCAGTGTTTCAGGTATCAGGTATCACTCCGGCCTCAGGCCCAACTGAGCCAGCATAGTTGGCCGAATGTTTCCTTAAAAAGTTATGGAGAATACAGCACGCCAGTATAATATGGTTCAGTTTATACTCCACCATATGGATAGGTGTCAGAAATAGGCGGAACCGGCTGGCCAGGATTCCAAATGTGTTCTCCACCACTCTTTGGGCTCTGGACAGCCGGTAATTAAAAACCCTCTGTTCCGGGGTGAGGGTCCTCATTGGGAATGGCCGCATCAGGTGGTCCCCCAGCGCAAACGCTTCATCAGCAACGAACAGGAATGGGAGTCCTTCCACATTGTCCTCTGGAGCTGGCAAGTCCAAGCTGCCATTCTGGAGACGCCTGTAGAACTCCATCTGGGCGATGACTCCACCATCGGACATCCGGCCATTCTTCCCCACGTCCACATACAAGAAGTCGTAATTAGCCGACACCACCGCCAACATCACAATACTATTGAACCCCTTATAGTTGAAATAGTACGACCCCGAGTTGGGTGGTGGGATGATGTGGACATGTTTCCCATCAATTGCCCCTCCGCAGTTAGGAAAGTCCCACTGCTGGGCAAAGTGGGAGGCCACAGTCTGCCATTCCTGTGGCGTGGAAGGAAACTGTTGAGGAAAACAAAAATAAATTAATATTTTTGCACAGAAACATGGCAAGCAGATTCTGGGGCAACCTCCAGATAGCATTTATTAAGGGGAATTTAACAACACCAAAGTACACCTATCTTGGACAGGTAACCCTCTTCACTTCATTGAGAGATGAATGCCTAAATACAGGGTATTACTTGAAACAGCCCCTCAGTTACACTATTGGCAGCCCACTGGACAGGTAAGACGTGTCCGAATACAAAGATATAAATACACATTGTACACATTTGAGCACATTTGAACATTCTGCTATTACCTGACTCAAGATAATAATAGTATCTTAAAAATTCAAACAGTACCATTGGAAAGTATACAGGCAGGCCCTTGCACTACATGCTTTGGGGAATTCATCCATAAATCAGAGCACAAAAGAGATGGGTATAGTGTGTATGGGTTTGGCAAAGTCAGCAGATAGATGATTGAGGATAGATAGAGAATTGGGATCAGCTGACTTAGCAGTTGGGGGAGGGAGGGTTACTAAAAATGATTTGGGGACACCACAAAAAATAAGCCTCTGCCACTCTGCCAGAATTTAAAGCTAAAATAACATTTCTAAACATTTTAGGGGGTGTTTGGGGTAAAGCACTACTATGGAGCTGATAAAATACATTGTTAAGTGACTACATGCGGTGAATATAGGGCCCGTAGAGCATGCTGGGGAGGTTAGTGAAGGACAATCTGTATGAAGGACCTAAAAAATTAATTACATAAAAATCCAGCATGCATGGGGACAAAGGGGACATTCACAGCATATTCCAATCATGGTAATTAGGGAACGAGGAAAGAAATACAATATATTAGCAAACATTAAATACAATAAAATGTGATATTAAAGGATAAAAATCTTACCTTCATATACTCCTTCTGCAGGACCTGTATGATGGCAGAACAGGTCTCTGGGATGATGATACCCAGAGCCTGGGGGGAGATGCCTGTCGAGAACTTCAAGTCCTGCAGACTTCTCCCTGTCGCCAAATACCGCAGGATAGCGACCAACCTCTGCTCCGGAGTGATGGCTTGCCTCATGCAGGTATCCTGCCTGCTAATATAAGGGGTCAGCGAAGCCAACAGACGGTGAAACACGGGGTCCATCATCCTGAGAAAGTTCCTGAAATCATCAGGATTATTCTCACGGATCTCACGGAGCAAAGGCATATGAGAGAACTGGTCACGCTGAAGCAACCAATTCTTGGTCCATGAACTCCTCCCCACACTGTTCATGGACTGGACTTGTGTCAAGGTCAGGACCCCAACACCAAGCCCCCGCACAGCACGAACTCTACGAGGAGTACGCATACGCCACATGGCTAGAAAACGGTCGGCTGCTCAGAACGAAGTAACAGAACGCACTGAAGAACAGCAAGGCCTGTGAAGAGCGACCTGAAAAACAGTAACGAACGAACAAGAATACAATGACTAAGTCACGCGGAACTTGCTTGCACGCACTGAAGAGCAGATACAAACCCACAAGCACAAACTGAACGGCAGAAAACGATCTGAAAACCACGGGTCTGAAAAAGCGCGAATTGTCTCTCACCAAACTTTTACTAACACGAGATTAGCAAAAGGAGCCCAAAGGGTGCCGCGCTTGGTTCTGAACTGGCCTTTTCTAGTCTCGTCGTACGTGCTTGACGTCACCGCGTTCTTGGTGATCGGAAATTCCGACAACTTTGTGCGACCATGTCTACGAAAAACAAGTTTGAGCCAACATCCGTCGTAAAAAAACCTAGGATTTTGTTGTCGGAATGTCCAAGCAAAGTCCGACCGTGTGTACGGGGCATTACACTATTAGCTGTGTACAAAACAACAGGAGCATGATCTCTGTAGGTCACAAGGAGGACTTTCCTTTTCCTCACAACTTTAGTTAAGAGGAACACTTAAAATCCTTAGGCGATCACAGCCATATTGCCCCTGGAATGGGGAAACCAAAACACCATCTACATGGCAACTTCTCATCTGCAATCTCCTCCAAAAGGTAAAAACACATCCACACACTCAGTCTATATAATTCTATATCACATGAAGCTGAAAATGCTGATATGCACTATTATAAGGGTGAAAATTCACCAATCTTGGAGAAAACAGGACACACAGGGACATTCTTAGGGAGGTAAAGGATATACCTTTAATGACGGCAGGCGGGTTCACCTCTCGTTCTGGGACAACATCATATGATGTCACCCCAGTAACACTGCTCTTGCCTGCCCACGGGGGTGCACAGCGCGGAGATCGTGGGCAAGCTGTGTCCCTGGGACACAGCGCGACCCTGATCTCAGTAAAGGGTCAATGACGTGGCTCTTTACCCATGTGATATGCCCATATTTATGCCCATCAGTGATGCCAGTTAGTGCTGCCTTTCAGTGCCCATTAGTGCCTGCTCATCAGTGTCGCCCATCAGTGCTGCCCATCAGTGCCGCCCATCAGTGTCCATCAGTGCCACCTATTAGTGCCCATCAGTGCCACCTATCAGAGCTCATCAGTGCTGCATATCAGTGCCACCTATCAGTGCCCATCAATGCGGCATATTAGTGCCTCCTCATCATTGCCACCTCATCAGTGCCCTTCAGTGCAGTCTCATCAGTGCCCATAAGTGCCCCCTCATCAATGGCTATCAGTGCCGCCTCATCAATTCTCATCAATGCCGCCTCATCAGCGCACATCAGTAAAGAAGTAAAATTACTTATTTACAACATTTTCTGACAGAAACTAAGAAAAAAAAAATTTCAAAATTTTCTGTCTTTTTTTGTTTTTTTAGCAAAAAATTTTAACCCCAGTGGTGATTAAATCAGTGGCGGCCTGTCCATACAGGGCGCACGGGCTCTGCCTCCCCTATCCATGCGTCCAGCCCCCTCATCTACATATTAGTGGCTCCGGACCATGGATTCCAGTGCAACTGGGTGATTTTTTGAAGCACCTGATTAGAGCCAGAGGCTCTAATAGGCTTAAAAAAAAGGTCAGCTCACCCAGTTATGTGACGATAAGCGAATACATTTTTGCTATTATCACACTAAAGTTCCTCCCCGCCAATCAGGAGGCAAGTCTGTGAGACCTGTTTTCCGATTGGCCAAAGTATCAGGCAATCCTATTGGATGCCTAGCGCTTTGGCGGAAGAGGAGACACACGGCAGAGAAAGCTGGAAGAGTGGACACCGGAGCTGCCGCGGCCGCTGCTTGCACTACAGGAGAGGAAGGACACCACAACCTCACCACACAAGCAGGTAAGTGCCGGCCCGCCCGCGGGGGGGGGGTTCTGTTTCATTGCCGCTGCGCCACTGGGGGAGGGAGGTTGTTGTTTGTTTGCCTCCCCCCCAAAAGAGGAACCCACCAGCCGCCACTGGATTAAATACTACAAAAAGAAAGCTCTATTTGTGTGAAAAACTTAATTTGGGTACAGTGTTGCATGACCATGCAATTGTCATTCAAAGTGTGACAGCGCCGAAAGCTGAAAATTGGCCTGGGCAGGAAGAGGGTGAAAGTGCCCAGTATTGAGGTGGTTAAGGATACCCAACAGTCATTAAATAGTTCATGTTTGCATTATTTAAAAAAATATTATGTTTTAAAATTGTTTTTTTTGAGCTTCAGTTGGAAAGCTTCAAGTAGATTTGAAGCTTAAAGCGGAGTTCCGCTTATAAAAAAAAAAAATAAAAGTCAGCAGCTACAAATACTGCAGCTTCTGACTTTTAATTTTAATGCGGGGGGTTGAAGCCCCGCTCGTTTCCCCCTCCTCTGTGTGGCGCCGGCATTGTCACTGTTGAGCGCCCGGCTGTGTCTTCACAGCCGGACACGCACTGCGCAAGCGCAAGCCGTGCTGCGCGCTGTGACTGGCCAGGCAATCATTTGGGACCTGTGACGTGTCCCAGATAATTGTCGAGAGGGAGGGGGAGAGGTGATCTTCCTTCTGGTGCCGCTGTGCCCTGGGAGGAAGTGGGAGCTGGAACCCTCTAAAAAGAGGGTTTCCACTCCCCCCCTAAAAAAATGACATGCCAAATGTGGAATGTCAGGGGGTCACCTTCCCTTAAAGTGGAAGTTCCATTTTTGGGTGGAACTCCGCTTTAATAAGGCCTGCTAAAATCTACAGCCAACAGGTCCATGAAGATCTCTATAAAGCACTTTAATAGCGGAATTGCAGATAACAAATCAAAATATATATATGAGGGCTAAGCCATCAGTTCTGGTTTTTAATTGGAGGTAAATTTAATTAACACTGACTAATGTGCATACCCTAACGGCAATTTATAGTATTATCAAACACCTTTTAGTTATGCATGTAAAAGAAAATAGTTTGATATAAACAAAATATCAAAGTGTTTTACGGTTTTAAAACTATATGTTCTATGTAAAGTCTCTATGTGTGTGTGTTTAGTCATATCTAGTCATATTTGCACACTCTGGTTCCTTTTGTGAAGTTCAACACAGTAGTTCTGCTCTACTGCCTTTTCCCACTGTGCAACTCTATACACTTTCAACTTATTGAAAACAGTAAACTAGCTACATATAAAATCCCATGCTAAACAATAACAATACCATGGAAGTATCTAAATACTGCTTAAAGATTACTTTAAGACCGTTATAAAAACTCAAAATGTGATCAATAAAAATGTTCTATACAAACATATGAGACCAGGAAATTATAATGTGGGTTTAAAGTGATATCAAAGTCAATGTTTTTTTTTTTCTTTTTTTTAATAACAAACATGATATACTTACAGTGCCTTGAAAAAGTATTCATTCCACTTGAAATTTTCCACATTTTGTCATGTTACAACCAAAAATGTAAATATATTTTATTGGGAATTTATGTGATAGACCAACACAAAGTGGCACATAACTGTGAAGTGAAAGCAAAATGATAAATGGTTTTCAAAATTTTTTACATATAAATATGTGAAAAGTGTGGTGTGCATTTGTATTCAGTCCACTTTACTCTGATACCCCTAACTAAAATCTAGTGGAACCAATTGCCTTCAGAAGTTACCTTATTAGTAAATAGAGTCCAACTGTGTGTAATTTAATCTCAGTATAAATACAGCCGTTCTGTGAAGCCCTCAGAGGTTTGTTAGAGAACCTTAGCGAACAAACAGCATCATGAAGGCCAAGGAAGACACTAGACAGGTCAAGGATAAAGTTGTGGAGAAGTTTAAAGCAGGGTTAGGTTATAAAAAAATATACTAAGCTGTGAACATATCACGGAGCACTGCTCAATCCTCATCCCACAATGGAAAGAGTATGGCACGACTGCAAACCTACCAAGACATGGCCTTCCACCTAAAATGACAGGCCGGGCAAGGAGAGCATTAATCAGAGAAGCAGCCTTGAGTCCCCTGGTAACTCTGGAGGAGCTGCAGAGATCCACAGCTCAAGTGCGAGAATCTGTCCACAGGACCACTATTAGTCGTGCACTCCACAAATCTGGCCTTTATGGAACAGTGGCAAGAAGAAAGCCATTGTTGAAGGAGAGCCATAAGAAGTCCTGTTTTCAGTTGTCGAGAAGTCATGTGGGGGACAGAGCAAACATGTGGAAGAAGGTGCTCTGGTCAGATGAGACCAAAATTGAACTTTTTGGCCTAAAAGCTAAACACTATGTGTGGCGGAAAACTAACACTACATATCACCCTGAACACACCTTCCCCACCGTGAATGGAGCCAAATACAGGGCAATCGTAGAAGAAAACCTGTTATAGTCTGCAAAACACTTGAGACTGGGGCGGAGGTTAACCTTCCAGCAGGAGAAGGACTCTACATTTTTGGTTGTAACATGACAACATGTGCAAAATTTCAAGGGGTATGTATACTTTTTCAAAGCACTATACCTGCTTTTTAAAGTGGTTTTGGACAGAGCAGCCCCAATCTTCCTCTTCTCAGGTTCCCCACAGGCGCTTTTGGCCTCTCTCACCTGCCGAGTGCCCCCAGAGCAAGCAGCTTACTCCCAAGCCGCTGCTCTGCATATCCATTCACACACAGAGCCGCAGCTCTTTCCCTTCATTGGCTCACTGCTTGTGATTGACAGCAGTGGGAGCCAAGGGCCTACACTTCTTACCAAATAATTCTAAATATACCCCTCAATGTCCCTACTTGCCATTATGAAAGTTTTCTATCCAAACTTTAGTTTGCTTTTTTTGCCACCTTTAGCCAAAAATGTGAGCTATCACTAAACAGTAAACTCAACAATAAGCTATATAAATAAGGAAAATATCATTTTTTGGTCATAGCACATTTACCTGTATTTTATAATTGCCCTTGACAGCCATTTCATATAAAGAATCACTTATTAAAAAGAGTTACAGATTCTCTACAACATTCAGATTCCAACCACTTCAATACCGGGCACTTTTACCCCCTTCCTGGCCAGGCCAATTTTCAGCTTTCAGCGCTGTCACATTTTGAATGACAATTGCATGGTCATGCAACACATACCCATAAGAATTTTTTATAATTTTTTTTCACACAAGTAAAGCTTTCTTTTGGTGGTATTTAATCACCACTGTTTTTATTTTATTTTTTGCTAAATAAACAAAAAAAGATTGAAACTTTTGAAAAAAAAAAAAACGCGTTTTTCTTTGTTTCTGTTATACAAGTTTGCAAATAAATAATCTTTCTTCATCAATTTAGGTCAAAATGTATTCTGCTACATTTCTTTGGTGAAAATAACCTAAAGTATGGTATATACAGTATCTCACAAAAGTGAGTACACCCCTCACATTTTTGTAAATATTTTAATATATCTTTTCATGTGACAACACTGAAGAAATTACACTTTGCTACAATGTAAAGTAGTGAGTGTACAACTTGTATAACAGTGTAAATTTGCTATTCCCTCAAAATAATTCAACACACAGCCATTAATGTCTAAACCGTTGGCACCAAAATTGAGTACACCCCTAAGTGAAAATGTCTAAATTGGGCCCAAATTGTCAATATTTTGTGGGGCCACCATTATTGTCCAGCACTGCCTCAACCCTCTTGGGCATGGAGTTCACAGACCTTCACAGGTTTCCACTGGAGTCTTCTTCCACTCCTCCATGACAACATCACAGAGCTGGTGGATGTTAGAGACCTTGCGCTCCTCCATCTTCCATTTGAGGATGCCCCCACAGATGCTCAATAGGGTTTAGGTCTAGAGACATGCTTGGCCAGTCCATCACCTTTACCCTCAGCTTCTTTAGCAAGGCAGTGGTCATCTTGGAAGTGTGTCTGGGGTCGTTATCATGTTGGAATACTGCCCTGCAGCCCAGTTCCTGAAGAGAGGGGATCATGCTCTGCTTCAGTATGTCACAGTACATGTTGGCATTCATGATTCCCTCAACGAACTGTAGCTCCCCAGTGCTGGCAGCTCTCATGCAGCCCCAGGCCATGACACTCCCACCACCATGCTTGACTGTAGGCAAGACAGACTTGTCCTTGTACTCCTCACCTGATTGCCACCTCACACGCTTGAAGCTATCTGAACCAAATAAGTTTATCTTGGTCTCATCAGACCACAGGACATGGTTCCAGTAAAACATGTCCTTAGTCTGCTTGTCTTCAGCAAACTGTTTTCTTGTGCATCGTCTTTAGAAGAGGCTTCCTTCTGGGACAACAGCCATGCAGACCAATTTGATGCAGTGTGCGGCATATGGTCTGAGCACTAACAGGCTGACCCTCCACCCATTCAACCTCTGCAGCAGTGCTGGCAGCACGTATACATCTATTTCCCAAAGACAACCTCTGGATATGACGCTGAGCACATGCACTCGACTTCTTTGGTCGATAGCCACTTAAGGACTAGCCTCGTTTTGGATTTTAGGTGTTTACATGTTTAAAACAGGTTTTTCTGCTAGAAAATTACTTAGAACCCCCAAACATTATATATGGTTTTTCTTCTAACACCCTAGAGAATACAATGGCAGTCATTGCAATACTTTTTTTTGCACCGTATTTGCGCAGCGGTCTTATAAGCGCACTTTTTTTGGAAAAAATTCACTTTTTTGAATAAAAAAATAAAACAACAGTAAAGTTATCCCAATTTTTTTTTATATTGTGAAATATAATGTTACGCCAAGTAAATTGATACCCAACATGTCATGCTTGAAAATTGCGCCCGCTCGTGGAATGGCGACAAACTTTTACCCTCAAAAATCTCCATAGGCGACGTTTAAAAAATTCTACAGGTTGCATATTTTGCGCTACAGAGAAGGTCTAGGGCTAGAATTATTGCTCTCGCTCTACCGGTCGCTGTGATACCTCACATGTGTGGTTTGACCACCGTTTTCATATGCGGGCACTACTTGCGTATGCGTTCGCTTCTGCGCGCGAGCTCGTCGGGACAGGGGGGTTTTAAAAATTTTTTTTTTTTATTTTTATTATTTATTTTAAAATATTTTATTTATTTTTACTGTTTAAAAAAAAAATTGTGTCACTTTTATTCCTATTACAAGGAATGTAAACATCCCTTGTAATAGAAAAAAGCATGGCAGGACCTCTTAAATATGAGATCTGGGGTCAAAAAGACCTCAGATCTCATATTTACACTAAAATGCAATAAAAGAAAAAAAAAAAGTCATTTAGAAAAATGACATTTGAAAAAATATGCCTTTAAGAGGCGTGGACGGAAGTGACGTTTTGACGTCGCTTCCGCCCAGCAGTGTCATGGAGACGAGTGAGCGCCATCTTGGCCTCACTCATCTCCAGACACACCACGCAGAAGGACGCGATCGCCTCCGCCGCTGCCGACGGCTCCGGTAAGCGGCGGAGGGCACCGGATCGCGGCGGGAGGGGGGGGCCCCTCTCCCGCCACCGATAAAAGTGATCTCGCGGCGAATCCGCCGCAGGGACCACTTTTATCTGAAAGCCGGCCGCCGCACGAAAACGGGGATACCGGGGTTATGGCAGCTAGCTGCTGCCATAACAACGATATCCCCGTTCAAACTTAGGATGTATATAGTCGTGCGGCGGTCAGGAAGTGGATAGCCTAGGCCATCTTTATGTAGAGAAACAATTCTTTTTTTTAGATCCTGAGAGAGTTCTTTGCCATGAGGTACCATGTTGAACTGCCAGTTGAACTTCCAGTGTGAGAGAGTGAGAGCGATAACATCAAATTTAACACACCTGCTCCCCATTCACACCTGAGACCTCTAACGAGTCACATGACACTGGGGAGGGAGAATGGCTAATTGGTCCCAATGTGGACATTTTCACTTAGGGGTGTATTCACTTTTGTTGGCAGCGGTTTAGACATTATTGACTGTTGAGTTATTTTGAGGGGACAGCAAATTTACACTGTTATACAAGCTGTACACTCACTACTTTACATTGTAGCAAAGTGTCATTTCTTCAGTGTTGTCACATGAAAAGATATAATGAAATATTTACAAAAATGTGAGGGGTGTACTCACTTTTGTGAGATACTGTATATTTGAAAGCTGATCAAGCCTGGTGTACTGACGGCCTATCTCATTTTTTGAGGCTTGAAAACGCCAAGAAAGTACAAATATCCTCAAATGACCCATTTTTGGAAATCAGACAGTCCAAGGTATTTAGTAAGGCCCCTTTCACACTGGGGCGGTGGGGGCATCGGCGGTAAAACAATGCTATTTTTACCGTCGTTTTTGCGGCGGTATTCGGCCGCTAGCGGTGCGGTTTTAACCCCCTGCTGGCGGCCGAAAAAGGCTTAAAACCGCTCGCATAGCGCCGCTATAGCCGCGGTATAGCCGCGGTATAGCCGCGCTGCCCCATTGATTTCAATGGGCAGGAGCGGTGAAGGAGCGGTGAAGGAGCAGTGAATACACCGCTCCTTCACCGCTCCAAAGATGCGGTTTGCAGTAGTTTTTTTTTCTCCTGCCAGCGCACCGCTTCAGTGTGAAAGCCCTCAGGCTTTCACACTGAAGAAACAGTAGAGGCAGTTTTAGGTCTGTTTGCAGGCACTATTTTTAGCGCAATAATGCCTGCAAACCGCCCCAGTGTGAAAGGGCTCTAAGAGGCATGGTGAGTTTTTTGAAGTTGTAATTTTTTGGCACAATTTTTTGGAAAATTAAGAAATTTAAAAAAATAAAATAATTCACTTTTTTTTAACATACTGTCACCAGTGCAGTACAGCATTATCATATAACTGGTGTGGCGGTGATCAGGTTCACTGACTGGTGAAATTTATTTTTTTTCAACTTCTTTTTTTCCTTTTTTATTACATCTTTTAATGATTTTTTTTAACACACTGTGAGCAGAGCAATACAGTGTTACCAGAGTAACACTGTATTGCCCTGTACACACGGTCGGACATTGATCGGACATTCCGACAACAAAATCCTAGGATTTTTTCCGACGGATGTTGGCTCAAACTTGTCTTGCATACACACGGTCACACAAAGTTGTTGGAAAATCCGATCGTTCTGAACGCGGTGACGTAAAACACGTATGTCGGGACTCTAAACGGGGCAGTAGCCAATAGCTTTCATCTCTTTATTTATTCTGAGCATGCGTGGCACTTTGTGCGTCGGATTTGTGTACACACGATCGAAAATTCCGACAACGGATTTTGTTGTCGGAAAATTTTATAGCCTGCTCTCAAACTTTGTGTGTCGGAAAATCCGATGGAAAATGTGTGATGGAGCCTACACACGGTCGGAATTTCCGACAACAAGGTCCTATCACACATTTTCTGTCGGAAAATCCAACCGTGTGTACGGGGCATACTACTCTGGGGAAGTGATCATGATTTTTTTAAAATATTTTTTACACATTATGATTGCTTATACCAGTGTATTTCATTGGTATAAGCAACCATTTTATTGAATGAAACTGAATCATTCAGTGTCTTTTGTTGTGGTTAGCTGTGATTGGCCAAAGCTAATCACATGGTACAGATGGGCTGTCATTGGCCCTGTGTACCATGTGATCACTGTGACCAATCACAGCTAGCAACACAATTATATACATTGAATGGCATTAACCTCCCTGGCGGTATGATTATTTCAGATTTTTGATGCTCAAAGCGGTATAATTATTTTGCATAGAAATTTGGCGTTTTATATTGTAGGCCTGTAATTCTTAGGAATAACACATTTAAATCTGTCCAAACAAGAGTCTAGTAGACATCCCGGGTATGATACAATTTGAAACAGGAGATCATAAATAATAATATAATAAATAACTATAAATAATTATAACAAATAATAATATAATAATGATAAAAATTATTCAATAATGTAATCAAATCAAAAACACTGAAATTTGCTCAGTTGCAGAATTGTTGCTGTCATTACTTTCAGTGTTTGATGACGGATCTCACCACAAATCACTATCGCTCAATTCTGCAAGTGATTCTAATTTATCATCGCTGTTTTCTAGCTGGTCTAAAATCGCTTTTGATATAAAGGGACGGTTTTGGTTGCTTTGGACAATCTCCAGTTTCCAGGCAGAAAGAACAGTATTTATAATATAAATGCAGGGCACTGGAGAAACCACTAGGGACAAAAGGAATGTGAAATAATTTCATACAGTAATATAATCTGTAAGATTACAGTGTACTGTATGTATAGTGTGTGTTTCTGAATGAGCAATCAAGATAAGAACTATTTTAATTGAAGCCCTGATTAAGGAGGAGTTCCTTGGGACCCCCAAAACATGATGTATTTTTTTTAGTATAAACTAATAAATAAATTTGGACTCTTTTATCCTTTGGACTGGCACTCCTTTCAATAGTGCATGCTGATAACCTACTTGGGTTTCCACAGGAGGGTAGCCTTGTCTGTTGTGAGCAGCCTAACCTGAACCAGTAAGATCTAGAAAGTTTTCACCCTCACTCCTTTGTATGAAATCACATACGAACGTGTGATGAAACTCATAGGGCAGAGCTACATGCTGACGTCATTGCGTCTTAGTTATCCCGCGAGTGCGGGTGTTATGAGAATTGCCTGCAAAAGAATTTGTTTACTGTATTGCGCATTGACTTCTTTTACCATGTAATGGTAGGGCTTTGCCTCATCTAGCCGACTAGGTTGCCTATGTGTCCCATCCCGGCATATCATAAAGAACAAGATTCTTCAGGTTTAGGACTTTAAATGGACGCAAGGCAATAATATTATAAAAGTGGACTATTCCTTTGCGAGCTCCCCCCTCTTTTTAAGCAGTTTTTTTCCCCTTATATAGATGTTTCTTTTATCATCAGTTATCTGCTTTCATTCATATTTATTTTGTATTACATTTGTTGATTTATTTATTGTTTGTCCAATAAATTTTGTACTTTTATAATATTATTGCCTTGCGTCCATTTAAAGTCCCAAACCTGAGGAATCTTGTTCCTTATTCTTTTACCATGTAAGTGCAATTTTATTGTTTTAATAAATTATACCAAGGATATCACACTACTGTAGCATTCTGTCTTTACATTCCTCATTGGAATAAGAGGATCTCTGGCAGAGCATTATTCATTTTCTGCCCCCTATGAAGAGGAATTGGAGCCGCCTTTTTGCTGTCCACCTGTGATGATTACGATCTGAGCTTGGTAGACCTTTCTAGAGATAGAAGGTCACCTACAGTGGTAAGCATGCATTTTTACCATTTGTGGTGGCGGTTCTACACAAGGTTGGGATATATCAACGGTGATGGCTGATGGACACTTACTATATTTATGAACTTTTTAAGAAGCATTCACTGGTTTAATCACATGGATTTCCTTTCTCTTCATTTTGTTTTCCATCATTGGTGTTTCTATTGTGAGATGTATATTTATTGATTATCACATTGAATTTTGTTAGCGCAGCTCTGCTGTTCATGTATGAACTCACATTACAGCCCCAGATTCTCTTGGATTATTTTTTCTTCATTGGAGATTTTAAAAGCATGTCTTTTTAAAGTGAGTAACAAACCGAGAACAAGTATGGAGCCAGTGAAAACAGAATACCTAAAGTATATACTTGTGTGGTTCAGTGACCTACCAAGTAGGATGACTGGTTTGGAACAAGCAGCTTCTTTAAAAATAAAGTCCCAGAGGCATGCGTTTATAGAATGACAGGTTCCCTTTAAGATAGCATTTCCCGTCAGCCTGATAATGTACATAAAAAACACCTGCAATGTTGGTTGTCTGCACTTAGCTTTAATAATTGATTTTCCATTTTTGCCCTTTGTGAAATGTGATGACTATTGAACAAATTAAACTTTATTGTGTATATATTTAATCTGGGCCGGGAGTGCTGAGCAAAGTAATTACTGAGTAGCGCTTACATAAACTTTAAAAATTAGCACCCCCGGATGTCTGCTGTGTCTATCTTTACTATATTTGGTATAATAACCTCAGTTCTAGGCTTGCAAGCTATGACCATGGACAGGCAGAAGAAAACATATGTGAATAAACCTGTCATCTCAAGGATCCCGTTCCCCTCACAGCAAAAGCTATAGCTTTTTTCTTATGGCATTTTAAATGCTTAAATATGAGTGTACTAGAAGAGGCTTCTGCTGCTATGTGCACAGCATATTATCCAAAATGCAATGTCTAGACAAACTCCTACTGTCTGACCATTTATGTATTTCCTAATCCAAATAATTGTGCCAAATTTGGTGACTAAGCACGCAACAGTTCACTTTACACTGTGTCATGAAGGGCTGACAAGGCCCAGGTCACAGTTATAAATTTCTTGCTGGCTACTTTAGCAAGCCTTGGCTCTCATTGCATAAGACATCTCCCAGGAGGTTGCAGGGCTAACTATGATGATGTATACTCTGGATCATCATGAAGTAATTCTAAGACTGTAAAATTCAAAAGCCACAGTTCTGTCGGAGAACAGAGAGCTCTATTATCCTGGAAGCCCCCAGAGTATTTATAAACCGTAAAATGAAGGCTGAAGAAATTTGAGGCAAAGCAAGGTAAACACTGGTGATGTAAAGTCCAGTACACTGTGCTGTCGTCACTTTTAGGGAGGCGCTCATAGCTGCAGGAAAACTAATAAAGGAGGCTATTTTTCAACTTAACTCTTAAAGCACATAGCAAATTAAAGTACCATGAAAATGTATTTCAAGTTGGGAAAATAATTTTTAACAAGGATCCATACCTCTCAACTTTCGGTGATGAGAAAGAGGGAAACCTTTTAGTGTAAAGTATGAAGTCAAAAGAAAACATCCCCAAAAAGCTTCAAGTTCTAAGATCCATAAAGAAATGATATTCAAAAAAGATTGGTTTAACCCAAACCAAAGTGATCTTTTTCTCAACTTCTTGTTAGTTTAAACTAACAAAATCAATAATGTACTGGTTGGAAATACTGTATGGTTTATTGCAGTATAACACTTTTGGTAGCTAAATAGTACATTTCTTTATAAAGATCTCTACATGTCAATCTTTGGAGAATTTACAGGACCTGAGCTAGAACTCCTGTCCAGTACCAAAAATACAAAGTTTAAGTACATACCTGTAGAAGTGGATAGCCATTTACCTGAGTCTCTTTTTTGTTTTTAGATGCAAAACTGGACACAAATAATTTTCCATGAAATTTTGGGCCCCTAGCAGGAAGCAAAGCCTGACTTTGAGAGTGTTCCTTGCCTGGACGCTCTAGACACCAATTGCCCATTGTACATATAGTTTTGCCAGTTTTTCTTAGTTTTTCCTAACCACAAAAAGCCTATATTACAGACATAACTTTTTTGTGTTAGATAGCGAATTATTACAAACCACTGTGATTTTATTTTTTTCATGTGTGTCCGGTTTCCCTTTGCTTCTTTACCCCATAGTCACAACAGGTAAGTGAGATGAAATCTCTCCAAAGTGAGGGAAAATCCCTCCCTAGGGTCTGTGTTGATGGGCGCTTTGCTTGTGTTAAAGAGGAACTGCAGTCTGCTCACATAATTTGTAATAAAAACATCTTTGCCATTTTGAAGCTTCCCTCCAACCACTTTGCATATTTTTTTATATATACTGTGATTCTGTACTTGCCAAATATGCTGCAGAAATCTCCCTCCACTGAGTCTGGCTGCAATCATTTTAACTATGGACAGCTGAAGCGGCTGCCTGTTCACTTCCTGGATTTACACAGACACGCAGAGGCACACCTCCAGCTCTGCAGCTCTCATTGGCCCTTTTATGACTCACCCCCCTCCCTTCCTGGCAAACTCTCACAAGAGTGAGAGAGAGAACTAAGCATGATGTCATAAGCCTAGGCTTTTTACCAGACAAGAAACAGAAAGTGGGCTGTATAAGGTATTTACTGGCAAATTATTTTTTTTTTACTATCCAAAGTTAATACAACAAAGGCAGAAGATTTAATAGAAGGAAAGATGACTGAAGTTCTGCTTTAATATCATCAGTTTGACTGACTTGGAAAAGCTAAACTTTTTGAAGAAACCAAAATCTCACACAAGCCCTTGTGACGGAAACAGGTGTTCCTATAGGAAGATTTCTCCTAAGAAAAAAAAAAACTCTCTAGCAATACACACCAAACTGAGCATGTGCAGCCTGTCCCCTGGTTCTGTATTATCAGGAAATATATTAGGGACTGTGGAAGAAGGGGAGGATCAGAGAAGACAGGATCAAGCAGCCTTTTTACTCAATGCAGAGGATTAACCCCTTAGGTTCCACAGTGAGTATAAGAAGCATACTTTACTGCATATACAGACTGATTTTACTATTGTGGGTTTAGTAACACTTTAAGTTTCTCAGAGTTGGTTTTTAAAGTTCCAATTTACCTTATTTATCGGCGTATAACACGCACTTTTTTCCCCTTGAAATCAGGGGAAAATCGTGGGTGCCTGTTATACGCTGATCCCCACTGTCTGTGAGCCGAAAAAGAGTGAGCCCCGCCGAAAAAGACCAAGCACGGACGAAAAAGACCGAGTGCCGACGAAAAAGACCAAGCGCCGACGAAAAAGACCGAGCCGAGTGCTCGGCTCTGCTCGCAGTCACGTCATCCCGCCTCCCTGCTGTCTCTGAGAGGACGAGGAGCGAGTGATGCCGAAAAAGACCGAGCAGCGTGTACTGTGTACTCGGCTCGGCTCCGCTCGCTGTCCTGCTCCTATGATGGACATAACACAGGTCCAATGGTGGGACTGCGAGCGGAGCCGAGCCGAGAACACAGTACACTTGGCTTGGTCTTTTTCGGCAGCGCTCGCTCCTCTCATCCTCTCTGAAACAGCAGGGAGGCGGGGGGCGTGACAACCCGAGTACACAGGCGGCGGTAAATTTAAACAATTAAATGTTGCAAGTGGCACACGGCACTGGGCAAGGCTGCACTGGGCAAGGCTGCACTGGGCAAGGCTGCATATGACAATGGGCAAGGCTGCAAACGACACTGAGCAAGGCTGCACTGGGCAAGGCTGTATATGACAATGGGCAAGACTGCAAATGGACACTGATCATTCTGCAATGATGGACAAGGCTGCAGATGAACACTGATAAAGCTGCATTGATGGGCATTTAAATGTAAGTTTTTTTCCTTAAACTTCCCTCCTAAAAGTTTTTTTCCTTAAAATGCCCTCCTAAACTTGGGGTGCGTGTTATACGCCGGCGCGTGTTATACGCCGATAAATACGGTAGTTTGTTAAAATACTTACAAATACAGTATCTGTTTTTGTTTGGTGTATATGAACTTTCTTTAAGCAGAAGTACCTCCTAAACCAGAAGTACCCCTTAGGGCTCGATCACAGGTACACTGGGACTGCACTGACCAGCCTTACCCAGTGCAGTCCCATGCAAGATAAGAAAAAAGTCTTGTATCCTATGAAGGCAGTTCATACCACTGTCCTGCATGCAGTACTTTTTTTTTAGAACAGCAGGTTGCGATGAAAACTACCACATTGCAATGTCACTGTGTGAATAGAATTTAATGAAATATAATGTGACATTTCAATAAAGTTCTAACAATAAAAAAGAAAAAGGATTGTTGCACCAACACTCTTTACTCCTATTGCACACCAGTGGCCATGTGAGCCCTTATGCCGCGTACACACGAGCAGACTTTTTGACTAGACTGATCCGCCGGACCGAGTCCGGCGGACAATTCGACCATGTGTGGGCTTCATCAGACCTGCAGCAGACTTTTTCAGTCGAAAATCTGATGGACTTTAGATTTGGAACATGCTTCAAATCTTTCCGACAGACTCGAGTCCGGTCGAAAAATCCACTTGTCTGTATGCTAGTCCGATGGACAAAAACTGACGCTAGGGCAGCTATTGGCTACTGGCTATCAACTTCCTTATTTTAGTCTGGTCGTACGTCATCACATACGAATCCGTCGGACTTTGGTAAGGTGTAGGCAAGTCCGGTCGTTAGAAAGTCCGTTGAAAGTCCATCGTAACTCCGTTGAAAGTCCGTCGGAAAGACCGTCGGACCTTTGTTGTCGAAAAGTCCGGCTGTGTGTACGCGGCATTAGAGTACTGGTTGAGCACAAGAGTTTCAAAGTGTATTTTCAGAAATATCTACAGGGGTATAATATACATACAATATGCTGTGTGGCATGAACAGAGGTGTATTTTGGTTTTGTGCTGCCCTAGGCAAGACTAAAACCGGGTGCCCCCATCTAAATTTGTCCCACCCCAACCGCGATATTCAGTTCTCGTCTCAGGGTCCTATGGGTGGGCTGCAGCCATTCAAAGTGAACAGCTGTGGCTTCCTCATCAGACCCCAAGACATGATTCGTCCAAGTGCCATATACAGAATAATTGTCCATTATCTGACATTCGCAGTAATACCTCAAATGCCTTGTTTGCCTTACAGTAGATATACTCCTGGTCATAAACTACCTGTATGGGTCCCCGACTGTGTTCATCAGGGGCAGAGAGCATACCCAGAGTGGCAAAAACTGTAACAGGACACGTAATAGTAAATAATTGCCAGCCTGACATAGACAACACCCACTATTTTCCTCTAGGCATACCCCCCACCACTGACTGCAGAGAAAGAATACACCAGATGTAAATGCTATACCAACCCAGCACTAAATTGCCAGTTCAAATGATACTTGTATCTAGAAGAAGAGGTTCCCCTTCATAGTTATCATTTGGCAGCACATCATCTGCCTCCTGCAGCCCTGTAACTTTTTCTTTAAGTAAAGTTATCCTTTAACCCCTATTTCTTAAGGCCACTAAACTCTTATCCTGGCAAATAAAAATGGGAATATTAGGGCACTGTGTTATGTGCACAGAGCAGGAACCGAGAATAAAGTCTCCACAGATGCTCTGGCAGTTGGATGTTTATGTGTGCATGTCAACTCAACATCTGTTTAACATTATGTTTGTTTTAATGCAGAGCTTCTTATTTTGCCACAAATCAGAAAACTGAAGCACACACATCTACATAAATAGAATACCAGACCTGGCTAACTATGCCTTGTTACTGCCCAATAATAAGATCAAGTTTAGATGTTTTTACTCCAATAAATTTTAGCGTCATATAAATACAGATGGAGGTTTAAATGTTCATTCTGTTGTACACCACAGTCCAGATGTAGCAGCTGAAAGATGATAACCTATTGGTTCTGTTTATGCAATAAACTAAATGCTTACCACCAGCACATTAATCCTTCAAACCTAAAACCCAACTATAGCAAACAGCTATAAACATATGTAGCACCCTCTAGTGTGCTAGAAGGATAAAACAGTTTTTTTTGAGAGTAGGTACATTTCCAAGCTTGGCTGGCAGCCAAGCATGGGTCTATTTTTGTGATCTGGGTTGGGAGTGACTGAGTAGTGCTGGGTGAATCACAGGTGGTGTCACCAGGACCTTTTACTTCTTTCCAGAATCTTCTGGTACTTTCTGGAAAGAGAGGTAGAGAGGGGAGGTGGAGCCACCTGGGGTGTTCTGAGGAGCCCTGACCAATCCCCAATCTGGATTGGCAGGGGGCAGACCTCCCTAAATACCCAAAGTCAGCCCAGCTGGAGTTGATCGGGTGGAAGATGGAGATTGAATGTTAGGCTGTCAGGGCCTTTGAGGGAGCTCTCCAGTCTGAGTTTGGGGGGTGACCTTGGGCCTGGGCTCGGGTGCGGACAGGACCCTCTTACAACCCACAGAGGTGTCCTGACCAGGAGGCACAGGAGGAGCAAGAGAGGACAGCGGGAGAACACTGCCGGGCAGGTCTACACAAAAAAGCATACCATGCCTGTGCAACCATCTCCCAGCTACATCAAAGAGGAAGAGAGTGGGAGCAGGGAGGTATGCCCATTCTGTGTCATGTGTGTAAGGGTAGGGTGATCGTAACATCCTCCATGCTTTCCCTTCTAGTTGGGCGTGAGGGTCAGATAGGAGGCCTACCCTGGGGTGGGTTCTTTGGGTTACGCCAGGTGTTGAAATATGTCACTAACCCCTGCAAGTGGGGTAATACTTTAGTTTGAAGGCATGCTCACCAATGCCTAGGACCAGGTGCGAACGATCATGTGAAAAGTCAAACATTAAGGTGAGCTCCCAATTCAGAGATGAGCCACATGTGTACAGTATCCATAATATGGAGTTCCTCCTTAAACTGCTTTGTCTGATGTCCTATACATTTGTACTAATGTATGTTTTGCATTTGGAGGGTCAGGCTGAGCCTCTGCTCACTCCATCAGTCAGCGTACCTCTTTTACCTCACTCTCAGTAACAGAATGGGGTCCCACCTAGTACATAGCGTGGACCTCAAGCATGCTCTCACTCAACTCCTCTCTTCCCGTACCTAGTGACCAGACTATAGATCTTCGTAAGGCTAGTCAACTCCCGGAGACCGTCAGAGACCATTTAGAGACAGGCTCTTGCTACCGGAGAACCTGTCACCTAACCAGGTACCACGCCAATGACTGGTTACTGTCTCTTCTTGTGATTACTCATGGCAACTACCTCTTCCTTCTTGTCTTTTTGAAGGAACCTCTGTCATAGTGATGTTACACATACCTCATTTTGTGGTTATGGACCCAAATTCTTTAGTAATATGCCAAGACCTCACATGCAGCCCTTTGAAAAACTTCAGATAAGGCTCTGAGCAGTTGAATCAACTTTACTGTAAACTCAGTACAACATGTATACTATAACATGCAATAATTTCCTTATCCTAACTAAACCTAACTGTGGCTGCCCCAGGTTACCTGCACAGTTAAAGTCTCTTTGAGAAAAGACCATGCTTGGCAATGCTCAAACAGGGAAATCTATGTTCCTGGGTTTTTCCATTGAATCGACATTCCAGAGCAGACAACAGGTCCCAGCAAGTCTCTAGTTGCATGATTTATCAATGTGCTTCTCTAGGTGTTTCCCGGAGTCCCCTTAGGATCTGGACCTCTTCCCTTTTATAGGACACGGGAGAGAGGCTGGGCCCTCCTAAACTTGGGGTGCGTGTTATACGCCGACTCGTGTTATACGCTGATAAATACGGAATATTCTTTAGGCTGTGACACTCCATGTCCTCCTTATATACAGTGAATATAGAAAGTCTACACACCCCTGTTAAAATGTCAGGTTTCTGTAAAAAAATGAGACAAAAGATGAATCATTTCACAACTTTTTCCACCTTTAATGTGACCTATAAACTGTACAACTCAATTGAAAAACAAACTGAAATCTTTTAGGCCTGGTTCATACCTATGCATTTTTAAGTGCATTTTCCAATTTTCAGAAACACACTACTGTACAGTCCATTCAACATGGTTTCCTATGGGTCATGTTCACATCTGTGCAGGGACTTTTTTCTGGGTCCATAGACTTCAATGGATCAAAAACGCGTATTGAAAAATGCAAAGTGCATATGGGATATTAAAACTGCAACCTGCATAGGTGTGAACCAGGCCTTAGGGGGGAAGTAAAAATAAAAAATTAAAATAATGCGGTTGCATACTTGTGAATACCCTTTTATAACTGGGGATGTAGCTGTGTTCAGAATTAAGCAATTACATTCAAACTCATGTTAAATAAGAGTCAGTACACACCTGCCATCATTTAAAGTGCCTCTAAACCCCAAATAAATTTCAGGTACAAGGCATTAGATATACCATGGAACACAGTGAAGACCGTCATCATCAAGTGGAGAAAATATGGCACAACAGTGACATTACAAAGAACTAGACGTGCCTCCAAAATTGATAAAAAGATGAGAAGAAAACTGGTCAGGGAGGCTGCCAAGAGGCCTACAGCAACATTAAAGGAACTGCAGGAATATCTGGCAAGTACTGGCTGTGTGGTACATGTGACAACAATCTCCTGTATTCTTCATATGTCTGGGCTATGGGGTAGAGTGGCAAAACAGAAGCCTTTTCTTGTGAAGAAAAACATACAAGCGCGGCTAAATTTTGCAAAAACACATCTGAAGTCTCTGAAAAGCTTGTGGAAAAATGGTCTATGAAACCAAGGTTGAACTTTTGCTAGAAACAGTTTGGGGATGTCCCCTCCTGTTTCAACATGACTGCGCACCAGTGCACAAAGCAAGGTCCATAAAGACATTGATGAGCGAGTTTGGGGTGGAGGACCTTGCTTTCTGCACTGGTGCACAGTCATGTTGGAACAGGAAGGGGCCATCCCCAAACTGTTCCCACAAAGTTGGGAGCAAGAAATTATCCAACATGTCTTGGTATGCTGACGCCTTAAGAGATCCCTTCACTGGAACTAAGGGGCCAATTCCAACCCCTGAAAAACAACCCCATACCATAATCCCTCCTCCACCAAATGATTTGGACCAGTGCACAAAGCAAGGTCCATAAAGACATGTATGAGCCAGTTTGAGGTGGAGGAACTTGACTGGCCTGCACAGAGTCCTGGCCTCAACACGATAGAACACATTTGGGATGAATTAGAGTGGAGACTGCGAGCCAGGCCTTCTCGACCTCACAAATGCGCTTCTGGAAGAATGGTCAAACCTTCCCATAGACACGTGCCTATGGGAAGGTTTGATCATCCTTTCAGAAGCGCATTTGTGGACAGCCTTCCCAGTAGAGTTAAAGCTGTTATAGCTGCAAAGAGTGGTCCAACTCAATACTGAACTCTATGGACTAAGACTGAGATGCCATTAAAGTTCATGTGTGTGTAAAGGTAGGAGTCCTAATACTTTTGACAATATAGTATATATATATATATATATATATATATATATCTATAGATCTATATATATCTATATATATAGATCTATAGATATATAGATCTATATATATATATAGATATATAGATCTATATATCTATATATAGATATATATAATATCTATATATAGATATATATCTATATATCTATATATAGATATAGATAGATATATAGATATATATCTATCTATATATATATATATATATATATAAAAGAGCATTACGTATGCTACCCTAAAACTGTAAATAGTTATCCTGAGTTTACTATGTGAAGTTGCCAAAAGCTTCTTTTCCACAAATCGCTGTGTTAGTCCCTGTTTCACTATATATATATATATTTCCTACAGGCATGTAAGTAAAGCTTTCTAATAGTCCTGCTGTGGTGTATTAGATCATAGGTAACCAGATACATGCCCCTACTAACATTATGTTGAATTATTCTACTGTTTGATGGAAGCCAGTCTACAGCCTGTTTGTGAGAGAGCCAGCAGTGGAATCAACATTGTATTTTTCAGATGAACTTAAAGATCACATTGGCTTTTGCTAGTGTTAAGATGTTTGATAAGTGAAATATTATATGTTTGCGAGTTCAAATGTTCCAAATGTAAAATGATGAAGTCACACCATGAAGGATTTTGTTTTAAAAGAAAATGAGAGAATTGCATGATGTGCTAGCCAGTGTTGCCTGAATGAGTAGGTGGTTAGATAAATGCACAAACACACAGGCCAACCATTGTCTTAATACAGTTTATTTTAGTCCAAGCAAATGTATAATTTGTGAAAATAGTATTCTTCAAAGCAAACCTGGCATAAAACTAAGCATACAAAAAAACTCTCCAGCATAATTGACAATCAACAGAGAGCTTTGGGGCCCTGGGTGCACAGAAACAGTGCAGTACCAGAGAAAATGACATTGGCGGAATGAAATCTGAGGCCAATGCATGATTACAGTAGGGGAATTATTAGGTTGCGTCACTAAATAAATTGTTATTTTTCTTTACCAATAGAAAGCTGGGCAACATGTCAGTTGTATATAAATACTGTAAATACTGGTTCTTATATTTGGCATGGCAAGCTTTCAGTGCGGATGTTGTGAGTATGCAGAATAGGTTTCAGTTAAAGTGGAACTTCACTCTCTCAATCAACAGTGTTACTTATCCCACAACAGTAAAATCAGTCTCTATATGCAGTAAAGCATGCTTGTTATGCTTACTGTGGAACCCAAGGGGTTAATCTTGTGCATTGTGTAAAAAGACGGTTTGTTTCTGTCTTCTCTGATCCTCCCCTTCTTCCAGAGTCCCCAATCCATCTCCTGATAATACAGGGCCTTGGGGGCACTCTGCACATGCTCAGTTTGGTGTATATTGCTAGAGAGTTTTTTTTTTCTTTGGAGGGTACATGTGATCAGCACAAAGCCAATCAGCACTGTCCAGACAGAGAGTCAGGAGTCATACAGCCTCTGAGGACAGCCAGAGGGGAATGAAAACTTCTACAACAAGCTTTAACGAGACACTCATAGAAGTCACAAGACTGCTATATACTGCTGATGAGAAAAGGTATTTAGCAGTTTATATTTATTAAAATAATTGCATGTTTGTGTACTGTGGGAGACCAGGTATATTGAATGCATGGCCCTGGGTTTAGTAACACTTTAACTATACTTCATCCTTGAGCTGTTAGTGTTAGTAAATAGATAGGAAGGTATAATATATTAACTTGTTTTATACTTTTTCCTTGTCAAAAGAAGTTTATTGAGTATACAATATTATAAAGATACATAAAGTAAGTTTACAAGGATCTATAAAGTAAGCTCATTGTTTTACAGTAGGGTTTATATAGGTAAATATCATGAAATTTCAAATATTAAACATTGGGTTCACGTAAACCTAAATTAAAGATATATATCATTTCCTTAGTTACTTTTGTAGGTATTTAAATGATTTATACCTACTATTCATATTGTTTACAGGTAGAGTGTATATAGGTCAAATAAATTCTGATAATGAGCTTTAATCGTAAGGTAGAGAAAAGGAGAGAGAAAGAAGAAAAAGGGTAGAAAGGTAGAGGTATGGTCCACAAGGTTGTCCCGCTTGTCAGTTTATTATTCTTTTTAGTTCTCTTTGAAGCCTTAGAATGAGTGTCTCTGTAAGTCATTTAATCTGTTACCATGGCAACAGGACAGAGTCATTGAAGTTTGACAGGAACTGTTGTTTTATCCAAGGATGCCAAAGTTTTTCAAATTTTGGAATTTGATTTTGATCGATGGCTACCATCTTAGCATGGGACATTGTATTATTCATTCTGTGAATTGTTTCTGCTAGTACCAATGTAGGAGATTTCCATGCCTTGGCCACTGTTTGTTTTGCAGCCGTTATTAGTTGGATCATAAGTTTGAATTGAGAGAGTGTTAACCATTCCGGTTTTAGATTAAGTAAAGTTATATATGGATCTGGTTGTATTATTTTTTTAAATATTTTAGATGCAATCACGAAGACTTCCTTCCAGAAGGTTTGGATTACTGGGCACGTCCACCATATGTGTAAATGTGTGCCTATTTCTGGGCATCCTCGAAAACAAAGAGCTGAGGTATTAGGTGAATATTTTGCCACTCTAGCGGGTACAAGGTACCAGCGAGTTAGGGCTTTATAATTTGTCTCCAGTGCTAAGATGTTGGGTGAAGATGACTTAGATGTGAGCCATATGTTAGACCAGTCCATGTCTTCTAAAGTTCGTCCCAGGTCCTCCTCCCACCTCTGAACGTAAGAGGGTCTATTAAGATTTGCTACTCCATATAATTGATTATAAAGTGATGAAATTGTACCTTTAGCAAATGGATCTTTTGTACAGATTGATTCAAAAATGGATAATTGGGATAATGGTGTATCCCCCTTTAGGAATGGTGTATAGAAATTTTTGATCTGGAGATATCTAAATATCTCAGAGTTTGGTAGATCATATTTTTCTCTAAGCGATGGGAATGAAAGGAATGATTTAGATGCTATGAAGTCATTTAGTGTCTGAATGCCTGATGTTGTCCAAGCTTTAAAAGAATTTGGGTAGATCCATGCCGGATAAAAGGCCAGATTTCTGATAAAAGAAAGGAGAGGATTGTGTGGAGATTGTAACTGATATTTGGTTTTTAGTTTATCCCAGAGAGATAAGAAGTGTTTAGTTATGGGATTATGGATTTTAAAGCGGTCTTTAGGATCAAGCCATAATAAGTTTGATATTAATAGAGGGTCATTTTCTGAAGCCTCTATAAATACCCATAGTGGGATTTCCTGTTTTGCATGGTATTTGGACAGACTGGCCAAATGTGCTGCTCTGTAGTAGTTAGTAAAATTAGGGTATCCCAGGCCTCCTTTATTTTTGGGAAGATGTAGTGTGTGTATAGGTATACGTGGTTTAGAAGAGCCCCATATAAACGAAGTTGTTCTTTTTTGTACTATTCTCAAAAAATAGGAAGGAATTGGAATAGGGAGGACTCTGAATAGATAAAGCAATTTGGGTAGAATAGTCATTTTGATTGCATTAATCTTCCCTATCCAGGATAAAGGAAGTTGCGACCATTGTTTTATTAGATTTGTGATCTGTCTTAATACAGGAGGATAATTGGTTGAGAATAAGTCAGAATGAGATGCTGTTAAATGAATTCCAAGATATGGGATTGATTTTTCTGCCCATGTGAATGGGAGTGCAGCCCTAGCCGGGATCAATTCCATGTTTGTGAGTGAAATATTAAGCACTAGGCATTTCTTAGGATTAATCATAAGGCCGGATAGGGCCGCAAATCCATCAAGAGCTGGTATTAAGTTAGGACCAGAGACCTGTGGTGATGATAGAAAAAGTAATATATCATCTGCAAATATACATAATTTGTGTGTGATACCTCCTACTTCAATGCCAGTTATAGTTTGGTTTGTTCTGATGTATTGGGCCATGGGTTCGAGTATAAGGGCAAATAATAAGGGAGATAATGGGCAACCCTGACGGGTACCTCTTTTGATATTAAAGGCATCAGATTTGTATCCAGCATATTTTATATAGGCTTTGGGTTTATTATATAATGCTTTGATCCATGTTAAAAAGTGGGGTCCAAAACCCCATTTTTGTAATGAATATTGCATATATTGCCAGGATACTGTGTCAAATGCCCTCTTAATATCGAGAGATAGAAAACATAAAGGGATTTTCCGTTTTTTAGCAATATGTGCCAATAACACTGCCCTGCGTATATTATCGCCTGCCTGTCTATTTGGCATGAAGCCTACTTGATCTCTATGTATTAATTTTCCTATAATGCTATTGAGGCGTTTTGCTATTATTTTTGCTAATAATTTAATATCAAGGTTTAACAGAGAGATAGGCCGATAATTCACACAGGAAGTATCATCAGAAAGGGGTTTTGGGATCATACAAACAATTGCCATTAGTGTTTCTTGCCGAAAAGAATGTCCATCTAGAAGTTTGTTAAAAGTTTCAGTGAGAATGGGAGAGAGTATTTCTGAGAATGTTTTATAGTATAAAGCCGAGTAGCCGTCTGGGCCTGGTCTTTTGTTAAGTTTTAGGTCTTTTATGGCGTTAGCAACTTCATCTATAGTTATAGGCTCATCCAAACTGCTTTTTTGATTCTGAGATAACTCAGGTAAGGTTATTTTTGAGAAGAAGGATTCAGCCTCTGTAGGATTAAATACATTGTTTGTCTTGTATAAAGTTGCGAGATGTGAGTGAAATTTATGGACTATTTTAACTGGATTACAAGTATAAACATTTTTTGATAATTTCAAACGTATTGGTTTGAAAGATTTGTTAGTTGAATTTAATGCCCGAGCCAAATATGTACCTGGTTTGTTTGTATTCATGTAGAAATTGTGTTTGGAGCGTTTGAGGGATTTATCAACTGACTCAGTGAGAAATAGATCGTATTCCTATCTAGATTTTTCCAGATGAGATTTTGTACTCTGAGATGGATTATCTTGGAATGATATGTAGGCTGCATTAAAATTGAGTTCTAGTTTTTTTGCTAGATTTTTGCGTTCCCGTTTAAATAGTGCCATTTGTCTTTGTATTGTACCACGCAAGACAGGCTTATGAGCTTCCCACAGTGTTATTGGGGAGATGTCTGTTGTATTATTAATTGATATGTATTCCTTTAAAGCTTGTTCAATGGCCATCTGATGTAGTGGGTGTTTGAGCATTATGTCCGGTAAGTACCATGTTGGGTCATGCGTTTTTGGTATGGCTGAGGCTACAGTAGTATATACTGCATTATGGTCAGACCACGGAATCGGAATTATATCTGATGCAATAATTTCTGGTAACATTCCTATTGTTAGAAAAATATGATCTATTCTGGTGAAGGTTTGATGAGGGTGCGAGAAATAAGTGAATTTCTTTTTCATTGGGTTACTTTCTCTCCACGAATCTACCAGATTGTATTTGGAAAGAAGTTGAGAAAAAGGTAATCTAGAGGTTATTTTGGATGGTGTAAAAGGTGATTTATCTAGAAATGGGAGGAGGACCTGGTTCGAATCCCCACACATTATCACTGTTCCTATTTTGTGTGTATTAATCACTTGTAATATATGTGAGAGGAATGGTGTAGGTTGTTTGTTAGGAGCGTAGTAGGAAATCACCGTGATTGCTGTATCCATTATATAACCCATGAGTATCAGGTATCTACCTTCTGGGTCTTTAATTTCTGATGATAAGGTGAATGGTGTGGATCGGTGAAATGCAATTAGAGTTCCCCTTTGCTTGCTACAGGCAGAAGCCGTGTAAATTTGTTGATAAAAAGGAGAAATATATTTTGGAGTAGAATCTTTGGTGAAGTGTGTTTCTTGGAGGCATACTATGTGAGCCTTCTTGTTATGGAAAGTACGGAAGGCTTTGGTCCTTTTTTGAGGGACATTTATTCCCTGAACATTCAAGGAAAGTATATTCAGTGGTGCCATGGCAACAGATCAAATAGTTTTGACTTACTTTTTGTTATGTAGAGCTGACTGCGCAGATCAACCTGTGTGGACTGAAGAGATGAAAAGATAGAAAAGAAACCAGTGAATTCTGGAGTAAAGAGTAAACAAAAAACATATGAGATTAGATGATACATTGTATAACTTATTTTTTGCAAGTAATCACAATTTACCCGTGAAAGAGAATAAATATCTCTCTCAGGGGAATAAGTGCCTTCGTCACACTCCCACATAATATGGTTGGGAGAATGAGGAGGGCTAATGGGGGTACACGGATCTTCCGCTTACAGGAGAGAAGTGCTATGTCAAAAGACATCAAAATGATGTTTCGTTAATTGGAGTGCAGAATATAGTTTTTGTTGAAATTATTTATTCCAGGGTGGTTGTATATGGTTAGTCTTGCCCTAGGCTAAATAATTCAGTTAGAAAGGTACTGTTAATAACTTTGGTATTGATGAAGATAGTTTGAATTATTTTGGGATTTTAACCCTTTTAGAGTAAACAATTACATATTTTATTCATATGTAACTGTTTAGATATGTTAACTCATAAAATTGAGGTTGTATTGCTTCAGATTAGAATAAACAAAAACATAATTCTAGGAACTAGTTAGGTACTAATATATTTGTTTTAAGAAAAAAAAGAAAAAGCTTCCATTACTTCTGGATTATTGAATATATTTGTCCTAAAAAGTAATAAATCTATTGTTATTACCTGATAATATATAACTGAACAAGAATTTCCTTATTTCACTTATATATTCTAAGGCTATATGAATCAGAAGCAATAAGAAATATAACTGGAATGTAACATGATCCCACACAGTGCGTGACTATCAGAATGCAGTTACATTCAGTTATAAATACAGGTTTTTTATTGAGAACCATCTCTTAGTATAATAAATGAAGAGATATCAGGAATTAGGATGTCAGTCCATTGAATCTTCTTGGTCCATGGATGATGTGGCATAACGGCCTCTTTTGTGAGAATGATGATTCCCATTTTGTTCTGGAATTTTCTGGGTGCTGCCTGAAGGTGAAGATGATGCCATTCTTCTGCGTGTGGGAGAGTTGCTGCTTGTGGGTTCTGTCAGATTTAATTTTAAAAGGGTTTGTTGTAGTTCATCTGCTGATCTGCTTCTGTAAATTGTACCTTGGTGTTTAAATCTGACTGAAAAGGGGAAGCCCCATTGATACATAATGTTGTGGCATTGCAGTTCCATTAGTTGGGGTTTCATGGATCGTCTTTTAGTAATAGTAAGTTGGGATAGGTCAGCAAAAATTTGATAATTGTGTCCTTGAAATTTAAGTTCCTTTTTTTCTCTTGCAGCAATTAGTATTTGTTCTTTCGTTCTGTAATAATGAAATTTTGTGATTATATCACGTGGGGGTCCATCTTTCTTTTTGGCTGTGAGGGCTCTGTGTACTCTGTCCAGTTCTAAACGTTCAATAGGGATATCTGGCTTTAGTTCTTGTAATAGAGCAGTAATAGTAGATTGCAGGTCTGTCACAGTTTCAGGTATTCCCCTTATGCGCAAGTTTGAACGTCTGGCTCTATTTTCGTAATCTTCGAGCTTAGTTTGAAGTATTAAATTCTCTTCTTTTAATTGTTCCAATTCTGTTATATTTTCTTGGGTTGTAATTTCAATTTCATCCATTTTTATTTCTAAGGCTGCGGTGCGGTTTCCCAGCTCTCTTATTTCTTTGGTTAGGCTTTTTGTTATTTGGTCTGAGGTTTGTTTTAAAGCCTTATGAAGCATCTTTTCAAATTGTAATAATATTACTGGGGATGCTGAGGAGGCTTGTGGAGAAGTTTGTGAGAGGATTTGTTCTGTATCTGACTCAAATGGAGAGTCTTGCTGTGACATTTTCTGTCTGTGAGAGCGCCCTGATGCTGTATATTGTGAGGTGACTGGAGCTGCTTTAGTTGCAGTGAGTGCCTGTGAGCTCTTTGTGAGGTGATTTTTATTTCTGCCACGGTTTCCTCCCAGTACCATATTTCCTGCCCAAACTTTCACAGTTTGTTCCCAGGGGCAAAAAGGTTCAAATGGATACCTTTTAAACCTGCAGGCTCCGCTTTGTCCTTCTCTTCTCTCCTCAGCGGTGTGGAGCTCTAACAATGCATGTCTGCTCCGCTAGGCTCCGCCCATCTCCCCTGTTTTATACTTTTTTTTTACATTTCTTCAGTTACTTCCTGGTTTCTTGCCTGGGCAAATTATGTCATACATCCGGACAAAAAGGATGTGACCTGACACAGCCGCAATGACAAGCCTCCATCCCTAATAAACATTTGTACAAAGAAGAGAAAAATAGTGTGACTTTAAATGAGGCATGTCACTGCAACATAATGCATAAGGTGTATATATAATTACATTTATTTGGTCAAATTTGGTCATTCCATAATCTCAAAATACATGATATGTTCTGAAATAATGACAAAACTATATGCAAAAGAGCTGACATGTAAAAATGCAGAAATACACATACACATGAATGACATAATAACATGAGCAGATACAATATGGAGGTAAATTGAGAGCCAAACTTGTCTAAGCACCCTAAAAAACTGTACGCGTATCGTGGCACTCGTCCCCCCATCAGGAGTTTGATGCAAGGATAAGCTACAGATGCAAATAAATAAACAGAAAGTGTCTGTTAATAAATGATGCCCTTTAAGCAGGGCTGGTGCCTTTCGCTGTTCACTGCCATGTAGCGATGGATGCCCAGCCGCCCACACCTCCTTAACTTCACACATCAGAGAGCGCCCTGGGGGTTGCTGGACATGTGACACTCGCTGGCTGATATCATGATAGAAGAGCAGAGGGGGATTACTGTCTGGACTGGAAACACATTAGAGCGGAGAACCAGGGTGGGGGCGCTGCTTGACATGGCTCTGTGGAGGACAGTGCGGGAGTAAAATAGCCAGCACCCGGGTGCCCTAGGCGGCAGTGCGCCCTAGGCGGTTGCCTAATCCGCCTAGTGGTAGCACCGGCCCTGCCTTTAAGAGGGAGAAAAAGCTTGTAGGAAGCAAGGGGTCTGATACTCACAAGTCAGCTCCAAAGCTGTGCCCAGCTAATTTCAAGGGAGACATAGTGGGACTCAGACAGAATGTCTGACCCGGGGCTGAGGCAATAAACCCTGTCCAAACTAAGGGGACAGCCAAATGGCAGGCCAGATCTCCATGATACAGTCCATATGTGTTGTGAATAATGTGAACATGTCTCAACCACACTGATCTGCAAAAAAATGTGAAAAAGTGTAAAATATGAACGTGTGGGAAAAAAATTAGAAATAAATATATATACATTTGTGCTCAGACGTTTTCATACCCTGGCAGAATTTATGATTTCTTAGCCATTTTTCAGAGAATATGAATGATAATACAGAACTTTTCTTTCACTCGTGGTTAGTGTTCAACTGTGTTTACTCTTTTTAAATCATAATCACAACAGAAACTACCCAAATGACCCTGATCAAAAGTTTACATACGCTGGTGATTTTGGCCTGATAACATGCACACAAGTTGACACAAAGGGGTTTGAATAAAGGTAACCATCCTCACCTGTGATCTGTTTGCTTGTAGTTAGTGTGTGTGTATAAAAGGTCAACGAGTTTTTGGACTCCTGACAGACCCTTTCATCTTTCATCCAGTGCTGCACTGATGTTTCTGGATTCTGAGTCATAAGGGGAAAGCAAAATAATTGTCAAAGGATCTGTGGGAAAAGGTAATTGAACTATATAAAACAGGAAAGAGATATAAAAAGATATACAAGGAATTGAGAATGTCAATCAGCAGTGTTCAAACTCTAATCAATAAGTGGAAAAAGAGGGGTTCTGTTGAAACCAAACCAACTAAAATTTCTGTCACAACTGCCAGCAAAATTGTTCGGGATGCAAAGAAAAACCCACAAATAATTTCACGTGAATTACAGGACTCTCTGAAAACATGTGGAGTGGCTGTTTCAAGATGCACAATAAGGAGGCACTTGAAGAAAGATGGGCTGCATGGTCGAGTCGCCAGAAGAAAGCTATTACTATGCACGTAAAAGCCACAAAGTATCCCGCTTATAATGCGACAAACAACACAGAGACAATCCTCAAACCTTCTGACACAAAGTCATTTGGAGTGATGAGACCAAAATTGAGGTTTTTGGCAATAATCATAAACGTTTAATTTGGAGTGAAGTCAACATGGCCTATAATAAAAGGTACACCATTCCTAATGTGAAACACGGAGGTGGATCGCTGATGTTTTGGGGATGTGTGAGCTACAAAGGCACAGGAAATTTGGTCAAAATTGATGGCAAGATGAATGCAGTATGTTATCAAAAAAATACTAGAGGAACATTTGCATTCATCAGCCAGGAAGCTGCGCATGGGACGTACTTGGACATTCCAACATGACAATGATCCAAAACACAAGGACAAGTCTACCTGTCATTGGCTACAGCAGAATAAAGTGAAGGTTCTGGAGTGGTCATCTCAGTCTTCTGACCTCAATATCATTGAGCCACTCTGGGGAGATCTCAAACGTGCAGTTCCTGCAAGACAGCCCAAGAATTTACAAGAACTGGAGGCTTTTTGCCAAGAGGAATAGGCAGCTTTACCATCTGAGAAGATAAAGAGCCTCATCCACAAATACCACAAAAGACTTCAAGCTGTCATTGATGTTAAAGGGGGCATTACACGGTATTAAGAACTGGGGTATGTAAACTTTTGATCAGGGTCAATTGGGTAGTTTCTGTTGTGATTATGATTTAAAAAGAGTAAACACAGTTGACTGATAATAAATGACTTCAGCCAAACACTAACCACGAGTGAACGAAAAGTTTTTGTGTTTTCATTCATATTCTCTGAAAAAAAGAAATCATAAATTCTGCCAGGGTATGTAAACTTTTAAGCACAACTGTATATATAAAGTTAGGCTGATTGGCTAATAATACTCCACCTATGCACCCCCATATGGGAACTGCATAAATGTAAATATAAACAACTGTCTACATCTCCTGATTCTGCTTATGTATCATTTCAGTATCATATCCTCAATCAGAAGTTTATTACAAGTTTTCTGACCTTCAGGAAAACAGCCAAATATGCAGATGAAATACATACATGAGACACATTGGACTTATATTTATGTGTATGTTAGTGCAAATAAAAAAAGTATCACGGACAGTACTCAATTTTTTCTGTGTCACAGCACAGTCCTGCCTGGCAGGGTAGGAGACCTAATCTTTTTCTGCAGCAGTTTCACTTCAATTACAAGTGTCCTCTCTATCCCAACCCTGTGTGACTGGACAGTGAATGAAAAAGCAGCAGACTGCTGAGCCTATTTCCAGGACCGTTTTTAAGGCAGGGCAAAAGGGGCAGCTGCCCTGGGCCCCATCATTGTTGTGGGGCCCAAAGTAGCTGCCTCATACTTGCCAACTATCCCAGTTTAAAGTCCCTTATCTCTTGATGTTTTAGTCCCATGCTGTGTCCCGGTATCTAATTTCTGTTGCTGCTGCCTAGCTCTGCCCTTTTGCCACATAAAGATGACTCACCTGCAGACCCCGTGTTTACATGTAAATAACCTGCGTTGATATATAAATAGTAGCGGCATTAATATGTAAATAGTCGCGGACTGCGGCATTGATATGTAAATAGGGGCAGCATTCATATGTATATCATGTCCCCCTGAGGTCGTACATACCATCACTTCTGATGAATGCTGACCACTGAGGAGGTAAAGGAGCATGCTTGAAAGTCCTGCCTACAACTGTGGTCAGCCTGTTCTGCAAAGGTAAGAAAATTGGAGGTGGAACCCTTTTTCAAAATAACATTATGCCACAGCACCCTACATTTTGGTGCACGTGAATACGCACATCTCAGCTAATGCATATGGGTGTCATTAACAATTAATGGCACTGCTGTGTATCTGCTAAAGGTTTCTGTGGTGTCAGGAAAGCGATTTTGCATGTATTCCTGACACACACAAATGTGAACGCAGGCTAAATGTCTCAGTTAAATTTGGTGGTCAGTGTAAATCATCTCATTACATTGGAGCTTGGTGTACAATCCTTTCATTCACACTAGTGAACAGTGTGAAGGTCCCCCTTACATTGGTGGTCAGTGTAAATCCCTCTTTACATTGGTGGTTATTGTGAATGCTCCTATTACATTAGTGGTCCGTGTAAATCCCCATTACATTGGTGGCCAGTGTAGAAACTCCTCTTTATATTGGTAATCATTAAAAAAATCCAGACTTGCAATTGTGGTCACTTACAAATCCTGGTGGTGAGTGTAAATCCCCCTTACATTGGTGGTCAGTGTAAATCCCTCCTAACATCGGTGGTCGGTGTAGAAGTGTCACCTTACATTGGTGTAAATTCTTCATAACATTGGTGATCAGAGTACATTTCTCTTTACTTTGGTGGTAAGTGCAGAATTGCCTTTACACTGGTGGTCAGTGTAAATCCCCCTTTACATTGGTGGTCAGTGTAAATCCCTCATAACATCGGTGGTTGGTGTAGAAGTGTCACCTTACATTGGTGGTCAGTACAAATCTTTTCAACAGTGGTTGTCAGTGCAAATTCCCCCTTACATGGAGGTTATTGTATACTCCCCCTTACACTGGTGGTTGGTGTAAATGCTCTAATTACATTGGTGTCAGTGTAGAAATCCCTCTTTTCTATTGGTAAGTGGTGTAAAATCCCCCGTTACATGCTGGTCAGTGCAAATTCCCCCTCACATTGATGGTCAGTGTAAATCCCCCCTCACATTGGTGACCATTGTAAATTCCCCATTACTTTGGTGGTCAGTGTAGACTCCCCCACTATATACTTGCCAAAGATTTCCAGCTTTGCTCTACATGATTCGGAATTTGCCACAGTGTACTGCCATCCCCCCACCACTTTTACTGATCCCATCAACCCCCCAGCATTGCCACTGTGCCACTGATCACCCCCCCCCCCAACATTGCCACTGATCCCAGGAGTCCTAGGATATCTAGGAGTTTTCTGTCTATTGATGGGTCCCCTCACCTAGCCAGTCCATGGTGTGCAGGCAGTGAGGAGATGATGTGCTGTAACCTTTAGCAACCTGTAACCTTTAGCAACCAATCAGTGAGCAGTAATGCTGTGCACTAATCTCTTGCGACCAATCTTTGAGTGGTAAGGATATGCAGTAACCTCTAAGAACCATCCAGTGAGCAGTAATAATGTGCAGTAACCTCTAGCAACCAATTAGTGAGTGGTATAGATGTCCAGTAACCTCTAGGAATCAGTGAGCAGTATTGATGCAAGTAATCTCTAGCAACCAATCAACAAGCAGAAGTAATGTGCTGTAACCTCTTGAAAATAAATAGTAAGCCATAATGTCTTTTGTAACCTCTAGCAGCCAGTCAGTGAGCGGTAATGATACACTGTAACCTCTGGCAACCAATCACAATCGCTGCCTGATCTGATTCAGTAAACCCATTTTGAGTCTAGCTGCTGTTTATTGTATGTCTCAAAGCATGTGGAGAGCAAAATTGCATGGAAAAGGGGGCCCAAGAAAATGTTTGCTCAGGGTCCAGTCAATATTAAAGACGGCCCTGCCTATTTCTCTTTCACAATACTCTCTACTCCTATTTGTATGCACCTTAATCTGCAACAAACTTGGCTGGCTCCTTCTACTGCTTCCCACAGTACAGGGGCTGCAAGAGGATAATACCAAATTAAATTCAGGTACACTGCTTGCATTTAAAAACATAAAAACTTTGTATTTTATATCTGTCTGGAGCTTAGCTTTAAGTTATGTATTGCTAAGTTGCTGGAAGATTACATTCCCTGTTCCTTTTCTCCTCTCATCCATGCATTGAATCTCTTGGTCACATACACCTAACCTCATATCAATGTTTCTTCTGTATTCCATATTTTCCTTGTGGGAAGATAGAAAATTACTGTAATGCATACATTTGAAGTACTCAGGGCCGTCTTTAATATTGACTGTACCCTGGGCAAACATTTTCTTGGGCCACCTCTTCAATGCAATTTTGCTCTCCACATGCTTTGAGACATACATAAAATAGCAGCTAGACTCAAAAATCAGTTTACTGAATCAGATTAGTCAGCGATAGCGATTGGTTGCCAGAGGTTACAGTGTATTATTACCACTCACTGACTGGCTGCTGGAGGTTACAGCACACCCTGATGGCCCCTTCCCCAATCTCCACCCTGATGGCTCCCCGGGAGAGGGGAGGGGGAACCTGGCAGAGGTGCAGGGGTGGTGAGGGGGACTGGGAAAGAGCATGGGGGGCAGAGAGCACAGGGAAGAACCTTGAGAACATGGGGTGGGGCGAGAGCACAGGGGGGCTGGAGAGCACTGTCGGGGGAGGCAGAGAGCATGGGGTGGCCAGAGAGCACAGGGGAGAGGCAGAGAACACAGGAAGAGGAGAGCACAAAGGCACTGGGGAGCATGGGGGGATTGGAGAGCACAGGGGGTTGGAGAGCACAGGGGAAGAAAAACACGGGGGCAGAGAACACAGGGGGTGGAGAGCACAGGGGGGAGGCAGAGATCACGGGGGGCTGGAGAGCACTGGGGGGGCTGGAAAGCACTGGGGGAGAGGCAGAGGGCACATGGGGCAGCGGAGAGCATGGGGGAGGTAGAGAGCATGGAGGGAGGTGGAGAGCATGGGGGGCTGGAGAGTACTGGGGGCTGGAGAGCACTGGGGGAGAGGCGTAGGGCACAGGGGGCAGAGGAGAGCACGGGGGAGGTGGAGAGCACAGGAGGGAGGTGGAGAACACAGGGGGAGGTGGAGAGCACAGGGGGGAGGTAGAGAGCACAGGGGAGCTGGAGAGCACTGGGGGAGAGGCAGAGGGCACAGGGGGGGGGCAGCGGAGAGCATGGGGAGGTGGAGATCACAGGGAGAGGTGGAGAGCACAGGGGGGCTGGAGAGCACAGGGGGGCAGCAGTGAGCATGGGGGGAGGTGGAGAGCACAGGGGGGAGGTGAAGAGCACAGGGGGAGGTGGAAAGCACAGGGGGGCTGGAAAGCACTGGAGGAGAGGCAGAGGGCCTAGGGGGCAGGTGGAGAGCACAGGGGGGAGGTGGAGAGCACAGGGGGTCTGGAAAGCACTGGGGGAGAGGCGGAGGGCACATGGGGCAGCAGAGAGCATGGGGAGAGGTGGAGAGCACAGGGGGGCTGGAGAGCACTGGGGGAGAGGCAAAGGGCACAGTAGGGCAGCGGAGAGCATGGGAGGAGGTAGAGAGCACAGGAGGGAGGTGGAGAGCACAAGGGAAGCTGGAGAGCACAGGGGGGAGGTGGAGAGCACAGGGGGTCTGGAAAGCACTGGGGGAGAGGCGGAGGGCACATGGGGCAGCAGAGAGCACTGGGGGAGAGGCGGAGGGCACAGGGGGGCAGCAGTGAGCATGGGGGGAGGTGGAGAACACAGGGGGGAGGTGGAGAGCACAGGGGGAGGTGGAAAGCACAGGGGGGCTGGAGAGCACTGGGGGAGAGGCAGAGGGTCCAGGGGCAGTGGAGAGCATGGAGGCAGGTGGAGAGCACAGGGGGAGGTGGAGAGCACATGGGGGCTTGAGAGCACGGGGGGTCTGGAGAGCACTGGGGGAGAGGCGGAGGGCACAGGGGGCAGCGGAGAGCATGGGAGGAGGTGGAGAGCTTAGGGGGAGGTGGAGAGCATGGGGGGCTGGAGAGCACTGAGGGGGCTGGAGAGCACTGGGGGAGAGGCATAAGGCATAGGGGGGCAGAGGAGAGCATGGGGGAGATGGAGAGCACAGGGGGAGGTAGAGAGCACAGGGGGGCTGGAGAGCACTGGGGGAGAGGCGGAGGGCACAGGGGGGCAGCGGAGAGCATGGGGAGGTGGAGATCACAGGGAGAGGTGGAGAGCACAGGGGGGCTGGAGAGCACTGGGGGGAGGTGGAAGGCACAGTGAGGCAGCGGAGAGCATGGGGGGAGGTGGAGAGTACAGGGGGAGGTGGAGAGCACAGGGCAAGGTGGAGAGCACAGGGGGGCCGGAGAACACTGAGGGGGCTTGAGAGAACTGGGGGAGAGATGGAGGGCACAGGGGGGCAGTGGAGAGCATGGGGGGAGGTGGAGATCACAGGGGGAGGTGGAGAGCACAGGGGGAGGTGGAGAGCACAGGGGGAGGTAGAGAGCACTGTGGGGCTGAAGAGCACTGGGGGAGAGGCAGAGGGCACAGTGGGGCAGCAGAGAGCATGGGAGGAGGTGGAGAGCACAGGAGGGAGGTGGAGAGCACAGGGGTGAGGTAGAGAGCACAGGGGGAGGTGGAGAGCACACAGGGGCTGGAGAGCACTGGGGGAGAGGCGGAGGGCACAGGAGGGCAGCAGTGAGCATGGGGGGAGGTGGAGAGCACAGGGGGGAGGTGGAGAGCACGGGGGGGTGGAAAGCACAGGGGGGCTGGAGAGCACTGGGGGAGAGGCAGAGGGCCTAGGGGGCAGCGGAGAGCATGGGGGCAGATGGAGAGCACAGGGGAGGTGGAGAGCACAGGGGGGCTGGAGAGCACTGGGGGTCTGGAGAGCACTGGGGGAGAGGCGGAGGGCATGGGGGGCAGCGGAGAGCATGGGGGGAGGTGGAGAGCACAGGGGGGCTGGAGAGCACTGGGGGGGCTGGAGAGCACTGGGGGAGAGGCGAAGGGCATGGGAGGCAGCAGAGAGCATGGGGGAGGTGGAGATCCCAGAGGGGAGCTGGAGATCACAGGGGGAGGTGGAGAGCACAGGGGGAGGTGGAGAGCACTGGGGGAGAGGCACAGGGGGCAGTGGAGAGCATGGGGGGAGGTGGAGAGCACAGGGGGAGGTGGACAGCACAGGGGGGAGGTGGAGAACACAGGGGGGCTAGAGAGCACTGGGGGGACTGGAGAGCACTGGGGTAAAGGATGAGGGCCCGGGGGGCAGCGGAGAACATTGGAGGAGTTTGAGAGCACAGGTGGGAGGTGGAGAGCATAGGGGAGAGGTAGAGAGCACAGGGGGGCTGGAGAGCACTGGGGGGGCTGGAGAGCATTGGGAAAGAGGTGGAGGGCACAGGGGGCAATGGAGAGCATGGGGGAGGTGGAGAGCACAGGGGGAGGCAGAGAGCACTGGAGGGACTGGAAAGCACTGGAGGGAGGCGAAGGGCACAGGGGGCAGTGGAGCGCACAGGGAGAGGCAGCAAGCACTGGGGGGGCTGGTGAGCACTGGGAGTTCTAGAGAGCACAAGGAGGAGGGCTGGAAGCACTAGGGGGCTGGAGAGCATGGGAGAAGGTGGAGAGCACTGGGGGGGTTAGAGGGCACAGGGAGGGGGGCTGGAGAGCACTGGGGGACAGCAGGCTAGAAGGAGCAGTGGGGTGGCTGCATATAGAAGAATCATTCTTTCCATCTTCCTCCCGCAGTCTCTGAAAGCCTGCGAGAGAGAGAGGAGCAGAAGCAGGCATTCAGAGACTGCGGAAGGAAGATGAAGAGAATGATTCTTCTATATGCAGCCACCCCCACCGATCCTCCTATCCAGATTACAGGGGGCCGCACTCACATTCTCTCTGATCCGGCTCCATGGTGTCTGCAGCAGGTGTCTCCTCTAGCTCCTCCCCCTTCGTGGTCACGCCACCTAGCACAGACGGCTGAACTAGACTTGCGGCCGTGAAAAGACTGAAGGTGTCTTCTCTATCTCCTCCCCCTTCATGTTTATGTCCCCCTGGTGCCAATGGCTGAGCTGAACTGGCAGCCGGGCGCGGGCTCAAAGAGCAGCCCAGCTGCCTTGGACAAGGACATGTAGCCCGGCAGCCCCGGCCCACCGGGCAAGTGCCCGGTTTGCCCTATGGCCAATCCGGGCCTGGTTAGGGTTGATGCAAGCTTCCAAGGGAACTATCCTGTGGGAGACATAAAGTAGGATGCAAAATAATCCCTGACCTGTGGAACTTGCGTGCTGCCCCAAGCTCTGGTCCAGAGGGCTCTTTCCATGTTGTTGATGTTTGAACCTCTAAAAAGAAAGCCATCATGTTGGCAAACAAAGATGTGCAAGGCACATGCTGCTTTAACTGCACTTATAGTGTTCTGCATGTTTAAGAAGATGGTAGTATGCAAAAAATGTAACCCACTGCAAAGGATTTCCGAATGCACTCTCCACAACTCTGTGTGTTCTGGTGAGGTGAAATTTTAATACCATCTTCTGTAAATTCAGGGTACAATTTAAAAAGGACCTTAGCAGATGCTTACCCAGGGCAAAGGCCTCATGCCCCACAAATACACTTGATAGAGCTAGACTTCCTTGGTAGTGCACGATTCTTGGCAAGGTCAGGCCCATTTGCCTAGCATCTGTCCAAATAAAGAGTGGGTAAATATACAGAGTCTGAGCTGCTACTATATAACCTTATGCCAATACAACTAAAGCAATCATTTGCATCCACCACGTCAAATAAAACAAAATTTTTTTTTATAGAATTATTGTACTTGCTGCCACTCCCTACTGACTTGATGATCTGGATTTGTTTTCCACCAATTGCTCCCGCACAATTAGAAAAAATTGCAGCACTCCCAGAAAAAGTGGATTATCTCTGCCCATTATTCACTTGTAGATCTTTTCAGAGACAATATTATTCAGCCCATTCTATATGACAGAGCAGATGTCACAGACAATGTAGCTTGTCATCGATTTTCCAACCACAAACACAGAGTGCCAAACAAATAACCAATGACTGCTTCTTTGCTAGCAATAAACCAAAATGATCATTTATGCCCCCCCCAGTCCTGCCCTTGATTCTGTCCCCACACTTGACCCCCAGGGGGAGATCAAGGTTTGGCACCTATTGGTTCTGATGGGTCTACTGGTGCACAAGTAGCAAACAATAATCATTTATTAACTGTTCATATGGTTTGATTTTTTATATGGTTTGATTGCAGAATTATTGGTCTCCCTATACCCTCCTGAAGAAGAAGGGTACTTCTGCGAAACACATTGAGATGTTGGCTCCCTTGAACATCCCAGCTCATCTGTTTAATCTCTGAAGTTACCTCTTATGTTACCCAGTATACTGGTATATGTATAAGAAATATTTAGCTTGGGATATCAAGGGGTCCTATACAATTAAGGCAGCGTTGTATCTTCCTGCTGACATGAATCAATTCAGAATCAGGACATATGAGATTATGTTTATTTTAAAATTTCATATGAATAAATTTACACTATTTTAAACAAATTATATGTGTGTGGGCACCTTTAAAATAAATTTGGAAAAATCCTATCTAAACCAAAATTATAGTTCTGATTTTTTTTTTCTTTTACAGTAAAGCTCATTCAAAGTGGAAGAGCACAATAATGCACATGCTTGCCACTGAAGACTTCTCAGAGAATACAAAAGTGGGTCAGTGATGTCAGCTCTCACAAAATATGACCTTTGGCCAATCGTGGAATTGAAGAATTAAGATAGCGTACAGTATGTGGTCATGTATGTTTTTGCAAATGTAGGTTAATGAAGTTGGGATGTTCTAAGACATATTTTCAGTTTACAGCGTGTGAAAGAGAGAGCGGGTTAGTAGGGGCTACTCCAAAAAAATGCCCTATAACGCCTGTGATGGTTAAGGACTGTCTCGGTACCCAGTAAATAGGACAGGTTTAGATAAAAAATTACACATTTATTAAGGGAAAAGTACATAAAATACAGTATCAACAAGACAATAATAGACTTGTTGTATGTAGTCACATTAAATTAGCACTTAAGAAACAAAGAACCCATCTGATGAGTGGGAACACAATGATGTAGGTACAGACGTGATTCTCAACATGTTTCGTGACACATGTCACTTTCTCAGGAGGAGTCAACCAATACATCTAGAGGGAGATACAATCTCATAGTTACAATATCAAAAAGCAGGTGCAAAATCATCATTATGGCTAGGCTACCAGTAAACCTTTAATTATGCTCAGGTGTGCATGCAGCCTTAGGCTGGGCACACACGGTCTGAAAATCAGCCGAAAACAGATAGTTTGGCATGAACCAGCCAACTTTTGGGCAGTGCGTACAGCTCCCTGTCCAACAGAAGCTGGTCCAAAGACCGGTTTCTTTTGAACGAGCATTCTGGAAAACCAGCAGTCCCCCTATCAGAATACAATAGCTCAGCGGGGGAATAGCTGCACTAACATCGCTTATGCTAGTATAGCTATCTCTAAGTTTTTTGTCATTCAACCCAGTGGGAATTTTGATCAGTGTATGGCCATCCCTGTTCAACAGAAGTCAATTGTTTGAAGGAACATGCTGGAAAATATTTTGTGATCAGCTGCTGCAGCCATTTAGTAGTAGATTTGTTGTATTTAGATTATACATTGTTCGTGTTATCCTGCTCATCAGCCCTACTTCTGCTAGGACCTCATTTTTTTTTTGCAATGTTTATATTAGGCAGAATGAATGAATTTTTTATTATATATTTTTGTTGCAAATGACATTTAACATTTTAACATTGTAGAATTTATTTATCCCTTTTCATGCCCTTTTCTGACATTTGTTACTTACAAGTAAAAATCTGTATCTTTTCTAGAAAATTATTTAGAATTCCCAAACATTATATATATATTTTTTAGCAGAGCCCCCAGAGAATATAATGGTGATCGTTGCAATATTTTATGTCACACGGTATTTGCGCAGCGGTCTTTCAAATGCACTTTTTTTGGAAATGAATTAAAAAAAAACTAAACAGTAAAGTTAGCCCAATTTTTTTGTATAATGTGAAAGATAATGTAACGCCGAGTAAATAGATACCTAACATGTCATGCTTTGAAATTGCGCACACTCGTGGAATGGCGACAAACTACGGTACCTAAAAATCACCATAGGTGATGCTATAAAAAAATGTAACGGTAACCAGGTTAGAGTTACAGAGGAGGTCTTTTGCTTGAATTATTGCTCTCACTCTAACGATCATGGTGATACTTCACACATGTGATTTGAACACCATTTACATATGCGGGCGTGACTTACGCATGCTTTTTCTTTGCTGCTCGAGCTTGCAGGGATGGGGGTGCTTTAAAAAAAAGAAATTCTTATTTATTTTATTTATTTGTTTTTTTTTTTTACATTGTCACTTTAAAAAAAAAAAATTCTGATCACTTTTATTGCTGTCACAAGGAATGTAAACATCCCTTGTGACAATAACAGGTGGTAGGGTAACAAGTAATCCTGTGCTGCCAAAAAAGAGGAATAAGCAGCTAACATGACCAATATGATAAAGGCATATGATAGTAAAACAAAAAATATGTGTAGCGCTAAAAGTTCAATGTAAAAACAATGTTCAACCAATGTTGAAAGGTATCGAAGAAAAACCTAGAAGAAAAGTCCTCCATGCATACGGAACTCGTAAAATAGTCAATGTAATTTCAGTGACTGCGTGTGAGAAACATATCAAATATGTGACATCTGGAGTGAACACAGAAGAAACACACCACCACCAACAATAGGGAGGCTTACCAGATCACGTAGACCCAAGAGGGCATACGCCCAACTGGGTCAAATCAGGCTTGGGTGGTGGGTGATGGTAGATGTTCCAGAAGAGTAGTATTGTTGGTATTGTTGGTGGTGGTGTGTTTCTTCTGTGTTCACTCCAGATGTCACATATTTGATATGTTCCTCACATGAAGTCACTGAAATTACATCGACTATTTTACGAGTCCTGTATGCATGGAGGACTTTTCTTCTAGGTTTTTCTTCGATGCCTTTCAACATTGGTTGGACATTGTTTTTACGTTGAACTTTTAGCGCTACACATATTTTTTGTTTTAATAACAGGTGTTGACAGGTACTCTTTATGGAGGGATCGGAGGTCTAAAAGCCCCAAAATCCCTCCTTTGCACTTCAAAGTATTCAGATCGCCAAAAACGGTGATTCTGAATACTGTCATTTTTTTAAATCGGCGCCAATGGCAGCAGAGTAAATCGGAAGTGACGTTGTGACGTCGTTTCCTTGTGTTTACATAGGAGACTGGAACAAGCCGTTTCTGGTTTTGTTTCAGTCTCACTCTAGCTAGGGGAAGTGCCGGAGACCCGGTAAGAGCAGCGGAAGGCGGCAGGAGGGGGGGGGGGCGTCCCTTCCCGCTCCTTTGGTATGACAGACAAGTGGCTTTTTCGGTTGTTCGCTTGTTATCCCTAAAACCCGCAGCTACAGGCATCATCCCAGTATAACCCCTTAAAGCCAAGGCCGCATATATGCGCGCAGTCTGGGCTAAGGGGTTAAACATTTCAAATATTTGCCTCAATAGCAGATGCTCTCACCATGAACTATGTTTTCCTTTTAAAAATTATAATCAATAATGGACAAATTCATGAGGCATTGAGACCAGTCTATGAGCCAGCAGATACTTCTTGAGCAATGTAACCTAAACAGCCACGATGTCAACAGAAAAGCTTCCAAAAAGCCAGTGGTCAGCTGGCTATTACACCATGTTCTCATAATCAGTAACATTTTTTAATCAATAAACGCAATAAAAGATGCTTTAAAAAATAAATGTGTAAAGCAAAGTTAAAACATACAAACATCTCCAGTGCTCAAAGTACTGCCATAAAGTATTGATATCATGTGAACCATTGACAACAAGTATGAGAGAATCCTTCTGTCATTCTTTCTTAATGCAGCCCTCCCAAGACGGGGAAATCTAGTAGAAATCTGTAAAACAAAACACACAGGAGGCTCAAACACCTAGTGCATTAACAAAAGTTTATTGTATATAGGACAAATAGCCAAATTATTACTCACAAACCCCCTTTCTGCTAGCTCTGAGGAAGGGGGTTCTTTCCCGAAATGCATCAGCTTGCCAACGTAGTGGTGGATCAGATCAAGCCACGTACAGTAACACCTGTGCAGGATCATGATTTGGTGTATTAAAATGCTTGTGTAGTTCCCACTTTTGTGAGTATTGATTTGGCTGTTTGTCCTATATACAATAAACCTTTGGTAATGCACAAGGTGTTTGCACCCTCCTGTGTGCTTTATTACAGTTTAAAGCATGGTTAACCTAATAAGTATTGGTGTTTTATTAGTAAACATACATAAATGCCACCCCAACTGGATCTCCACTATGGGGTTGATTTACTAAAGACCAATAGGCTGTTCACTTTGCAAGGGTGGTTCTTTAAAAGGGAATTTTCCAAAGAGCTTAGTGAATGTTGTGAAATTTCACTTTGAAAAAGAATAATGCAAGAAAATTAAAAAATAGCTTATTTGCTAAAATGATGGAAGTCAACAGAGCTTCCCCTATTTCACTAAGCTTGGGGGTAGGTTCCTTTGCAAAGTTCAATTTCCCTTTCAAAGTGATCAGTCTACTTGCCTTTAGTAAATTAATCCCATGGACTCAATATGCTACAGGGTTGGGTGGGACAGGTGCTTGTACTCTATGTAGAAGACTTAGCATCAGGGCTTTTTTCAGGGGGAATGTGGGGGAACGCAGTTCCGGCACCTCCAGCACTGAATGTATGTAATAGCATGGGGTGTGGGGTATGCTGGAGGGTCTATTGATGTTGGCTGCTGGGGGATCTATTGTCACTAGTGGGGATCTAATTTTGTTTGAGGGTCTGTTGTTGCTGATGGGGAATCTATTGTTGCTGGGGGGGGTCTTATGTTGCTGGAAGGGATCTACTGTTGAGGGAGAGGTCTATTTTTACTGGCTGCTGGAGGATCTATTGATGCTGGCTGCTGAGAGATCTGTTGTTGCTGCTAGGGGGGAGGGGGTCTAATGTTGCTTGGGTGGATATTTTGTTACTGGGTGTGATATTTTGTTGTGGGTGGTTCACTGTTGCTGCAGGGAATCTATTGTTGTTGGCTACAGGGGATCTATTTTACTGCTTTTCTTTTTATCATTAACATGTTCCATACAAATGATTTAGCACCACGAAATGATACTTGGTTCTGTATTCTCTAAAAGGGGCAGTACTGGTAGGTGGGTAGGGGATGGAATCAAGGGACGGTGGTCAGAGGTGGGTAGGGGCAGAGACAAGGGGTGACTCAGACGGGGGGAGTTTCTGCACCTATTCTCCGAGAAAAAAAGCCCTGCTTAGCATTGATATTAAGTGGTAACTAATTCTAAATACGAAGCACTGTGTGATAAGATACTCTGAAGAGTAAAAGTATCACATACCTAGTGACGACCGGAATGTTGTGGAGGCCTTTCTTGCACCCCCTGCCCAACACTCTTGAAGATGGAAATAGAGTGTGTGAAGGCACAGAGTGGCACAAGTGCCGAAGTAGCTGGCTGTTGAAGTCGGCTCTTAGGTGGATGAAGCTGAGGGTCTCAGGCCTAAGAACAGGATACTATAGCAGCTTGGCACCAGAGCAGGAGATGGTAGCAGAGCCGGTATGCAGGCAGTGACCAGCAGCAGCCAGGTAACAAAGGACCGAGTGGGCAGGCAGAGCAAGTCCAGGAAGCAGGCCAAGGTTGGTAACAGCTGGGCAGTGCAGTACAGAATCAGCAGGCAAGGACGAGCCCAGTAAACAGGGCGAGGTTAGAGAGAGATCAAGTAAACAAGGTTAATGCAGGAGCAAAGGCGAAGTCCAGGAGAAAGCTGGGTCATACACAGGTAAGCAGGTTCAATGGATCAGGTCACAGGAATACAGGTACAAGCTGAAGACCACTCAGCAACTGTTCATGGTGACAGGCCAGTTTAATGAGGGAACTCTGTGCCAAATATGCATGCTAATTCGTATGTGCACGTGCATGTGCGTGAGTGCACGCACGAATGCAAGCGCGACGAACTGGAATAATACATCTATTGTCTCTTTGCCTAGCAGTATTAGCATGTGAACAATGCACACGCGCATGAATATGAGCATAAACCTACACTGGTCTTCTGGTGCTGGAAATCTGGTTTACCTTACAATAAGTAAGACATTTACAAATATTTCCTAGGTGGGAAACAAATTGCTTTTCTATGTGCACCCTGAAAGAATTATATCCGTACTTAGGGGTCTTTACTACTCATCTGCTGATAACAGATAAGATCTTTATTACTCATAATATGTTGTATTTCAGGGATTGGACTTTCCTGAAACCCTTTCCCTTTATGGGTTTCTGGTATATCAATTATTCATATTATTTTTTTTTACAAGACGTATTCCCTGTTCCTTAACCTGCACAAGTCATCCTGTATTTCCTGTGCTATGTCCCTCTGACTGTAATTGAATCTTAGTTTCTATGCAGAAAGGGACATACATATTCATCATTTTAGTTTTTTACATTCACCTATTGCTGGGGCCCTTGAGAAAAGTAAATTGCACAAAAAAATTATATAACTCCTGTCTATACTTAACACTGAGGGAGGCCTTCTGCCTTCTCCTGGACCGTTAGTGCTTCAAGGTTTATCCATGACCAGGCCCATGGGGAGTTAAATTGAAATATATGATGTGAATACCATGACTTGCCCTGAATATATTACAAATATGCTCAGATGTCGTAATCAATACTCTACAAGTCTCATAATGGAAAAAAAAAACACAATCTTAGGTTGGCTAATAAAAATAATGGAAAATATACAAGACAGCCCATGCTTGCTCTGGCAAAAACATGTATGTGGGATGGAGGGAATCAAAGAGTGAATAAAATGCCTCAATAGTTGCTGTTCATAAGACTCTTGATTTTTATACTTTGGAGCTCTACAAACTAAAGGGTGCCACTTGCAAATGGGCTTATATAAGAATCCAAATATTTCCCCTTACATAATTATAATTGTGCAGGCTAACCTACAAACAATATATACTTCTATTATGGAACTGGTGACAAGAGATTCGAATACGGTATCACATCACACTGAAGGGACTTTTTAGGTACCAAGGAAAACAAACAATTTGAAAAAATATAAATTTTATTTAAACAATTCTTTAAAATCTCAATAAACATTTACAAGAATCACATATTATTTATTTGGACATATACAACCACTTCTTACTCTACGTGTTTCCCTCACAAGAGCTTCTTCAGGAATTTTTTTGAGAAGTGTCGCATGAAGTATTATATATTATAAGAAAAACAACATTTGTAAATGAATATGCTTAAAATTGCCATGAATAAAATCATATACTTCTAGTTTGTCTGAGGATGACTCTTGGAGCTAAGAGTCTGATTGAGGTCTGCAAGTTGCTACCCTGCCAACTGCCTGATCTTATGGTAATCATGCATGCTCTTGTCTGACTTCCTAGTAACTATAAAAACATAAAACCATGGCTTTATATTATAATTTTTTATGATAATAGTCATATGAAATGGTGGGTAACAAAAGGGATGAAGCCTTACAAAGCACTTAATATCATGGATGAGTATCCAGGGCAGCATAATCACAAAATACAGCCATACTTATAGTTCTGCGTGATGCATAAGAATTGAAAGAACAATTTGGGTTATTCTGGGAAAGTCTCTTCCTTAAATTCAGTTATTATAGATAGAATTAACTAGCAAATAATTGCATTTTTTTTTAATATCACATGATTAGGGATGAGCCGAACACCCCCCGGTTCGGTTCGCACCAGAACCCGCGAACGGACCGAAAGTTCGCACGAACGTTAGAACCCCATTGACGTCTATGGGACTCGAACGTTCGAAATCAAAAGTGCTCATTTTAAAGGCTAATTTGCATGGTATTGTCCTAAAAAGGGTTTGGGGACCCGGGTCCTACCCCAGGGGACATGTATCAATGCAAAAAAAACTTTTAAAAACGGCCGTTTTTTCGGGAGCAGTGATTTTAATGATGCTTAAAGTAAAAAAAAAAAAAGTGAAATATTCCTTTAAATATCGTACCTGGGGGGTGTCTATAGTATGCCTGTAAAGTGACGCGTGTTTCCCATGTTTAGAACAGTCCCTGCACCAAATGTCATTTTTAAAGGAAAAAATCTCATTTAAAACTGCTTGCGGGTTTAATGTCATGTCGGGTCATGGCAATATGGATGAAAATCAGCGAGACAAACGGCATGGGTACCCCCAGTCCATTACCAGGCCCTTTGGGTCTTGTATGGATATTAAGGGGAACCCCGCACCCAAATTAAAATAAGGAAAGGTGTGGGGCCACCAGGCCCTATATACTCTGAACAGCAGTATACAGGCGGTGCAAACAAGACAGGGACTGTAGGTTTGTTGTTAAGTAGAATCTGTTTGTAATTTTGAACATTTTTAACGTGTTTAGCTCCAGCCAAAAAATCTTTTCTAAGCTTTTTGGAAAACATAGGGAAGGGTTATCACCCCTGTGACATTTGTTTTGCTGTCTTTCCTCCTCTTCAGAAGATTTCGGATCTAGCTGAACACTGTGAGCAGGACGCACTGCACTAAATGTAAATAGCAGGAACGGATCTAGCTGAACACTGTGAGCAGGACGCACTGCACTAAATGTAAATAGTCTAGAAGATAACAGGAACGGATCTAGCTGAACACTGTGAGCAGGACGCACTGCACTAAATGTAAATAGCAGGAACGGCTCTAGCTGAACACTGTGAGCAGGACGCACTGCACTAAATGTAAATAGCAGGAATGGATCTAGCTGAACACTGTGAGCAGGACGCACTGCACTAAATGTAAATAGCAGGAACGGATCTAGCTGAACACTGTGAGCAAGACGCACTGCACTAAATGTAAATAGCAGGAACGGATCTAGCTGAACACTGTGAGCAGGACGCACTGCACTAAATGTAAATAGCAGGAACGGATCTAGCTGAACACTGTGAGCAGGGCGCACTGCACTAAATGTAAATAGCAGGAACGGATCTAGCTGAACACTGTGAGCAGGACGCACTGCACTAAATGTAAATAGCAGGAACGGATCTAGCTGAACACTGTGAGCAGGACGCACTGCACTAAATGTAAATAGCAGGAACGGATCTAGCTGAACACTGTGAGCAGGACGCACTGCACTAAATGTAAATAGCAGGAACGGATCTAGCTGAACACTGTGAGCAGGACGCACTGCACTAAATGTAAATAGCAGGAACGGATCTAGCTGAACACTGTGAGCAGGACGCACTGCACTAAATGTAAATAGCAGGAACGGATCTAGCTGAACACTGTGAGCAGGACGCACTGCACTAAATGTAAATTGCAGGAACGGATCTAGCTGAACACTGTGAGCAGGACGCACTGCACTAAATGTAAATAGTCTAGAAGATAACAGGAACGGATCTAGCTGAACACTGTGAGCAGGACGCACTGCACTAAATGTAAATAGCAGGAACGGATCTAGCTGAACACTGTGAGCAGGACGCACTGCATTAAATGTAAATAGTCTAGATAGAAGATAACAGGAACGGATCTAGCTAAACTGAATACAGTGTATATATATATATGCAACACCTGGGATGCATATATATACACAATACACTGTAAGTGCAGCTAACTGACTGACTGTTCTGCCTAATCTATCTAACTCAAATCAAATGACACTGTCTCTCTCTCTCTCTATCTCTCAGCACACCGGAACACACACTACACAGGGCCGCCGTGCAGGCGGCCTTATATAGTGTGGGGTGTGTACTAAATCCCCTGAGCCATAATTGGCCAAAGCCACCCTGGCTTTGGCCAATTACAGCTCTCTCTACTGACGGCGCTGTGATTGGCCAAGCATGCGGGTCATAGTGCATGCTTGGCCAATCATCAGCCAGCAATGCACTGCGATGCCGCAGTGAATTATGGGCCGTGACGCGCCACACGAATTTAGCGCGAACGGCCCATAACGTTCGCAATTCGGCGAACGATCGAACAGCCGATGTTCGAGTCGAACATGGGTTCGACTCGAACACGAAGCTCATCCCTACACATGATATACAAAACAACGTGCTAAATATGGATGCTTTGAAGTGGAAAGCCGCGTTAAAATATATAATTGAACAATATGAAAACCAGACTTAGTTTGTGAAGGATTAAAATCAAAATGCTAAATATTTATTCCCCCAGGAAAGGAATGAAATCCAGATCTTCATTAAAATCTAGAGATGTATTAAATGAAATAAAGTCACTTTTTGCCAAAGCCACATGAAAACATAAGTCTCCCCACTTAAAAACATTTACAAGAAAAAATACATGAAATGCTTGAAAGAGTTGATCTGTCACAGCAATTAGATTTCTTTTTCTTACAAAATATCACTGCTTTCACAAAAGATTTACAGCTGGAAAAAACACAAATAAACTCAATTGAAAGCACTCCGAAAACCATATAGAATAGTCCTTAGATGGTTGCAGAAATGTCTTCATGTGTGGGACTATGTTAAGAATCTCGGTCTATTGACCAAACAACTTCCATCTAAAATGTATGTACCTATACCATCCTAGATCATATAGGTTTTTAATGGTTTATAATCAGTTTCATTTCATTTTTTTCAAATGTATATTTTTACACTAATATTTTACATATATAATATAAATATTTCATAGAAAATCATTTCATATGTGACAAAGGATTCCCAGTACATTATCAGTTTTCTAAAGTGAGAGCATAGCAGAGGTTGCTAGCTGTCAGACAAGCTGTCACTGATTAACCGCTTCAGGTCTGCCCCATAGCAGTTTTACTGCTACATGGCGGCACCTGTGCACCAGATCACGTATATATACAAGATCCATTTTTTCGGGTAGGAAGCGCTTTGCCAGCTGCTCGTTTCCACTGTGATCACACACAGCAGAAGCCCAGTGGTGGGTACCGTGAACTCAGTGTCCGCCAACACCCCTCGATTGTTCAATTCACAGGCAGAACAGAGATCTGTTTATGTAAACAAGGCAGATCGCCATTCTGTCAGTAGGGAAGACATGGATCCTGTGTTCCTCCAAAGCAGTCACATGGATCTATGCATTGGTTTGCACAGCCTATTACATTAGGGTGTGCACCCCAGAACACAAACACAAGCGTGTTTATATCAGCAGAGTAGTGGTGTCAGTAGAGTAAAGATTGGTGTCAGTGGACAGTGTCAGTAGTTTTTTTTATTTTTATTATTTTTTGCAATTCTTTTTTTTTTTTTCATGATTTTTACATTCGTTTACTATGCTTCAGTTAGGAATGAAGACAGGAGCGATCAGTACAGATCACTCACTGTGTTCACTCAGAAAAGGAAGGAGCCGGTTAATAAAATATTTACCAGCCCCTTCCCCACTCCTGAAAAGAGAGGAGGGAAGCTGGCAGCACTGCAGAGGGGAGAGAGGAAGTAGGGGGAATCGGCACCATGCAGGATGTTTGGGGTGTGCCCAGGAACACCCGGCACACGCTGTGCGCACGCCTATGGATCTATGCCTTCCCCTAGTAAAAGCAACTCCCACAGTTTAGATTAACGCAGGCTAAGCACACATTTAACTATTTGATCGCCCTGATATTAACCCCAGCCAGTGCCATTAGTACAGTGACAGTGCATATTTTTTAGTACTGATCACTGTAATAATGTCACTAGTCCCCAAAAAGTGTCAAAAGTGTCAGTGAGTGTCCAAATTGTCCACCGCAATATCACAGTCTCGCTATAAGTTGCTGATCTCCGCCATTACTAGACACTATACCTTTTATGCAAACCAATCAATATTCGATGATTGGGATTTTTTTTATTTAGCAGACTATGTAGCAGAATACATATTGGCCTAAATTAGATTTTTTTTTTTTTTTGGATATGTTTTATAGCAGAAAGTTAACAATATAGTTTTTTTTTTTTTCAACTTTTTTTTGTTAATAGCGCAAAAAATGCAAAACACAGAGGCGATCAAATACCACCAAAAGAAAGCTCTATTTGTGGGGGAAAAAAGGACATTTTATTTGGGTACAGCATTGCATGACGAACGCAGTGCCGTATCGCAAAAAATGGCCTGGTCAGGAAGGGGAGTAAATCTTCTGGAGGTCAAGTGGTTAAAACCTAAAGCCTGTCACAGACGGATCTAAATTCGACCGGTTCCTCAGGACCAGCTGAATTTCGTTCCACCTATGGGCAGGCTGGTTGTACTGGAATCAATCTATCTATCGACTTCAGGACAACCAGCCTGTCAGGTTTTTGCATTCGATCACTGCCGGTGACTATAGCCACCTGAAGTGATCATTGTATTCTGATGGCTGGGAAACCTCCCGTTGTCAGAATGCAATTCCCCCATCCAGGGGCGGACTGACAACTCATGGGGCCCCCGGGCAATAGGAGATTATGGGGCCCCCAGGCAATCAGAGATTATGGGACCACACAGTATACACACACACAGTATACAATCACACAGTATACACATACATGTACACACAGTATACACAGACATGTTTCTATTGGCTGAGAAGGTACTGGAGAGGTGGGGCAGCTATAATCTCGGGATTTTTAGACAAAAAGAATGTCGGTAAGGGATTTTTACATACTGTCCCTGGTTTTACTGAGGCTGGCAACCCTGATGGGCCCCCCCAGTGGCCCGGGGCCCTCAGGCAGTGCCCGAGTAGCCGAATGGTCAGTCCGCCCCTGCCCCCATCAACACTAGCCCGTGAATAAAGGAAAGAAGATTGTATAATGTTTGTACCTAAGACAAGTGGACCCTGTGGGGGTTATTTACTAAAGCTGGAGAGTGCAAAATCTGGTGCAGCTCTGCATAGAAACCAGAATTGGTACCCACCAAGAAACATGTCAAAATTAAGTGGCTTTCAGCTTTGTTTGGTGCAGATTTTATGCTGCTTGTAGGGTTCACTGAAATTAAAGAAAGATGCGACAGCATCTTATGAACCTATTACATTCCCTTGGATCACAAGCTAAAGTCAGATAAGCATATATTCTGCAAATATGTATATCACTCAAAGGCTTTCATGAACCCTGCAGGTGGCCATCTGAACACTTGTGTACATTTATATATGTATATAGAGAAAAGCAAAATAACATGCGAAAAACTTAATATGAAAACAAGTGGAGACCAAAAAAAACTAAAGTAAAGTCTCATTGAGATACCAGCATAATAAGTGATCAATGATAAATAGTTGTGTAAAACATAATCATGTGAACAATGATAAATAAACATATGTAAAAAAAACTTTACAAGTGAATTGTATAAAGAAAAAAGTCCCATTGAATATTAGTCCATGAATAAACAAGAAAATAACACCCATCCGTGAAATTGCAGGAAAAAGCTGTAAAAGAAGGGGTATCCTCCGTGTGACTTCACACCCAAGGTGAGTAAATGAATCTGCTTACCAGATGGCGATGACTGCTATTACAGCAGTCTCGTCAAGCGCAGGGAAATCAGTCTCCCCAAAACCCAAGCCACAGTACCGGAACAGCAACTAGCAGCGGAAGATTCTCGGGAATATACAACGAGAAACTTCCATAGTGCAGTATGTACAAAAAAGGTAATTTATTTAAAATGAAAAAGAATTGCACTTACAATATTGCAATCAGTTAAGAGCGGTAAAGTAGCATAAAAGCGAGTCGCAGTGTCTCCGTCTGCTGTACTTCACTTCCTACGTCCGCTTGTTAGCCCATCCAAAAACGTAATGACGTCACCGTCGCAGGCTCCTCCCTACGCGTTTTGTCGGGATAGGACATTGTCTGGGGATTGGCCAGGGTACAGTAAATTTACTTGTGTACATTTAACATAAAATAATGAAAAGCAAAAAAAAAAACTAAGCAACCAATTTAAATTGAAAAACATTTTTTTTGCTTTAGTTTTGACTATATATTTATTGCTGTTCAGATGTAAAAATGGTGAACACTATGCCTTAGATGAAAAAAATTTAGTTTTCCTTATGTAAAAATATAAGCTACAGTATTAGTATATTGTAATCTGTTGTTGAATAATGTTGAACTACTACAATAAACAGATTATAAAAAATAAAAAATAAATGACCTTGCTCCTCCCTACTACTGCATTCCTGAAAGAAGCTTATTTTGAGAGACACAATGATTTCTATTATGTAGCTCAGTTTGATTTTTTTTTCAGTGACAGCCAGTAGGTATTTCAGATATTCATGAAACCAAACCAGAAATTAATAAGTAACATGTGTTTGGTAGTTTTTATGGTTATTAGTAGACACCCGTTAAAGTGTTTCCTGGCATGACCATGAGTTAAATCAAACTGTTAGCTGCTGCAAAATAAACACACATTTGGAGGAATATTGATTTGGCCCCATTAGAAACTATATAAAAAATATTTTTTAACAATTATGTGTCCAGACGTTACTGATATAGTAAGGGAATTAAGGCGATTTAGAAGTTTGATAAAATGCTGGAATATACTGTATAATTGCTTAACTAATTTTAGAAGAACATTAGGAAGTCTAAAACATACGGAGAGATTTTAGTGCATTGAACAAGTCTGAGTAAATTGTTTTCTGCAAAAAGAAAAATGAAACAAGCGGGTGACTTGAGACTGGAACTGACCTGGCGACTTGAAGGCTGCATGTGACCCTCCAGATCAACTACAGCAATCCATAAATTCAGGTCTCGTACCTTCGTCCCCCTTATAACCTGAGAATTTTTTACATTTTTTTTTTTTACACACTAAGCTTTCTTTTTAGCAATATTGTTTTGCAAACCAATGTTATATTCTACATCTAATCTATAGGTGAAAAAAAAGAAAGAAAAAAAAAGAAAACAAATTGAATTTATTTCTAACTTGACCAATGTTTATTTAAAATAACTAGTGTTACTGTAAATAAAAAGTATACATTTTCTCTATTTTCTGCAGATTTGTATATTTTTGTGAAAAAATAATAATAAAAACTGTCAGTTATAAAAAAAGTATACATTTTCATTCTACAATTTGTCTGTTTTAAAACGATGCTACAATTATCTTTCTGGTACAAAGGACTGCAAAGTTATGTGAAAATGAAAAAAGGTACACTTATTTCAATTTTGCACATATTTTTAACTACTTCAATACAGGGCACTTACACCCCCTTCCTGCCCAGGCCAATTTTCAGCTTTTCAGCACTGGCAGGCATTGTGGATGGGCACTGATTGGCAGCTGCCTTGGCATTGATTGGCATTTCCCTGGTGGTCTAGGGTGGCATACCTGGTGGTTCAGTGTGGTGGCATCCCTGGTGGTCCTGGGTGGGCATCCGAGGGGGGGGCTGCGCTGATAAACAATCAGCACAGACCCCCCTGTCAGACGCGAGTGAGGAAAAGCCGATCAATGGCTCTTCCTGTTTACATCGTGATCGGCCATGATTGGACATGGCTGATCACGTGGTAAAGAACCTCCATCAGAGGCTCTTTACTGAGATCGGTGTAGCGGTGTGTCAGACTGACACACCGCCCCACCGATCAGTGCGATGCGCGCACCCACGGGCACGCGAGAGTGGTCATTCTGGGAGGCCGACATATGACGTCCACCCGGAACGAGAGCCGTGCCGCCCAGCCGTCATTTGACGGCCGGCGGGTGGCAAGCGGTTAAACAACATAAAAAAAAAAACTAAAGAAAACTGAATAACGTACAATATAAATATAAATGGTAAAAAAAAAAATGATATAAAAACTAGCAGAAAATTATTAGATAGCCAAAAAAGAGGAAGAACTAATTAAAGTGGTATTAAACCCAAAAGCAAATATTTATTATATTGCAGCTTACCAATTCTTAGATGTGATGGCTGCATTCATTTTTCTTTTTCATGCTTTCTTTCCTTTATTTTTCTCTGGTGATCCAGCTAGTAAGTCTGTCGATTTTCAAAAGAACAATTTCTCCAGCAGAATGTATAAGTTACAGAGACAAGATGAACCATTTAACACTGGGGGGGGGGCTTACAATGATCTGCTTATAAAGTATTAGCTGGAGTTTAGCTTCAATTGGTTAGTGTATCTAAATCTGCTAAAACTCTCCTCCATCCAAACTGACAATGGTGTCTTCTGTGCTCCTTCATCCAGAGTGGGGCACTCTAATACAGGAGGCGTGTTACTGGCCAGATCACCAGGTGAAAACACAGAAAAAAAGCCACCCCCCCCCCAACAAAAAGAAAACAACTGCAGTCACTACATCTAAGGATTGGTAAGCTACAACACATTACATTTTTGGTTTTGGGTTTAATACCGCATTATTTGGGGTGATTATGGTTAACTAAGAGTTATTAAGGGGTTAAATAGGAAAACTTTTTTTTACTTATAAGGTTTCTTTAACAGATGTTATATGCAGATCAAAGGTCACACCTTTGATCTACATATGGATGAAATAGTAAATACAAATACTTGTATTTACTTAACGATTATTGCAGATCTCTGCAAATGTTATTTTACACAGTAGCAGCTGCAGTTTGACAGGTTCTCGTGCTATGTAATACACAGCATAGCCAGGAGCTGCTAATATTTGTGGCAGGGAAGTGGCAACAGAGGGAAAGTAGCAAGATATAGAAGATATGCCCTAGAAACTTTGCTGAAGATTTTTCTTCCACGTCTTCAATCCTCAAGTGGTTGAGAAAACCGTTTTTCCTCTTCTGTGTGCATGGTTCTTAACATTAAATTGGTTGTAAAGGTAGAAGTTTTTTTTCTTTACCTCAGAAGTCTGAGGAAGAAGTGGAAGCTTGAAAACGCGTCACCTTACTTGTCTGAGGCTTCCCATTGGACGTCGCCTCCGGTCCGACCCCTTGTGCATTCCACGCTGGTTGTGGCTTGCCTGGCTTACAACTACCGGTCTGGTACAGACATACCCAGCTCAGAGCGGCTTACCATCTGCGAGTTACATCAGGACATCTCCCTCTGGCCCAGACACATATCTTTTGACATATACCCACCTAGGCTGGCGCCCCCATTTGTTCCCTTTTGTTTCTGCAGAGATTTGCTTCACTTTATGGGGAACTGCTGCTAGCATGGTCTACCTTTACATGTGATTTTATAACCATGGACTCTTCTTAAATCAGAGTTCCACCCAAATGTGGAAGCTCCGCTTACTAGCTCCCACCCTCTCCCTCCGGTGCCACATTTGGCACCTTTCGGAATGGGGGAGCGGATACTTGTCAAAAACAGGTATCCTCTCCCACTTCCATGTAAGGGTGCCACGGCAACCTACGTCATTTGCGGCCCCTCCTCCTTTCCCCGCTGCCTTCTGGGAGACACACAGGTCAAAGAAGACGGCGAGACCATTTAGAAAGCACAAGCGCAGCTCGCAAATGCGCAGTAGGAAACAGGCTGTGAAGCCGCAAGACCTCACTTCATGGTTCCATTAGTAACGATGACAGCACCTGGATCCGATGGACAGGTCAGCTTGGGGTGCTGACATCATGGGCTCCCTGGACAAGTTACATAATTAGTAAGGTTGAATAAAGACACCAGTCCATCTTGAGTGAGTGAGGGTGTGTGTCTACAATTGTCCCTATCCCTGTACATTGTGTCTCATTAAGATGCTCATCTATTATATTATTATTTATTTAAGGTACCCATATAGCACTGTCAACTTATGCAGCGCTCCACACATACATCACACACTCACATTGTCCCTACCCTCAAGGAGCCCACAATCCAAGGTCCCCAACTCACATTCATATATTAGGGCCAATTTTGGACAGAAGCCAATTAATCTACCAGCATGTCTTTGGAGTGTGGGAGGAAAACCACACAGGCACAGGGAGAACATGCAAACTCCAGGCAGGTAGTGCCATGGTTGGTATTTAAACCAGCAACCCTTTTGACTGTTTGGTGAGAGTGCTACCCACTACACTACCCACATATAAGGACAAGTAAGTGTCCTTATATTAAAAGTCAGCAGCTACATATTTTTTTTACTTTTTACTGCTAGGCGAGAGTGCTACCTACTACACCACCCACATATAAGGACAAGTAAGTGTCCTTATATTAAAAGTCAGCAGCTACATATTTCTAGATGCGGGCTTTAATTTTTTCTCCCGCAGGCTGGAACTCCGCTTTAAAGTGGCGTTCCTGGCTAAATTGAAAGTAGGTCTTAATCAATCGAGCACCCCCTTCATTTTCAGATATTCTTTTTTTTTTTTTTTTTTTGCTGTTTGGTAGCTTTCTTATGTTTTCCTGCAGGACTTTCATCCCACCCTGCCCCGGCGAGGTACGTCATCATCGGCCCCTCCTCCTTCCCCCCGCTGCCTTCTGGGACCTGTGTGTCCCCCAGAAGATGATGGGGGCATTCAGAAAGCGCAGCGTGACTTGCCTGAAGGCTTCACTGCCGGTTTCATTTTGTTGAAATGCCAGTGCCTGCACCCGAGCCCATGGACAAATCAGCTTCGGGGGGGCCGACATCATGTCATAAGCGTCCTTATTTTAAAAGTCAGTAGCTACAGTATTTGTAGCTGCTGACTTTTAAAAAAAAATTTCAGAGGCTGGAACTCCGTTTTAAGGACTTTAGAAATGTAGCCATCCAGTGTTTTTTTTTTATTTTATTTTTCCTGCACCATTCCTTTTTTTTATGGTCCCCCTTATACCTGAGCCTGATCCCAATCCAGCACTGTGCTTGAGAGCAGTGGTCCTCTCTGCTCTCTCTCCTCACTGGACATGGAGGCAGCGGTGGGAGGTATGTCAATCACAGCCAGTGAGAAGATGCTGTACTCTGTGTGTCCATAGCATGGCTCAGGATTGCACCCACAAGAGTGCCCCCATAGCAAGTGGCGCTCAGAAGAGGGGAGAAGCCGAGTGCGCCAGCAGGGGACCCCAGAAGTGGAGGATGGGGGCTGCTCTGTGCAAAACTATGGCACAGAATAGGTAACTATGATATGTTTGGTATTTTTTTTTAAATCCCTGTACAATCACTTTAACTGAAACTTGCAACAGTGCTGTACTGTACAGAATACTGTGCATCAATACCGGCGTACTGGCACAACTGGTATTTTCTGGATTTTTCCAGACATATACTACCAATGTAGGCCCCTTGTGCTTGTGGTTTTAATGATAATGTATTAGGGTATCAGTGAACTTCAAACAACTTATTTAACCACTTCAGCCCCGGAAGATTTTACCCCCTTCCTGACCAGAGCACTTTTTGTGATTTGGCACTGCGTCGCTTTAACTGACAATTGCGCGGTCGTGCAACGTTGCACACAAACAAAAATGACGTCCTTTTTTTCCCACAAATAGAGCTTTCTTTTGGTAGTATTTGATCACCACTGTGGTTTTTATTTTTTGCGCTATAAATTAAAAAAAGCGCAACAATTTTTAAAAAAACACAATATTTTTTACTTTTTGCTATAATAAATATCCCCAAAAATATATAAACAAAAATTTTTTTCCTCAGTTTAGGCCGATATGTATTCTTCTACATATTTTTGGTAAAAAAAAAAAATCGCAATAAGCGTATATAGATTGGTTTGCGCAAAAGTTATAGCGGCTACAAAATAGGACATAGTTTTATGGCATTTTTATTATTATTTTTTTTTTCCAAGCAATGGCGGTGAATTGCGATTTTTATTGGAGCTGCAACATTATGGTGGACACGTCGGACAATTTTGACACATTTTTGGGACCATTGGCATTTTTACAGCGATCAGTGCTATGAAAATGCATTGATTACTGTAAAAATGTCACTGACAGTGAAGGGGTTAACCACTAGGGGGCGATCAAGTGTTCTAACTGAAGGGGGGATGGGACGGTGCAGGGGAGATGATAGATCGCTGTTCATACTCAGTATGAACAAACAATCTGTCTGTTCTCCCCTCAGAGAACCAGAAACTGTGTGTTTACACACACAGATCCCGGTTCTCTGTGTGCCCCGAGCGGGCACTCGCATCAGCTTTGTGGGTGAGCAAGGGGTGCGTGCGCGCCTCCGGTGGTGTGCACGCGCTCCCTAGTGGCCACAGGGCGAAGCGACGTTACATAACGTTGTTTTGCTCAGCCTTGCCATTCTGCCGCAGTGCAACTGTGGCGGCTGGTCGGCAAGTGTTTAATCAAATAGTAGATAGTCAGTCAATAAGCTGAAAATACAGTCCAAGACTCCATTCAAACTAGTGGGATTTCAGGTGCGACTTGAATTGCACACAGTCGCATGATTATAGAAATCCCAATTGTGCACATTCACATCAATGCAGCTCAGCACGGCACAATTTTGAAAAACGTTCCTGTACTACTTTGGTGCAATTCCAGTGTGATGTTGGCCCTATAGAATATGCCAACCACATCCAAGTTGCATCCAACTTGCACTACATAATCGCACTGAAAATTGGATCAAAATCAGATTGCAGCAGTGTGAGCCTAGCCTTAAATCAAAATAAATAATATAATGTGTAGTCCTATTGAGCCCTCAAAAAAGTAACTTGTTGCTCATCACTAACCTATGATGTGTTTACCCAGCATGTCCTGAACTGTGGATGTACTGTATGTGTTGGTCAACAGGAGGACCTTTCAAGGTTTTTAAACGTAACAGATAAACAATCTATACCTGCTTCAGCAAAAAACTAAGGAAACAGTGCAATCATACAAATCTTGTACCACCCCACTGTTTTCCCAAGGGCAGGAAGAATTTTAGGGTATTAGGGTAGGGCAATTTAGGGTAGACAAGGTGGGGCTCCAGTATCGTACTAAACTTAGAGATCCCAACTTAAAGTGTAAACAAAGGGAGAGGAGCGCCTCTAAGTTAAAGTGCTTTATTCCATAAGATAAGAAAAAATAGTAGCCACTTACATATTAGTAAACAACAAAGCTCTTCACAGGTTGTTGTAGATATGGGTCACAACTTATTTTACCATGTATTCCCCAGTTCCCACAGTGTCATGTAGTAGAGATTTCACTATACGGCCAGCTATCAATGTCGTTTCATCCATCCCCTATCATTACACTTGAGAAAGGAGCATGCATGTGCCTCACGGACTTCGCGCATGCTCTGAAACATGTTGTGTTCCCTCACCAGCTGACGTCACACGCAGGTTCCACGAATCGTCCGTTCCCCTCCTCTGCAGGATCGGCTGTGTCCGTCTCGGTTCCCCGCCATCACTGCAGCATGGATTAGAGACACTCCTGGGGACTCTGCTATAACTTACAGTCACATCACCTTGTTACTATCAACCTGCGTAAAGCTTTGTTGTTTACTAATATGTAAGTGGCTACTATTTTTTCTTATCTTACGGAATAAAGCACTTTAACTTAGAGGCGCTCCTCTCTCTTTGTTTTCTCCTTGATGACTCCGAGCTGGCTTCACTCTTTGGAAGAGCAGCCCTTTGTTGACAGTGCCATATCGTTTTTGATTCACCTGTCCAACCAGCAAACCATTAACTATTACCATCTACTGTACAAGTTTAAATTTTATGGACTTCCTTTTGTGCTTGACTATTTCCTATATATTGATCGTTTTACTACATTAATTTTTTTATAGTCATGCATTGGTAGTTTGTGTGATACTACATTGGTAACCCTGAGCACCAGTTTTTGTGTGTTTTTCCAACTTAAAGTGTGTCTATGGTAAAAACGTAAAATCATGTATTTATTTCCATGTTGCATTTCAATTATTTCTAGCCTACTCCTATTAATCTGAATGATTTTGAAGTTTGTAAACCTACTTTGTGAAGATCTGCACACATTTGCTTTCTTGAATTCTGTGAAATGTATTCACTATGCCTCACACGGCATAGTGAATACATTTCACAGAGCCTGCCTTCTGAACTCCACCCCTGATGACGTCACCTCTGACGAAACGCACGCGTTACTGCGCAGGCGCGAACAATGTTTGGCCATCTTGACTGTGGGAAACAGATCTGTTCTTGATGACATATGTTTAAGTGTAATATAGTCATTTTAAATGTAAGTGCACTTCTATTATTTTAATAAACATTATGAATTGTACAGTTTTGTGCTATGTGAAGCTTTATGTTTAACATATACCCTGCTCTTTAGCATGCATGAGGTTTTGCTGAAGCAACTTCCTGGATTGTTTGTTCACCATATCTGCACACGTTTGGAGCCATGTTTGATGTCATCTGAGCTTAAGGGACTGGATCTAAAGTCTAATCTAGCAAAAATCAATCTCCCTGAGTAAATTCACAGTGGAAATTTACTGTGGGTGTCACTGGTGCGGTATCTCAAGTTTCTATTGAGCACAGCTTTTTTCTGAGATTCTCTTTATGGACATTATTTTGATTCACAGATTTTTAATGCTTAATGTCAATTTTTTCACTTAATATCGTTTATATCCACATATTACATGTATAGCGCCGCACTTTGTTTATTTATTGTTAGTGTGCCTAGTATCAGGGTTATAGTGCTTGGTTGCTGATATAGATCCCAAGCGCAGATAATCTTTCATTTTTTCTACCATGGGATATGTAATCCTTAGAAATGAAAAGTAAACAGCAGAGAAGAAGCTGCAAAGCATGAAGGCAATCCAAGAAGTTGTGGAAAGAGATGGCCAGCAGAGAGGCAGAACTTACAACATGAAAGGAGATTTTCATATAAAGAATATATTGGATTGTCAAAAATAACTATTACTTGTATTATTGGTATTACAATGCTAATGGTAAAAAAAATAAAGCCATACTGTGACCATAAAACTCCTTTAATCTTACTAATCACACAAATTGCTCGGAATAATTGGTGGGATACCAATAGGGTTTTGAGCCTAACAGGTTTTTTTGCTCTATGTGGTCTTATGTATGATATTGTCAATACCTAGATAATCACTCTTCTTTAGCATAATCAGCATCATATAATGATATCATGCAATAGGGACAGCTGTACTTCTTGATATAACATACATCACTTAATAAAATGGGCTTCATGGGGCTTTTAATGGCAACAAATATGTATGGAAATAATGACTATATTGCTTCTTCGTTCTTTAGCTTCAGTACTGAAGTCACTTAAGAGCTTACACAAATTACCCCATAGCAAGTGATTTACTGTATATAAACAACAATCTCCACTAATTGATTCTTCAGGTAGGGACCACACATCCCTCATTCTGTGCTGTAGGAATAAAAAAAATTAGCAGGCGTGCAAATACCACATATCTACATTTCCTCTATATGTACAATAGATCAGGGGTCTCCAAACTTTTTAGCCCGAGGGCCACATTGTAGATTTTACAAATATTTGCGGGCTGAAAAAATTATTTATTTATAAATAAATGAATAAAATTTAAATAATATCATCATAGCCTTTCCGCATGTCTGTGTTCCTGTCAGAGTCTCCTTGCACATTGTGTCCCCATCAGAGCATTTCCGCACATCTGTGTCCCCCATCAGAGCCTTTCAACATGTCTGTGTCCCCACCAGACCCTTCCATACATCTGTGTCTCCATTAGAGCCTTTCCGCACCTCTGTGTCCCCCATCAGAGTCTCCCCAATATCAGTGTCCCCATCAGAGTCTCCCCATCAACATTGTCCCCATCATCGGTGTCCCCAGTATCAGTCTACCCAGTATCAGTGTCCCCATCATCGGTCTCCCCAGTATCAGTGTCCCCAGCAGAGTTTCCAAATCCTCAGTGTCCCCATCAGCAGTCTCCTCATCATCAGTGTCCCCAGCGGTTTCCCCATTAACAGTGTCCCCAGCAGTCTCCCCATCATCAGTCCATATCAGTGTCCCCAGCAGTCTCCCCATCATTAGTGTCCCCAGCAGTCTCCCCATCATCAAAGTCCCTAGCAGTCTCCCAACCATCAGTGTCCCCAGCAGTCTCCCCATCATCAGTCCATCATCAGTGTCCCCAGCAGTCTCCCCATCATCAGTGTCCCCAGCAGTCTCCCCATCATCAGTGTCCCCAGCAGTCTCCCCACCATCAGTTTGCCCAGCAGTCTCCCCACCATCAGTGTCCCCAGCAGTCTCCCCAGCATCAGTGTCCCCAGCAGTCTCCCCACCATAAGTGTCCCCAGCAGTCTCCCCATCATCAGCGTCCCCAGCAGAGTCTCCTGTACATGTACATTTGCCACTTGCCTCTTGCCACTTACCTCTTGCCTCTTGCCACTTGCCTCCTGCCTCGAGCAGCTCTTCTGCACCTCCTGACTCCCACCCGCTGTTACACACGTGGAAGGATCTCTAATACAAACAGTGGGCGGGACGCCGGGTGGTGCCACGCTGATGACGTCATTGGTTGCTAGGACAGGCAGTCCCAGCAGCCAATTGTCAGCACAGCGTGGCAGCATGGGAAGGTGTGGGGGAGCGGCTTTGTTTGTGGGACCTGCCAGTTATACTGTCGATCTGCTGCTTTTAAAGGCAGCGGATCGGCAATGCTATAAGTCTGGGTGAGCCGCGGGCAAGGGAAAAGGCACAAGCAGGCCGGATGTGGCCCACGGGCCAGGGTTTGGAGACCCCTGCAATAGATGATCATTAACCACTTGCTGACGAGCCGCCATCATTATACTGTGGCAGATCGTCATGATCCCGCGAACCGTCGTAGCTGTACGTCTTCTCCTTTAAGCGGGATAGCAGGCATGCGCACCCGCTGCACTGCAGGGGTGCGGATGCTTCTGACCAGTGGTCACGATGACCACCGACCACGCGTGATCGCGGGCACGAGAGGAAGAACAAGAACGTTTGTGTGTAAGCACACAAATCCCTGTTCTGTGAGGAGAGGAGAGGCAGATCGTGAGTTCCTAATAGCTAGGAACCACAATCTGTCATCTCCTATAGTCAGTCCCCTCCCCCTACAGTTAGAACACACATAGGGAACACAGTTAACCCCTTGATCGTCCCCTAGTGTTAACCCCTTCCCTGACAGTGACATTTACACAGTAATCAGTGCATTTGCATAGCACTGATCGCTGTATAATTGTCAATCGACCCAAAAAATGTGTCAAAAGTGTCCGTTGTGTCTGCCATAATGTCGCAGTCTCGATAAACATCGCAGAACACTGCCATTACTAGTAAAAAAAAAATAATAATTATAAAAATGCCGTAAATCTATCCCCTATTTTGTAGATGCTATAACGCTTACGCAAACCAATTAATATACGCTTATTGCGATTTTTATTTCCAAAAATATGTAGAATAATACATATCAGTCTAAACTGAGAAAAAAATTTGCTTTTTAAAAAAAAAATTGGGGATATTTATTATAGCAAAAAGTACAAAATATTATGTTTTTTTCAAAATTGTCGCTCTTATTTTGATTATAGCGCAAAAAATAAAAACTGCAGAGGTGATCAAATAGCACCAAAAGAAAGCTCAATTTGTGGGGAAAGAAGGACGTCAATTTTGTTTGGGTACAGCGTTGCACGACTGCGCAATTGTCAGTTAAAGTGACGCAGTGCCGCATCGCAAAAAAATGGCTTGGTTATTGAGCAGCCAAATCTTCCGGGGCTGAGGTGGTTAATACACAAAATAGTATGTGATCAAAAGAACAATCAGGTTCTTGCACGAAAACAGTTAATTGCATATTTGTAACCATTTCATATTAAAGTGGGATTAAACTCCCATGCATGACGTTGACCTATAGGTAAGCCTATAGTAAGTGGTGACAGCGCGTTGCTGGAGGGCTTTGTTTTAAGGTAAGTTTGCCATAATGTGCAAGTATGCAATTCATACTAGCACATTATGGCATTGCCTTGCAGAATTAAAAAAAAAAAGAATGGTTTATTACCGCTTTAAAGGGTTAATTCACATGCAGAAGGAAACCATGTTAACTGGGTGTCATTTCCACCAAATGGGCTGCACTGGAACATATAAAAAAAACTAGGCATGCTGCATTTTTGTCAGTAGAACTGCATCAAAAACACTTGTAATGTGTCAAATAAAGAAAATGGGCTTTGAGGTAACAAACCTCGGGACTTTAATGGTGTTATAAAAGTGATAGGAAAATATCAATTCATCAATGTTAGATAAAACAGAATTTTATTTAGACAATGTTTAAAAACATGAGACAGAATTGGATACAATAAATTCATTCATAGAATTCAATAAGACATCTCGAAAGAATACCACTTTTCTCAACATGCTTCGCTCTCTGAAGCTTCCTCAGGAGATTTTGAGTGTGGCATCATATTATACTAAAAATTACAAAGACAGATATACAAATTTAGATATAAATAAATCTATGAATTAAATATGCAACAATTGTATTTACTAGAATGCACAAAATATGTATAGCAAAATAAGGGAAATTTACAATTTAATTCTCACAGAAGGACATAAAAAAAATGAAAATGACTGTGGAGCTACAAAAAATTTAAAAAAATGAACCTTACCCAACTGCCCGTATCACAAAGTATCACTCAAAGTTGGAAGTCACAATATATTGGGTAAATATCCCATGGATTGCCTCCCTCCAAGAAGGGCCTCAGAAATATTTGCAGAGATATACAAAGATGATCAGTTTGGAGGGTCTTTTCTGGTAAGGAAAAGACCAACAAAAGATATAAATAAAAATGTATATGCAAAAACCCAAGAAGAAAAATATCAAAGAAAAATATCTGTATGTATATGTATGGGACAAAATTGAGGTAGATTACCTTTAAGACATTGATTGATAGAATCAATAGTATCAAAATGGTCACATCCACAGTGATGACTGGAGTGATTCACTTGGGGAGCGGGATGTGCAGGGTAAATAGATCAAAAAATACCAGGCCCTTAGCTATAAGCCGTTTCTTTGATAACCCACTGTTGGGATTAGATGGCCTTTTTTTTTTTTTTTTTTTACTATTATTGTTTATTTTATTTATTCAATATATCCTGATGTAGTGACTAGTGATAAGTGTCCTTCGAGCTATCAATACCGTGAAATAATGTAAGAACTAGATTAAGTGCGGCAAAATCTGAAATGTGCACAATGACACAAATAAATCAAGACAAAAACCTAAAAATTTTTTCGCGCAGTGATCTAATTATCCGAGGAAAATATCCTCTAGGTAGGTGTAGTGAAAAAATTTATTAAAACCGGACTAATATAGTGCATAAAGTGCATAAGTGCATATACAATAAATAAATAAATAACAAAGAAGTATGTTCATAAATTCATAGCTGGTACACATAAATAGATCAATTCAAATAACTGGTACTACCAAAAATTATGGTAAATGGTGTGCCAATAATAATTAATAAGTGCAATATATAGTGAATACAGGCATACCCCACTTTTAAGTACACAATGGGGTTTATTTACTAAAGCTGGAAAGTGCAAAATCAGGCTCACTTCTGCGTAGAAACCAATGAGCTTCTAACCCCAGCTTGTTCAGTTAAGCTTTGGTAATAAAACCTAGAAACGCATTGGTTTTTATGCAGAAGTGAGCCTGATTTTGCACTTTCCAGCTTTAGTAAATAAACTCCATTGCGTACTTAAAAGTGGGGTATGCCTGTAGTCCAAAAAATAAAAATGAATGGAAAGACTAGGTCCTCATAAGTGGTTAAACTGTATTAAAAAGTCCTGAATATGGGATGTAGTAAAATTCCAAAGATGGCTTAATAATAAAGTATAGTGGTGTTGCCCTTAAATAACTTCATACAAATGTGGTCTCACAGAACTCTCACCTCAAAGTTGGTAAATCTTAGCATCTGTGAGTTCGGGTCCATAGATGTTGCCACTGTTGTATGTCAATAAGGCGGATTGTGGATTTCTCCTTAAGGATCCCCTGGTAAGATTCCTAAAATAGCTCCAGTATAGCCAGCACAATGGTGAGGGGAAGGAAAGAAGAGAAGAAAGGGGGCTCCACTAGTGCAGTATGTTAAAATATAGGGATGTTTATTTAAATAAATAAAGGTGGACTCTTACATTTAGACACAAGATTAAAAGTAAATAGGACAAACAATGCTAGTGTGGCACTCTCAGCGCCCTCTCACTTCTCCTCCTGTGTACGTCTCGCTCCGGCCACTCCCTACGCGTTACGACACCGTCACGTGTCTTCATCTGGTGTACCATGGGCTACTTTAATGAACCTCTCCCAATTTCCTATACTCTACATAACCTTATTCCATTTAATCTATATGCATATTTTTTCCTTGTGTTTTCTCCTTGTATTATCTGTAATATGATGGCATGGTATTCATGACATGTTCTGTTATATATTTACATATCAGTATATTTGTTCCCATATTTTACACTCTCCCAGTTTGGGTTCCTATTTTTCTAGTTTGCACGGACACCCAGGGCACTTTTGGTATTGGTTCCTAATCAATGTTCCATACCGCCTGTGCCCTTTCTGTGTCAGGTTGCTGTTTTTGCCCTTCCAGTCATTTTTCCAGCCCTTGGTTATCCGGGGTTCTGATTTTTGGCCTGGATTTCATTATATCCAGCTCCGTGCTCCCCAGGTGGTTTTCGCCCTTCATTACATCTCTTTATGAGCATAAGACTTTCCAAAATGGCCGCCATCGGATGTACTCTTACGGCGTTGCCTCTGATGTCGACCGTCTTACTGCGGGCGCATTCGCAATGACACCCTTTTCACATCCGCGGCGCGGCGCTGACATCAGACGCCGCTGCGCTGGAGTATCATACAAATACGGGGAATTGTTCCTCTCTTCCCCGTCACTGTCTGTCGGCTATACTAAAGGCAGGACAGGAATTGAAATGGGGAGTTTGGGACTTTGAATGAGGCCATGGACAACATGGAGGTGGATAAGATGAAGGTACAAAACCACATAAAGAAAGACATTGTAATAAATATAATTTCATAAGTAATCACAAACACATGTGTATGTGCATATGCGATATAGACATCAAGAATACATCAAACTTGGCGCCACGTAGTGGTCTCATTAGATAATATATACATTTCAAAGATTTCATATATGTACATGTGACCATACGACCATAGCACGAAGGAGGGAATAAAAGTATGTATAACAGACAGTAAAACCATGATAAAAGGATGAAAAATGTTCTAGGTGGGCGTTGTACTATAAACATATGTCTGTATCCCAAAGCCCGACGTGTTTCGTGTAGATAACACTCATCAGGGGCCAGATGGTCGGGGATTTCTAGAAAATATGATAAAATATATGGTGAATCTGCTGATAACTAATTTCACCAGACCAATCACAATGGAAAGAACTAGCTAGCAAAAAAGTGGGTAGAATAACGTTGTGGTAGCTTGCATGCGTCTCAAGGAGGGAGAGAAGGCGCTGTGATGTGCTGTGGCATCTCCAGTCAGGGGCACCCAAAATGTGTCAGGGGAGGCCAGATATACCCGACGCGCACAGCGTGCACGTGTGCGCGTTGGGTATATCTGGCCTCCCCTGACACATTTTAGGTGCCCCTGACTGGAGATGCCACAGCACATCACAGCGCCTTCTCTCCCTCCTTGAGACGCATGCAAGCTACCACAAGGTTATTCTACCCACTTTTTTGCTAGCTAGTTCTTTCCATTGTGATTGGTCTGGTAAAATTGGTAATGTCTCTGCTGTTTGTTTTGTTTTATTTTCTCACATACCACACTCCACCGGGTTCTGGATGTGGTTATACCCAATTTATTTATTTTTTCAATTACAATTTTCTCTTGCATAGACTTCCATATTTCGCCACTCCCATCAGATAGACACTATTCTGTTTGTCTATCCTACTAGCACATCTTTGATATACGGTAGGCAACACTGGCGTTCTTTTTGTGCTTGCCTCCATCACCTATACCAGCACGTGGGCCCCCACATTTGGGGGGGGTTCAGTGTATCCGGCCCGCCAGCACGCACCCCATAATACCTCAGCTCCCGGGACAGATACCTTTTGGCCTTGGCTCTGTACCTGCCACACCTTAGGGTACTGACTGTATGTAAGTACTTAGGGTGGCCCACTGCCTCTCTTTGTCAGCATTAGTTATCAGCAGATTCACCATATATTTTATCATATTTTCTAGAAATCCCCGACCATCTGGCCCCTGATGAGTGTTATCTACACGAAACGCGTCGGGCTTTGGGATACAGACATATGTTTATAGTACAACGCCCACCTAGAACATTTTTCATCCTTTTATCATGGTTTTACTGTCTGTTATACATACTTTTATTCCCTCCATCGTGCTGTTGTATGGTCACATGTATATATATGAAATCTTTGAAATGTATATATTATCTAATGAGACCACTATGTGGCACCAAGTTTGATGAATTCTTGATGCCTATATCGCATATGCACATACACATGTGTTTGTGATTACTTATGAAAATGATATTTATTACAATGTCTTTCTTTATGTGGTTTTGTCTTGATATGTTTTATGCACTTCATCTGATCAATAAATTTGTACCTTAATTTTATCCACCTCCACGTTGTCCATGGCCTCATTCAAAGTCCCAAACTCCCCATTTCAATTTCTGATTCAGGGATGGAGGCACATCAATATGTGCCTCATTCAAAGTCCCAAATCCCCCCCTTTTCTCTCAAAGACAGGATAGCAGGTTTTTTCATCTTCCGCCGGCCCTTCAACTTTGTGCCTTAATTCCTATCAGGTATGTTTTATCACATTATGTCAATTATTGAAACTATTGTTCATCCATTAATCTGGCACTTCTGTGTTTGAAATTTCAATCCAGCAAGCTGTCAGTTCTTTTATTACCCATTCTTTTATTACCCATTGTTTTTTCAGGTCCAGTTACCTGATATACACCTTAGGATTTGGCTTGTTCCTGATGAACAGTGCTTCTTCCTCTTTCAAGTCTTCCTTATGCCTGGTATTTTTTGATCTATTTACCCTGCACATCCCGCTCCCCAAGTGAATCACTCCAGTCATCACTGTGGATGTGACTGTTTTGATACTATTGATTCTATCAATCAATGTCTTAAAGGTAATCTACCTCAATTTTGTCCCATACATACATATATATACATACAGATATTTTTCTTTGATATTTGTCTTCTTGGTTTTTGCATATACATTTTGATTTATATCTTTTGTTGGTCTTTTCCTTACCAGAAAAGACTCTCCAAATTGATCATCTTTGTATATCTCTGCAAATATTTCTGAGGCCCTTCTTGGAGGGAGGCAATCCATGGGATATTTACCCAATATATTGTGACTTCCAACTTTGAGTGATACTTTGTGATACGGGCAGTTGGGTAAGGTTCATTTTATTTATTTATTTATTTATTTTTGTAGCTCCACAGTCATTTTCATTGTTTTTATGTCCTTCTGTGAGAATTAAATTGTAAATTTCCCCTATTTTGCTATACATATTTTGTGCATTCTAGTAAATACAATTGTTGCATATTTAATGCATAGATTTATTTATATCTAAATTTGTATATCTGTCTTTGTAATTTTTAGTATAATATGATGCCACACGCAAAGTCTCCTGAGGAAGCTCCAGAGAACGAAACATGTTGAGAAAAGTGGTATTCTTTCGTGATGTCTTATTGAATTCTATGAATGAATTTTTTGTATCCAATTCTGTCTCATGTTTTTAAACATTGTCTAAAAAAAATTCTGTTTTATCTAACATTGATGAATTGATATTTTCCTATCACTTTTATAACACCATTAAAGTCCCGAGGTTTGTTACCTCAAAGCCCATTTTCTTTATTTGCCATAAATTTGGGATGTGGTGTTTTTATATTTGGTTCCCCTCTTTCCATCTCTTATTGACGTGTAATGTGTCCACAGCATCTTTGCAGCATTGGCAACCAAAAGCAAACCTGTAGTCTAGTAAAAAACATAAGGCTTAAGCCTGGTACACACGATCAATTAATTGAATGAGTTTTCGTTCGCTTTTTGTTGCATGTTACTAGTTTCATATTGATAGTGAAGAGGTTACTCACCATGCGAAAATTCTCGTACAACTGAATTCAACTTCAGAAGTGATGTAATGTGTTAAATTGTTTTGTATGTGTTCTTTCATTTCTAAGCATGTGTAGTCTTGCTCTAACCTTTTTTTTTCAGATGAAAACTGTACTAATTAAACAAAAATGGAACGTTGTGTTCATATACGACAAAAATTTTATAGCCTGCACATATAGTTTTTGTTGTTCGTTGTTGAAAATTCGGAATCGGCTGTCGAAAGCACCATACTAACATTTAGAAAATCGGCAGATCGTTTGTCGGACTAAATTTTACTTCCGATTTTCTGATCGTGTGTATGGGCCTTTAGAGTTCAATCACAACATCCTGTATTGCAGTATGTAAGCAGTGTGCAGTGTGTAAGCAGCATCACATATACACATTACTGTAGCACATTCATTTTAAGTGGGTTCCAATGCAGGAAAAATCAGGCCTACAGTATTTTTTTTTTCATAAGAGATAAGTGCATTGTACACACGGGATTGTCCTTCAACATGAATGACAACACATACGCATATCATGCTGCAGTGCCCTGCAGTAAATTGTGAGTTACTGCACTAGGTGTAAACAGGCATCAGACTCAGAAACATAGATGTGTGCAGCCTATTGCATTAGGGTGTGCACCCCAAAGCTCAAACACACATGCCTTTCTCTGCAGCCTCAGCTGCACAGGGCAGCAAATGAATGGGAAGTGCTTTGTGCTGATCGGCTTCCCGTTCATTCACAAACTGAAGCATAATAAACACAATTTACTATGCTTTAGTTATGAATGGACACAATAAAGGAGTGTGTTTACTGTGTTCATTTAGAAAAGAAAGTGGCCAGTAAATTACATATTTACTAGCCCCTTCCCCCGCTCTCCATCCTGGAACATCCCCCCGCAGCAGCCGGGGGGAGAGGAGAGAAGGGAAATCTGTGGGGCAGGGCAGGGGGACCAACACTGAAGGAAGCCCGGGCAAAATTGGGAATCGGCACCGAATGTAGTGATTAGGGTGTGCCCAGGCACACCTGGTGCACCCCCTGCGCATGCCTATGTTTAGAAGCATAGCAAATGCAACATACTTTCAGCTATGCATTTAATCCTTTGTAACTGAGCTCCAGATGATGTACATTACCCTCTCATTAACCAGTCTCCAATGTTTGCCATTTAACTCCTCAGTAACCAGTCTCCAGAGTAGGTACATTAACGCCATAGTGACAAGTCTCCAAAGTTGGTACATTAACCCCATAGTGACCAGTCCTGAGTAGGAATGTTAACGCCATAGTGACCATTTTCCAGAGTAGGTACATTAACCCCATAGTGACCAGTCTCCAGAGTAGGTACATTAATGCCATAGTGACCCGTCTCCAAAGTTGGTACATTAACCCCACAGTGACCAGTTTCCAGAGTAGGTACATTAATGCCACAGTGACCCATCTCCAAAGTTGGTACATTAACCCCATAGTGAGCAGTCCAGAGTAGGTACATTAACCCTATAGTGACCAGTCTCCAGAGTAGGTACATTACCTCATAGTGACCAGTCTCCAGAGTAGGTACATTACCCCATAGTGACCAGTCTCCAAATTAAGTACATTAACCCCCATAGTGACCAGTCTCCAGAGTAGTTACATTAACGGCATAGTGAACAGTTTCCGGAGTAGGATGCATTAACCCCGTAGTGACCAGGCTCCATAGTAGTTACATTAACTCCATAGTGACCAGTCTCCAGCATATCTGGGTTAAAGCATCAGTGATCAGTCTCCAAACCATATGCATTACCCCTGTAACCCCTCAGTGATCATTGTCCAATTTAAGTGGACCTGTCTCTAGTTATTGTGCACTAGAAATTGGTGAGAAAATCAGGAATTTCACTCAGTTTACCATAAAAAAAAACTGTCACTACCCTATGCACATCAAGCTATATATAGCAGGGAAGCGTACTCACATTCTAATAAATCATTTCCCCTTTTTTTTCCAGAACTTATATTTTATTGACCTCTGACACTTCTGTAAGTGCCAGTAAATGTGTGTACCAGAGCACTGGAGTTGTTTCTTTTTCCCAGGCTTTAACTCAACCAAGGTCCTGGCAGCAACTAGGAGAAGCTTTGCACGATGTATGAATCCCTCCAATGCAGTTAGTGCTAGGCCTCACCGGGCTGCTGCCAGGACTTTGTCTGTCATGGTGGGGAAGGGTGAGCAGTTGCAGCATGCTAATATGCTCTACTTAGGTTTCTGCTGGAAGTGTTGAAGGAGATTAAAAGTTTAAGCTTTGGTTTCTGCACTGCAGGGGAACAAAATTCAGAAATGAAATGAACATTTTGTTTGGTATGTGATGTGTATAGGGTGGAGACAATATGAGTACTGTATAACTGCCAGGTCTTAACAGACCACTTAGGCCCCTTTCACACATACGGACCGTTTGTTTGTTTTTCATTCATCCATTAACCGCTTGCCGACCAGCCGCCGCAGTTGTACTGTGATGCGCGAATTGCCTTCATGTTACGTCGCTTCTAGATTTGGTCACTAGGGGCGCGCGTCGCCGGAGGCTCACGTGTGCGCCCCCTGCTCGCCCACGGAGCCGATGCGAGTGCCCGGCGGTCGCAATCACCGCCCGGCTCCCGAAATCGCTTGGGGCACATGGAGAACTGGGATCTGTGTGTGTAAACACACAGTTTCCGGTTCTTTGAGGGGAGAACAGACAGATCGTTTGTTCATACAGAGTATGAACAGCGATCTGTCATCTCCCCTACACAGTCCCACCCCCCCTTCAGTTAGAACACACAATAGGGAACACAATTAACCCCTTGATCGCCCCCTAGTGGTTAACCCCTTCACTGCCAGTGACCTTTTTACAGTAATCAATGCATTTTTATAGCACCGATCGCTGTAAAAATGCCAATGGTCCCAAAAATGTGTCAAAATTGTCCAACGTGTCCGCCATAATGTTGCAGTCCTGATAAAAATCGCAGATCGCCGCCATTACTAGTAAAAAAAAAATTATTAATAAAAATGTCATAAAAATATCCCCTATTTTGTAGACGCTATAACTTTTGCTCAAACCAATCAATATATGCTTATTGCAATTTTTTTTTACCAAAAATATGTAGAAGAATACATATCGGCCTAAACTGAGGAAAAAATTTTTTTTTTTTTATATTTTTGCGGGATATTTATTATAGCAAAAAGTAAAAAATATTGGGTTTTTTTCAAAATTGTTGCTCCTTTTTTGTTTATAGTGCAAAAAATAAAAACCGCAGAGGTGATCAATTATCCCCAAAAGTAAGTTCTATTTGTGGGAAACAAGGGACGTCAATTTTGTTTGGGAGCCACGTCTCACGACCGCGCAATTGTCAGTTAAATTGATGCAGTGCCGAATTGCAAAAAGTGCTCTGGTCAGGAAGAGGGTAAAATCTTCCAGGGTTGAAGCGGTTAACAGATGAAAAACAGACATCAATGCAACTCTATGGAAAAACGGATGATCAGCCATTTACAGTTTACATCTGCATCCATCAACATTCGTGTTTTGAAAAGGATCAAAGCGCTATTTTGTATATACCCTTGTTTAGACCCTCCCCCACTCTGCAAATGGACAGTAAAGGCTGCAGGCTGATGATCTAATCTTTGTCACTCTGCTCTCTCCTCCTATCAGCACATGAGCACTGCAGCACAGTTGATTGGCTCCTTGTGCTGTTTCTCCTTCTGCCAGTCTGAAGGCTGTTGTACAGGGAAATGCAAAATCAGGTATTTACATTGTCTGCATTAAAAAAATTAATTTAGCCCTCTTTCACGTGGGCAGCTGAGCTGCAGTTTTACCACCACCTGATCGCCCACTTAAAGTGTACAGTATAGCTGGATGAGGCTGTTCGCATGCAAAGCAATGTGGGCACAGTAAATTTCATGCGACATGCCAAGCTGACAGGCGGCTCAAACTCAGTCATTCAAGCCAATGGGGTTGCACCGTTGTGGTGCATTAGCCTCGGTAACCGCTTGCCATCCGGGTCATTTCTGACACTTCACTCCTACATGTAAAAATCTACTTTTTTTGCTGGAAAATTAATAAGAACCCCCAAACATTATATATATTTTTTATCAGAGACCCTATAGAATAAAATGGTGGTTGTTGCAATTTTTTATGTCACACGGTATTTGTGTAGCGGTTTTTCAAACGCAATTTATTTGGGGAAAAAACACTTTCATTAATTAAAAAAGAAAGACTAAAGTTAGCCCAATTTGTTTTGCATAATGTGAAAGATGATGTTACGCCGTGTAAATAGATATCTAACATGTCATGCTTTAAAATTGCTTCTGCCCGTGGAATGGTGTCAAACTAGGTTGATTAAAATTCTCAGTATATAACGCCTTTAAAGGTTTCCAGTTTAGAGTTGCACAGGAGATCTGGTGCTAGAATTATTGCTCTCGCTCAATACCTCACATGTGTGGTTCAATTGCCGTTTACATATGCCAGCGGTAGTAATGTATGCTTTCGCATTTGTGCGTAAGCACGATGGGACGGGGGCACTTTAATTTTTTTTTTTTACAAAAATATTTTTTTTACACTTTTTTTAATTTAATTTTTTTGTACTAACTTTTTTGCTATCACAAGGGATGAACAGCATCCCTTGTGATAGCATGGGCCGTGACAGGTCCTCTTTTAGATCTATTAGGTCTATTAGACCCCAAATCTCTCCTCTGGCTCCCATGTAGCCAGTCAGACACAGATCAGTCTGATCGGCTACTTACCTGGCCGCTGCTGGGCAGGTAAACAAAGGTTCAGAACCGGAAGTGACAAACTGCTTGTCGCTCCCGGTTTACAGGGTTACAGAGAAAGGGAAACTACGTCAGTTCCTTTCTCTCTGTACAGGGCAGCCATCGCCGCCGGCTGCATCGATCCCGACCTCCGCGATGGGACGAGAGTGCGATAGCTCGGGAGAGGCAGCAGCGGCGGGAGGGGGGTGGGACCCCCTCTCCGCTACCCGCAGAAGTGATCGAGTGGATTATTAGCTACTCGATCACTTCTGCATTGAAGAGAATCGTCTGCTGAAAAGATCAATACTGGGAAGATGCCTGTAGGTGCAGGGATCAACCCGGTATAACCACTGAAACAGAAGGACGTCCATGTACCATAGCTCCCAGCTGTCCCTGATTTTGAGGGACTGTCCCTGATTTTGAGGGACTGTCCCTGATTTGGAACAATGTCCCTCTGTCCCTCTTTCCTCCTCATTTGTCCCTCATTTTGGTCTGATCTATATAGATGTATATAAAATGCACTTTTTATCTATCAAAAAGTGCTTCCCAGTGCTAAACCTTTCATCTGATTTTTAAATTGATGCATTTGTAAATTCCAAAAGCCAAAATAAAGGAATAATAGTGGTAAAAAAAAAAAGCATTTGTGTGAGGTGTCCCTCATTGCCATCTCAAAAAGTTTGGTATGCATGTACACCCTCCCAGCGGGAAGTGGTTAAACAGTAAACTGCTGTCTGGAAAAAAGCAAAAAGCAAGGGATGTGGCAGGAATTCTTTCTGAATGCCTGAAAATGGCTTTTAGCAGTGTCCTGAAAAGAGATCCACCGCAAATTGCTTTTCGGAGCATTGGCTAGCGTGGACCTAGCATTAATGATGAATTCATGGCTAGAGAACGGCATTTATTTATGTGTTTTATATCTGCCTGGAGTTCAGCAGTAAGTGTGCTTTTATTGACACATGAATTTATATTGCCTGTCATATATGAAGCCAAATAATAAAATACTCGTTAAGAAAGAGTTCTAATTTTATACATTGATAGCACAAGAATAAGCAAAAGAGTACAAAATGTTATACATTTTTTCTTACAGTTTCTAAATGATCCCATATGTATTTGGCTCCTTATATATTTTTTAACAATTCTTTTAGTTCTTCCATGGAGCCCGAGTTTCCTAAGAGCCATCCTGTTTAGCTACCAGTATAACTGGGCATGTGCATTTATGAGACAGGCTGACACTACATCAGAGAACAGCTGTGTGCTGGCAGTTTAATAGGAAGCCCGTGATCGATTCACCAACGTTGTATTTATGTTTCTACATATTCAGCCTTTCATAAGCCATGCTCTATCAATGGATCTCTTGTATTTAACTTTATAGATTATTTTAGAATTTGCTGGGATCATAAATCAGTCTCATCTTAACTATTTTCTTTGCTTGGTTCTTATGTAAAACACATGAAATATTGAGTTGATGTGAGGACTTTAGGCTAAGGTTTATGCATTTTAATACCCAATATATAACATTTTTAGCAATCCAAATGCTAATGTCCAGGGCGCTTACGTCACGTCATTCCTCTTCATTTAACGTAGTTGTAAACCTCTGAAGTGAAAAATAAACAGAGCATATCCTTCTATAGTGTGTACTAACCTCAATCCAAATCACCAAGTGTGATTTCTGTCACCTCTCTCTTTTCTCTTCTATCTGCATTAGTCACTTCATACCACAGAATCACGGGTGATGGCCCTCCCGTCGCACAGCAGGTGATTTACAGCCTCAGCTCTGCATGTTTCCCTATGAAAAATCTAAAATGTCTCTGCGCTGTGATGTAATGGCCGCTGTCACAAACAAGCAGTATACTCAGCTTATATAGACAATATAGAAAAAATTGTGTAGCGCCAAAAAAATTATCAATGCATCAGTTTATCATAAACGAAACACAACTGTGTTATTAGTCATCAGATAATAAGATCAATCCTCCATGATAGATGAAAAAGTCTTATTCAAAAGTAAAGCTTAAAAAATTGAAGTGAGACCAAATCCAACACCTTCTGAAGTGAACATATAGTTGCCAGCAAAGTGCTCAGAGGTCAGCCACCACATTCCAGTGATGCAACACCAACCCCAGAGATGATGGTTGCCATTACAACGGTATGTACAAGAAAAAGAGCCACTGCTCCAGATATAAAGATAAGGCTGATTGGAGTATCTTGCAGAGTGCTAGCCCCAGCCCGCCTCCATGAGAAACTTGGAAAGAAGAAAGAAATGGATGCACATCCAGAACTTCCGATTGCCTTTTATTTTGTTTCACAAAGATAACACCAAAGACACCAAACTGTGGTCACGTAGACGCGTTTCACATATACATCTTGTGCTTTAATCATCGGAAGTTCTGGATGTGCAGCAATTTCTTTCTTCTTTACAACAGTATATACGCCTGTTTCTATGTGTCAGTCATTTCTAGATTGTAAGCTCTAACGAGCAGGGCCCTCTGATCCCTCCTGTATGGATTTGTATTGTAATTGTACTGTCTGCCCTCATGTTGTAAAGCGCTGCGCAAACTGTTGGCGCTATATAAATCCTGTATAATAATAATAATAATAATAATAACCCAGTGGAAATGTAAGGATTGCACCCAATATCTCCGTTCAACGACACTCCTTAGCAGGATCAGGCTAGGGTAAACGAAGCTTGCCAGGAGCCAACACAATTCTCATAGTGTAGTACTTTTTTTCTTTTTTTTTTATTCTTTTTTCTTGTGGAGGTACAAAACAGGGCCATTGGGGCATACCCCGGCCAATTGGTGCACATAGCCATGTGCATAACAGTGTACAATTCACGGTGCATCTCAAAACTAAACAAATCTAACTACAGACTAACAGCACTTGGAACCAGTGAATTGGAAAATGCAATGCAACTCGTGACGGGAGTGGTAACGTACTATTAATGGTCACTATACGAGTTTGATATGCCTGAACCCTGCGGGGACTCCTATCCTATGTGCCAGTGCTGCAACCTGTGCATACTAATATCCGGTCACCTAACACATTTGAATCCTGCAATGAAGCACTAATGGCAATCTAGTGCACCCGACCCCCAATTTACTCATTGAGTATAAACGTGATTCACTAGTTGACTACTTCAACTCATAACAGCTATCCCTGGATAGCAGTCCCCTGGAAGAGACACTCTTACCACCCAAAAGAGTCAGGTATTGGACTGAACGTACCTCCCTATAGAGAATAGAGTGGGAACCCACCAATATCAGCCATTGCTTCCAACGAGCTTATACCAATCGCTCAGCCCATGTTCAGCCCCGGGGTTTACTTAATAGATTTGCATTTGGCACCCTCTCTCCATCTCCTCTCCTCTATTGTCCCAGCCCTTAGTTGACCCACCAAATTTCCTACCAAGTCTCCACCTGGAATCTATACCTAAATACATGACCAAATTAGTGTCTTGGCGGTCGCTACGGACTGAGGCAATAAGCCCAGACTAGGCAAGCTGTAATTGTTGTTATATGTCTGTCCTGTCTGTCTGTCACTGTCTGCGTGAGTTTGGCCAAACCTTTAACTGCATTTATTTTTTGCACTGCCCACTCTTGAAATGTATTTTAATGTATAATATTGAATAAATTGTTATAATTGTATTATATCAGTATCCCGGATTACTCTGGATTAACCCCTTTTTGAGACCTGCCTATAACGGGCCTAAAACCCTCCCCCTCTTCCCCATTCCTTTGCTTTACAGTTAAAATAAATAACTAACAACGTAACTAGTACCCAGTTTCAACATGGTAGGATATTGACAGGATATATCTGTTCTTGAAGGACCTCTCATCCCTCTTATCTATCAGATCCAGATGTTGCAAGGACAGCTAGGGTCGAGTGAAGTCACTCAACCTCTGGACTGACTCCACCATTCACTTGCATTGGGGTTGGACCCCAACACTCAACAGGACTAGGTAGGCACCCAGGGCATCTAGTCAGGGCAGTTTCCAACAGGTTGGTCATCTGTCGTGGACTCTGAATCTGTCCACAAGTGCCAGACTTTTTCAAATTTTTGGGGGCATCCTCGGGATAAATATGTTGCTTTGTATAGGGGGATAATTTTGTTAATTAATGTTTTCCATGATGACAAGGTAGGGGGGTTGGCTGACTTCCATTTTAGTACTATGGCTTTCCTGGCATAAAATAATAGAATACCTATTAGGGTGCAGGTTGCTGTAGCTAACGTCAACTGTTCCACAAGACCAAGGAGACAGACACTAATTGTCAGAGGAATAGGTATAGTAGTCAGTTTGTGGATAAATTGAGTTACCTCTTTCCAATATTCCTGAATCTGTGGGCAATCCCAGAATATATGTAGGAAACCAGCCAGGGACACCAGAGCATCTCCAGCAAGCTGCCGATGAGGTTGGGTATATGCGATAAAGGCGTTGGGGTGTGTAGTATATTCTGTGCAGGATTTTGAATTGTATGAGCTTGGCCCTAGTTGCAACTAGTGGCTGCAATGGGTAATCCCACATGTCCTCCCAATCTTCGCTGTTCAGCTCCTGCACCTCCGCTCGCCACCGGTCCCGCAGCCCATCCAAGCCGACCTGAAGAGACAGCAGCAGTGCCTGATATATTTGAGATAGTGGTTTATGGAGATTAATATCATTTAGCAGAGTTTCAAGATCGTCATGCTCAACGAGGAGCCGAACCGATCCGAATTGTGAGTCAAAGGCGTGGCAGAGTTGCAGGAACCTAAAAAAGAAAGAATTTGGGAGTTGGAATTTGTGCTTCAGTCTGCCAAAGGTAAACAACCCCAAGCCATCGCAAACATCCTTCAAGTATTTGATGCCCTTGCCAGCCCACAGGCCTGGGTCTTGTAAAGAGTGAAATTCCTTCAGCCTGGGATTACACCAAAGCGGTGTGTCAGGGGACCATATGCCTTTTACCAGGTTAGGCTTAACTACCACTGTATGCCAAGCCCCGACAACTGCCTTCATAGCTTGTGTTAGGGTTATCAGTGAACCCCCTGTCCCTCTGTAGAGGGATAGTGTAGTACTTTAATATGGATACATGTACAGATAAAAACAATCAAATGTAGCATTAAGATCCTTACCTAGAATGCCGCTGCCGGCCCCGGAATTGTGCAGCGGCGTGATGTCAGCACTATTGTCTCCTCCCCACGTTTTTGGCACTACATAATTTTTTATATATGTTTCCCTATGAGACTGTGTAAAGGGAAGTGTGTCCTTTCCCTCCACTCAGGTCTCAGCTGTCCTCTGTGTAGTGCAGTGTGTGATATCAGATTCCTGCCTCCTGCCTTCTGGAGCTGAGAAATAGCCTTTGATCTGTGTGATTTAGAAGATTGTAGGGAGGAAATAGCTACAGATAAATAGGTACAAATTATGTAGGAGGATTTGTTTCATCTGTTTGTATCACCTGAGGCTAGTCATTTCACTGGATATATGTAAGGGTTTATAACCACATAAGTCATAGCTCCAAAAGCTAAAAACTAATAAATCACATCCAGCCGACAAACATTTGCATGCGCAAAGTGCATGATTTTTGAAGGCAGTTGACTCAAATTGGATACAGCTGCTATTAAAAAGCATGTGCTTCACCTTCACCTTCACCTTCATCGGCTGGATGTGTTTTAATTGTTTTTAGACCTTTAGCATGTTTGATTAAAGTTGAACTTCCCCCAAAAGGTTTTCAAACTTCCTCTTCCTCCTCACCTCTTTCTCTGCAATATTTGGAAACATTTTGGGGGAGTAGGGAGCGGGTACCTAGTTTTGACTAGGCATTCGGAATGGAAGTTCTCCTCTCCCCTCCCTGCCCGCAGCCTTCTGGGACACGTCACAGGTCCCAGAAAGTTGCAAGACCATTCGTAAAGCATGCATGATTAAAGTGGAACTTCCCCCAAAAGGTTTCCAAACTTCCTCTTCCTCCTCCCCTCCTTCTCTGCAATATTTTGAAAGATTTTGGGGGAGGAGGGAGCGGGTACCTAGTTTTGACTAGGCATTTGGAATGGAAGTTCTCCTCTCCCCTCCCTGCCCGCAGCCTTCTAGGACACGTCACAGGTCCCAGAAAGTTGCAAGACCATTCGTAAAGCCCAGTCACAGTGGGATGCCCACAGTTACCATGAAGGTGTCGGGGACCCAAAGACTGGTGAAGAACTGTCTCTGGTGAGGATGGGGCTAGATTTCTGGACAGGTGTATGTCTGTTTATTAAATCAGCAGCTAGAGTATTAGTAGCTGCTGACTTTTATTTTTTTCCAAACTGACTGAAGAACCGCTTTAATTAAATAAGAGTAAAATGCCATGGGTGCCTGGACACTTACTTACCAGGAGCAATGACACCCGCTGCTGTGATTTCTTAGAAGTCAGAAGTGGTGGGATCTCTAGGGGCAATCTCTTCAATATACACTAGTCTGAGCTCCCTCCAGAGTTACTAACAGTTAGTGCTACATATCTATTTTATATGGATATAACATCTTTATGTCTATACCTAGATTCTATGACTTATTTCTACATGTTAGTTACCTTCCTCATTATACTACAAAGGATTAAAGTCATTGTTTCAGATGGCTTAGTTTTCAAAACAACGAGGATCCTAGTTGTGTCTGTACTTGTACACATTCTAGAAATACAGATGGCTCCATTTAGGCCTTGAGTACAACCTTTGGAGTACATAATATTAATTTATTTATCTTTAGTGATTTCATATGCTGATTTGATCTTTAGGGATGAATCAAGAGTTAAAAACAATAAAAACTGATGGAAAATCAACAAAGCTTAAACTGCATTTAATGGTATAAGACAAAGTGACCTAACAAATGGCATTGTAACCACGAAAGCTGCTGATATGGGTAGCTAAAACTCATTTAAGTTCTAAGAGAGTGCTCCTCATTAATCTTTTATAATGGCTTTTGGGAGCCACAGTTCATTTAAACATTTTACATTTTTTACTCATGTACATTCAAGCTGCAATTAAACCTGTCATGGTCACATAATGAAGACTAATAAAAGCATAAAGCAGGTTCTCATTTTCACTTTGACAGAATATCTGTTTGTTTCCAATGTGATCTCTTACCCAAATCAAAACAAATAAAATGAAGATTCTTGGTGGTTTTTGAGCCATCAAAAAACATCAAATTAAATAACCGCATTTTTTCATTCAATTGTACTGGCACGTCATATTTTTGAAGTACCTAATATACCTTATGGAGAAACAGATTTACAGCAATCCTTTGTGCAATTATGGTCGGAGCCGTGACTTTAGATGGAATGTGTTTTTGGTCCCATTATGGAATGTGCTGGGGAAAAAAAGAGAAGGATTAGTCAACACTGTTATTATTCAATGTGTTGCTTGAAAAAAATTTCTTGTCTTTGTCTGAATTATAACTTTGAACTAAATAGAACTGATGCATTAAGTTACTAAATCAAAATATGACTTAGATTTACTAAGAGTGCACACTTATGAACTTCTTGTTTTCCACGGTATTTAAAAATTTCTGCTTATAGTGCTCATGGGTGCAATGAGTAACAACATTCCAGCATTGTCTTAGATGTACACTGCAGGTAAAATTAAAGTGGACCTTCACTTAAAAGTGAACCCCTAATGTGCACTCTTCTCCTCCTGCCCTACCATGTTTGAAAGGTTTATTCTTGGGGGTGCGCAGTAAGATCTTCTGCATGCGTAGTGGGGAGCAGACTGTGAAACAGCAGGAAGTCACAGTCAGCTCCCACTGCTAAGCAGGTGGCGCCGGGGATTCGAAGACTGGCAAAGAACAGGCCCAGGTTAGTGAGTGTCTGTTTTTATAAGTCAGCAACTACAGTAGCAATTAGAACACCTGCCTTTTTTTTTCTTTTTTTGCTGTGTCCTTTTTGGAAAGATTTGCCTTCGCTATTTGTGCTGGTGGCTGTTGTCACGGAAAGTGAAAGTAAAATAAAATTTAAAAAAATCAGTGGTAACAACTGCGTCCAGTATTTTCACACAGCATCATGTATTTCTATAGTACTGCTATTACTATGTAAAGTGGGGGAACTAAGGACTCTGATGTGAAGGGGTCCGGGACTAAGAGCTCAAAGTGGGGGGGGATTGAGGACTCTGATGTAAAATGGCAAGGGGGCCCCAGGGACTCTGGTATGAAGGGGGAATGAGGACTTTGTAGTTAAGTGGGGGAGGGGGGGGCTTCTAATGTTAAAGAAGACCACATATAACAGTGGGGTACCTGAAGATTTTGCATACTTTCAAAGGGTATTGGGATCAGAAAAGGTTGAGAAACACTGGCTTATATACCTCAATAGGTTAAGCTTAATGATTCAAAGGGGATAAACTAATTACTTATCAGACGGCATAGTCTAAAGTTTCAGTCAAACAGGTAAAACCCTAAAGCAATCATTCTCTATTCTGCTGGCTTTTTTTTTTTTCAACAAAATGTATTTTTATTTATGAAATCAAACAAGTTGACATGTGGTATTGTACAAGTATATCAGACATGAACAGTACATTAAGCAACGAGTAAAACGGGCATAGGTACATTCATTGTCCTGTTGACCCCACATAAACCTTGATGGACTATGTCTAATAGTTAAGACCGTTCTGTTGAAAGTGTTTTATTTTTATGCAAAGGTGACCAGTTCAAATATCATCTGTGCTACAATTATGTTGCACTACTTAGGTATAATGGATGGTGTTGCATTTCATGGGTTTGGGAGAGTCAGCCGTGGCGTGGGTGTCTCAGGTGGCTTGAAGTGTCTCTCAACAAGTGGAGGTATCTTGTGCTTGTCAAGGTAGTCTAGCTGTGCTGTGAGAGAGTCCAATGTGGTGTATGTAGGCAGTGCTGTCATTGGTATCTTCCTGTCATAGGGTGTCGGGTCAGTGGGAAAGGGAGAAAAGATAGGGAAATAAAAAGGGGGGGGGGGGTGGTCAGTAGAATAAAGTGGACCCAAGTGGTTTTAGGGAGAGATACGGGTAGGTAGGAGGGAGATAATGGGAAATGAGAAGGAAAGAACGGGGGGGGTGAGATTAGGGGGTTGCTTATTTTAGTGTGGGGTTTGGCCGTCTCTTGCTTCCCTCCCCAGGGTGCAATAATTTTTGCAGTCTTTTGTGGACTGTGCTTTTTGAGGAGGGGGCGGCCCTTTACTTGTTAGAGCTCCAGGGTTAGAATATGAGGTTGGAGTGTTTTAGTTCTGAGCTTTGAGCTTCACTGAGTTTTTGACTCTAAAATTTAGGTAGTTGACGAATTTAGACAGGAGAATTCAGTCGTGGCCTGGAAATGTTTCCAGCATGCCCATTTGATTCCGTATTTTCTGGGGGAATTATGTGCGATGTGAATCAGTTCTTGCATCTCAGCCATCCTATTAATTCTACTGAACCATTCTTTGATTGAAGGGATGTTTTGGGATTTCCAATGCAATGGTATGCATTGTTTTGCTGCATTGATCATGTGCATTGTTAGTGATTTGTAATAAGAGGTGTGTGGTAGGGGTAAGTGATGTAGAAGAAATTCAGCAGGTGTTTGTTCCAGATCGTAGGATGTGACAAGTGAGGTAATGCGGTGTACTTCTTTACAGAAAATTTGGATACGGGGGCAGTCCCACCAAATGTGTAACAGCGAGCCGTATTGTTCATGGCATCTCCAGCATTTGTCTGATATTGTTGGTTTAAATTTATGCAATATAGCTGGTATGCGGTACCAACAGGATTGAAATTTGTATTTCTCTTGTGTAGATACATTAATGGACCCCTTGTGGACCTCACTTACCATAGGGCTTGAGTGGGCTCAAGACCATGGGCCCCGTCCTATAGGGGGCCCTGCGGGCCCCAGCCGAGTGTACTTCGGCTATACTCGGCTAGTTCCGCTCACAGTCATGCCTAGTCCCGCCCTATGATGGACATAACACAGGACTGGGCGTGACTGTGAGCGGAGCTAGCCGAGTACACTCGGTTATCTATGTATATCGGCGGTGCTCGGCTCCGCTCACAGTCACACCCAGTCCCGCCATTGGACCTGTGTTATGTCCATCATTGGGCGGGACTGCGAGAGGAGCCGAGAAAAGCTGACAGGAGCCGAGATACACAGGACCGGCTCTGTGTATCTCGGTGGCGTCATATTTAAACTGCAGTGACACTGACAAGTCACTGCGGTTTAACTGCAGCCTGGGAAAGGCTGCAAATGACATGGACAAGGTTGCAGATGGACACTGATAAGGCTGCAGATGGAGGCTGCAAGGCTGCAAATGACACTGACAAGGCTTAAAGGCTGCAAATGACACTGATAAGGCTGCAATGTCACTGGGCAAGGCTGCAAATGACACTGGACAAGCATGCAGATGGACGCTGTGCAAGGTTGCATTGATGAGCATTTAAATGTAAGTTTTACATTTGTAAGTGCTAGTTTACACCAGACGCAGTTCCGTTCAGTTCTGTGCGCTTTTTTTCTGCACAAAATGCATGCACAGTGTTTTCCATGTATTCCAATGGCTCTAGTTCACACCATGCCGTCAGTTTCCAGTCAGTTTCTGCACCGGAAACTGACCGGAATCTGACTGCATGGTGTGAACTAGAGCCATTGGAATACATGGAAAACACTGTGCATGCGTTTTCAGTGCAGAAAAAAGCGCACAGAACTGAACGGAACTGCGTCTGGTGTGAACTAGCACTAAAAAGTTTCTTTCCTTAAAATAAACTCTTATGTTGAGGTTTGCTGATTGGTTATTGGCAGTTATGTAGTGCCTCGTTTACTGCCGTTGAGAAAACCTGTCTGCATTAGACAGTGATGTAATGGCAGACAAACGGTATCAGAGTGGCGCGCTTAAAAGAAAAGTAAAGGTTTAAAGTAATGTATAGAAGGTAGGGCCCGAAAGTGACTCAAGCCCAGGGGCCCCCACCACCCTAAGTCCTGCCCTGCTTGTGGATGTTAATGTAGATTTTTTTTCCCACTCTTCTGGTGTTAGGGATAAGGACATATCCCTTTCCCACGCTCCACATGCCTTGGAGTTGTTGGAGTGGCACTCCATGAAGAAGAGGAAATGTCCAGGGATCTCAGAAAGTGTGTGATCATCAAGTATGTCCACGGTGGTATAGAGGGTTTGTCCATTAGTGTAGCAAGGTGAGAGGCGGTATGGGGCTTTCCTTGGTCATAAAAGTGGTGATCCAGAATATGTTCATCTGACCAGTGTTATGTAAGGAAGTCTTTGGTCATACCTGGGGGGAAGTCTGGGTTCAGTCTTATTGGGGTCATTGGACCTGGTATAGTCGATAAGGGATGGTGGTTACATACTCTGCGGAAGCATATGTGGGCTTCAAGCATTCCAGGCGTTAGTGGGTTGGAGGGGGATATGGAGTTAAAGGCTTTAAATTAGGGGGGAGCTTAGTGCTTCCGTAAATGTTTTGTAGTAGGTGGCTGATAGGCCATCTGGACCAGGGCTTTTGCCCGATTTCAGTTTTTTTATTGCTTCTTCCCATTCTTGTTGATTGATTGGGCCTTCAAGGTTGTTGGCAGAGTCTGGGGTGATTGCTTTGGGGCAGTATTTTTCCAGAAACGCTGTGATTTTAGCGTGCTGTATAGTGTAGAATAGAATCTTTCAAACTCTTGGGCTATGTTGGTATTTTTTGTGTATGTTTCTCCTGTGGGGGAGTGTAGCTTATGTACCGTTGTTTTAGCTTTTTTTTTAGTGTAGTGTCTGGGCTAATAGGTGTCCACTTTTATCTCCAAATTCATAGAAAAGCTTTTGAGATAGCGTGGAATTTTTCCTAACAGTGCCTTTTATGAAGATATATCATCCCTATTTATCTATGGGTGTATCTGTTACCTGGAAGGTAGTTTTTTTGGATAGAAGAATTGTGCCACCTTTGGTTTTGGAGCTTGAAGATGTTGCGTGGTAACTAAGTGGGAAATACTGGTTTGATAGTTTTGGGATAGTGTTCGAGCAGAAGTGGCTCTCCTGCAAGAACACCACAGCCGCCTTCATGCCTTGCATACTGGCTAGAACTCGGGAGCGTTTCTCTGGGATATTTAGGTCTTTGGCGTTTAGAGAGATCAACTTGAGGGTGATGTGCTTTGTTTTGGTTTTGAGTGGTGCCATGGTGAATGGTGATATACTTATCTCGAATGAGAGTTTTCCTGGGGAGGGGAGCAAGAGAGGGTAGTTCGATCAGAAGGGGGAAGGGGGAAAGAGTTAGGGGGGAGAGAGTGGGACAGGGTGGAGGGTAAAAGGAATGGAAGGGGTGTGGTTAGAGGTATAGGTTGGGTATGTGTGGTAAACGGAAAAGGGGATGGTGATTATTTGAACTGGCTGCGAATAAGGACACACGAAATATTATTCCAGTAAGGGTCAGTCGGTACTCTTAGAGTCCGCTGTGTGTGAGGGTGGTTGGTTACGGCTCCAGAAAGGAATAAGTCTCTCGTTCCTGTGAGATCTAGGTGCTTTATGTGAGTGTCATTATCTATTGAGAGGTATGGAAAGATGTATGTATGTATGGGGAGCAGGTACAAATCGGAGGTGTGGAGAAACAGTGTTGTAGTGCGTGTCAGAATGGATGAGGTAGGCACTAGTTATTCTGTAAGGCCGGATATAGGATGTCAAACCAGTGAACTTCATAAAACTCATAAAACTTGCATAGCTTAATGAACTCTGTAATTACAGCGCGTCACAAACTATGGTGAGCGGTAAAGAGTCTGGAGCAAAGTAGGGAATAAACCCTAAGGCCCATAGTCTGTGAGGCGTTAACAGAAGGGATAGTATCCCTTATTAGTAGTATAACGGTGTAATCGAGTTAACAGTAAACAGCTGAACTGACAATATACAAACTTCAGGGTTAAACATCAGTGAACATGACACAGAAGAAATCATGACCTCTGTAAAAGTAGTAAGTATAGTTGCAAGCATAGGGTACATAGGTAGGTCAGATGAGTCTGAGGGTGGCACAGTGTAGAGTGTCTAAGTAAGTATAGATGACTGGTAATTTGGGCAGCAGGTTTTTTCCATGAATCAAGTACCAGGCACTTTGCGGGTAAAGGAATTTTAGGGCTCGCTGTGCGAGATTTCTGGAATGCAATGCAGACATAGCTGGTCTGAAATGGGGATGGAGGTTAGGTGTTACGTGTGCCAACCTCATGCCTCTGCCACATGAGTAGTATATGTAGGCATGCAAAGCTGTAACCATGTGCCTCAGATACAATCTAGTGAACTTTTCTTGTGACTAGATAGGGAGGAATGCCATCTCCTGACAGAAGAAAAATTTTTGGACAGACCCTACCTGGTAAGGCCAGTGTACAGGTTATGTACCGCTTCTTCCTCTGTGACGTTATCCTCTGGTCATAGATAGCAATCGGGTAGGTAGGTGAATGTTCTGTAATAAAAGAGGTTTAGTTAGTAGTTCATGCTGATTGTCCACGCGTGTTAGGATGAGTTGCCTAGGTATAGACCATGTCCATAAGGTGTGGGATGATCCAGTGGGAGGTGGTGGAATCTTCTGGCCGTGATTCTGCCTCTTTGGAGGGTATAAGGGCTTTTGCCGTGTAGAAGGGAATCAGTTGGTAGGCATTCTCCTCTGTACTTCCCTTGGCGGTGTGATGATGAAGAGTGTCCCGGTTAACTCCATGGGATCTATTCAATCAGTCAGTTCCGTGTGGTTTGAGAGTCTAATAGGAGCTCGTTCATGCTAGTATGGGTTTTGTGCATAGGAGATACAGTGGGACGGAAAGTATTGAGACCCCCTTAAATTTTTCACTCTTTGTTATATTGCAGCCATTTGCTAAAATCATTTAAGTTCATTTTTTTCCCTCATTAATGTACACACAGCACCCCATATTGACAGAAAAACACAGAATTGTTGACATTTTTGCAGATTTATTAAAAAAGAAAAACTGAAATATCACATGGTCCTAAGTATTCAGACCTTTTGCTGTGACACTCATATATTTAACTCAGGTGCTGTCCATTTCTTCTCATCATCCTTGAGATGGTTCTACACCTTCATTTGAGTCCAGCTGTGTTCGATTATACTGATTGGACTTGATTAGGAAAGCCACACACCTGTCTATATAAGCCCTTACAGCTCACAATGTCAGAGCAAATGAGAATCATGAGGTCAAAGGAACTACCTGAAGAGCTCAGAGACAGAATTGTGGCAAAGCACAGATCTGGCCAAGGTTACAAAAAAATTTCTGCTGCACTTAAGTTTCCTAAGAGCACAGTGGCCTCCATAATCCTTAAATGGAAGATGTTTGGGATGACCAGAACCCTTCCTAGAGCTGGCCGTCTGGCCAAACTGACCTATCGGGGGAGAAGAGCCTTGGTGAGAGAGGTAAAGAAGAACCCAAAGTTCACTGTGGCTGAGCTCCAGAGATGCAGTCGGGAGATGGGAAAAAGTTGTAGAAAGTCAACCATCACTGCAGCCCTCCACCAGTCTGGGCTTTAAGGCAGAGTGGCCCGACGGAAGCCTCTCCTCAGTGCAAGACACATGAAAGCCCACATGGAGTTTGCTAAAAAACACCTGAAGGACTACAAGATGGTGAGAAATAAGATTCTCTGGTCTGATGAGACCAACATAGAACTTTTTGCTCTTAATTCTAAGCGGTATGTGTGGAGAAAAGCAGGCACTGCTCATCACCTGTCCAATACAGTCCCAACAGTGAAGCAAGGTAGTGGCAGCATCATGCTGTGGGGGTGTTTTTCAGCTGCAGGGACCTCAGACTGGGCTGAAGGTTTACCTTCCAACAAGACAATGACCCTAAGCACACAGCTAAAATAACGAAGGAGTGGCTTCACAACTCCGTGACTGTTCTTGAATGGCCCAGCCAGAGCCCTGACTTAAACCCAATTGAGCACCTCTGGAGAGACCTAAAAATGGCTGTCCACCAACGTTTACCATCCAACCTGACAGAACTGGAGAGGATCTGCAAGGAGGAATGGCAGAGGATCCCCAAATCCAGGTGTTAAAAACTTGTTGCATCTTTCCCAAAAAGACTCATGGCTGTATTAGATCAAAAGGGTGCTTCTACTAAATACTGAGCAAAGGGTCTGAATACTTAGGACCATGTGATATTTCAGTTTTTATTTTTTAATAAATCTGCAAAAATGTCAACAAATTCTGTGTTTTCTGTCAATATGGGGTGTAGTGTGTACATTAATGAGGAAAAAAAATGAACTTAAATTATTTTAGCAAATGGCTGCTATATAACAAAGAGTGAAAAATTTAAGGGGGTCTGAATACTTTCCGTCCCCACTGTATGTTAAGTCTCTGGGCAGATGTTAGGGTATGATCGTGGCAGACTGCCAACTGGCTTTAATCTTGGTGCAAATTATCTCAAAGGGTTAAGGTGGGTGTTTCAGAGTTGTTTTTGGTGCAAGACTTGTGTTGGGTGGGTTTACCTGGTTAGCCATGGAGACCTTTTGGCATCAAGGTTATAGAGATCTGGGTTTACAATAATCATAAATCATAAATCGGAGGCATAAAGTCAGTGCATATTTCTGGGCTCTGCTTGCTAGTGGGGAGGGGAGATGATGACTTTGTGCCATGTTGCAAGTTCCGTAGAGGAGAGAAAATGTTCGTTACCTCTCTTGGAATGGCGTGCGTGGTCCGGTGAGGCTGTAGGGCTGCCATTTTTCGGGATCCCTGGTGTTTGGGATGGCAAGAGTGGAGGGTGCATGCAACGGCGTCGGATACTGAAGTTGCCCGCTTCGGTAATGCCTTCCATGGAGGTGGCTCTTTGCAGTGGTGGAAGGCAGAAGTCTCTGTACCAGTCAGGCAGGTCCACCAGTGGGATGTTGAGAGTAGTGCAAAAATGTTCTAGGTCTTCCGGCACTCTGAGATTTACTGTGTGTCCGTTGGTAGATGCTGATAAGCAGAAAGGGAATTTCCAGAGCTATACTATGGTTTTAGCTCTTAATAAATCTAGCAAGGGCCTTAGTTCCCTACTCCTCTGCAATGCAATGTTGGATAGGTCCCGGAATATCTTGATATCAGTACCCTGAAAGGAAAAGTGTATTCGTCCTCTAGCTTTACGAAGGATTCCCTCCTTTGGGATGAAATCATTGAGAAAGCAAATGATGTCTCTGGGTGGGTCTGTGTCTCTTCCCCTTGGGTGTAATGCTCTGTGGATGCTTTCCATGGCAATAGGGGAGTCAGGGGGTCTTTCCAGGAGTTCATTAAAAAGGGCAGTGACAGAACGGGAGAGCTGGGTAGAGTCAATAGAATCGGGTAGGCCTCTTACCCGTAAATTGCGGTGTCTCCCGCTATTGTCCAGGTCCTCCATGTGGTGATTGATTTCTCTGAGATGAACGGCGTGAGATTCTGTGACCTGTTGTACTTGGCACAGTGCGTCGTCATGGCGGGCTTGTGTCTCCTCGACTTCCTCCACTCTTAGGACTATAGCCTGAATGTCCGATCGCAGGTCGGAAATAGCAGCAAACAATGTATTTTTAATGTCCGCCGCTACCGTTCTGATGTCGGTTGGACTCAGCGCTGAGGCGGCGTGCATGTCAGGCAAGGGAGGGCTGCGGCTTCAGTCCCTGTATGTGTCTCTGCTGGTGGAGCGAGATGCGTGGGTTGAGGCCTGTGATGCAAGCGTGGTTCCCTGAGGCCGCGTTCGGAATATCTCCGGTATGTGGAGGCTTAGCTGCGTGTAATTGGTTTCTGGGTGAACGGGACCGTGTGGCTGAAGCACTCCAGGGTGTGCTCCCCATGGTAGAATCGCTGGATGGCTTCTGTAGTCAGGTAGCAGGACCTTGTGGAACAGGAGCTTAGGGATTAAGCGTCCATCTTAGAATTTAACCAGGCCACACCCCCTGCTGACTTTTTAGTTAACCCAAAAATATAAACTTAAAGTGGTTGTAAAGGCTGAAGGTTTTTTACCTTCATGCATTCTATGCATAAAGGTAAAAAAACTTTTGTGTGCTGCTCCTACCACAGCCCCCCCCCCAATACTCACTTGAGCCCCCTCTCGATCCAGTGATGTGCACAGGAGCCTTGGCTGTCCCCCCCGAGTCTTTCTCTCATCATTGGCTAAGACACAGCAGTGGGAGCCAATGGACCAGCCCATGGTCGCTGACAGCTTAACATTCCTGAAGGTATGTACAGCGGGGATTTGGGGCATGGAAGGAGCATATGGTGTTAGTTCACCTTTTTTTCGGTAAAATTGAACTAATACTTTAGGGAAATTGTATATTATTTTTATTAATCATTTTAAAATTGTTTATTTCTTTTTTGTACATCATGAGCCACCTATAGGTAAATGGACACTGGCAGACCAAACAGACAGGAAGTCCTCCCCTATATAACCTCTCCAACTCAGGAAGTTCCTCGTTTTTTTTTGCTACTGTCTTTAAGGTGATGGTCACTGAATTACAACTCTCTGTGTGCTATGACAATATTTTCATGTGATTCAAGCATGGATCAGGAGTTTGGTCGGCTGGATCCATTCTTTTGGCTAGGACACTTGAATGGATGGGACTCAGGCCCCACCATGATGGAGTCAGATTCAGGCAGGGTTTTGCCTGTAATGAGACCATTTGGTGCTGGACCCTGCGCAAAAAGAACCCTGCGCAGTTTGGTACTGACCAAGGTGTTCTGGTAGGGTGCTGTACAGGTTCAGGGCAGTGGACCCCAAGTTTAAGTGGGACTGAGACCAAGGTCTGGATTGACAGAGCCTACCATGATGGGTTAAGGCTGAGTCATTGTCTTGGCAGGATCCTGCAGCAGGAGATGGGTGAGTCTGGCCCTTTAAGGAAGAATCATGTTGTTGTCTTTTTTAAATTCCCTTACGTAACCCATAGGGGGCAGTAGAGTGCTCTGTGTTCTGTGATATGTGGCTATTGATGGTCATATGCCTTTTTCCCGGTTATGTGGGGCTTCCCTGTGCACTTGTTATTAGGGATGAGCCGAACACCCCCCGTTCGATTCACAACAGAACATGCGAACAGGCAAAAAAATTTGTGCGAACGTGCGAATATTGTTAAAATCTATGGGACGAGAACGTGAAAAATCAAATGTGCTAATTTTAAAGGCTTATATGCAAGTTATTGCCATAAAAAGTGTTTGGGGACCCGGGTCCTGCCCCAGGGGACATGTAGCTGTGGCTCTATGTGTCTTATGGATGCATAGAGTGGAGATAGGGACAGAGCGCACACCAGTGCCCCCATAGCAAGCGGCTTTGGTATTGGGGGCACTGGTCAAGGAGGAGGAGCTATGAGCACCAGCGGGGGGGGTGGAAAGGGGAGGATTGTGGTGTCTCTGTGCAAAACTATTGCACAGAGAAGGTGAGTATAACATGTTTGTTATTTAACAAAACAAAACAAACCTTTAATATAATTTAAAAAAAAACCATAAAGTATTTAAAAACATTATAGTTTTTGTTCTTGTTTTTCCTTTAATATAATGAATAATAATACTTGTGTGTTATACCTGCAATCAGCACAAACAGCAGAATAGCCTAAATTGTTATCTGGTCTGCTGGATACCAAAGGTAACTGCTTGCAGAATTGTGTAGAAACTGAATATTAGTTCACCTTTACAAAAAAAATGTAAAAGTGAACTAACACAGTGCACCCTCCCCACCTCCTCAATCCCCGCTGTACTTACCTCCGGGGATGCTGAGCTATCAGAGTCCATGGACCCAGTCCAGTGGTCAGGGGATTTGGAATCCCCGATCTCATCCTTATCTCTGTTCAGATTGTTCTCTCTTCGTTTCTGATGCACACAACAGACATCTGTGTGGTGGCTCTCCAGGGACTTAGAAAATATGAGGATATCATCAAGATAAACTACCATACATAACTGCAACAAATCTCAGAGGCCATAGTTAATAAATTCCTGGAAAACTGCCGGGGCATTACAAAGGGCAAAAGGCATTACGAGGTACTCATAATGGCCTGTTCTGGTATTAACACAGTTTTCCACTCATCGCCCTCCTTAATCCTCACGAGATTGTACGCCCCTCTCAAATCAAGCTTTGTGAAAACCGTTGCTCCCTTTAGGCGGTCAAATAACCCTGTAATCAACGGAATCGGATAGGCAATTGTGAAATGATTGAGACCTCAATAATCAATACAAGGTCTCAGTTCACCCCTCTTCTTCTTCACAGAGAAGAAACCAGCACCAGCAGGAGACAATGATTTGCAGATGAAACGAGAAAGTGCATCTGCAACATACTTCTCCATGGCCTTATCCTCCAACAACGATGAAGGGTAAACACGACCGCGAGGGGGTATGGCACCAGGTTAAAGGTCATACGGCCGGTGTGGAGGCAATAGCGGCTTGACCTTTGTCAAAAACATCGCTAAAATCGCGGTACACCTCCAGCAGGGAGGAGAGTAAAGAGGTGCACAGGACCTTGGCTACCTTCTGGAAGCATGTCTCACTGTGGTGAACAGGAGAGAACCTCAGCACGGAGCCAATCAAAAGAGGGGTTGTGCTTCTGTAACCAAGGATAACCAATAACCAGTGGAAACTTAGGTGAGGATATAACTTCAAATTGCAAGTGTCACACAGCTGCAGCGGAATCAAGTGCTTCGATACAAAGGCAGCATCAATGATCAGGCCTGCAGCCCCAGAGTCGATTAGAGCCTGTATCTCGATGGACGACTCAGCCCAAGAAAGGGTGACCGAAACCAGGGGCTTATCCGTCTGGATAACTGGGGACAAAATAACGCCACCTAAGGTCTGTCCGTGACAGGACCTCAAGTTTTGGGCGCTCCCTGGACGGATAGCACAAGACTTCAAAAAGTGACCTGCCTGGCCACAATAAAGGCACAATCTCTCTCTCCTCCTAAAGGTTCTCTCATCCGCAGAGAGACGCGTGAAGCCCAAGTGCATGGGTTTACCTTCACTGACTGACTCAGTACCAGGAGGCATAGGAGGTGAGGGAGGCATGGTGGGACTGCGAAGCTCGCAGGCAAACGTACAGGAGGCTTCTGCAAGCGCTCCTTAAAAGGGTCTTTCAGCCAATGAGTCAGGAGCCAATGAGGATGGCAAACGTGATCAATTTCTCCAGCTCAGTGGGTATATCTCGGGCTGCTATCTCATCCTTGATGGAATCCAAGAGACCATGAGAAAAAGCAGCCACGAGGGCCTCATTGTTCCAAGCAACCTCTGCTGCCAGAGTACGAAATTCAATGGCGTAGTCAGCAACAGTTCTTGTACTCTGTTTGATGGGCATGAGGCACTTGGCAGCAGCAGCGGAGCGTGCAAGGTCAAATACCCTTTTAAAGGAGGCCACTCCTTTACTCAGGTACTAGATATACTAGATATAAGCTATACTGGATGCAGAGTGTATATATATATATATATATATATATATATATATATATATATATATATACAGTATCTCAGTGAGTACACCCCTCACATTTTTGTAAATATTTTATTATATCTTTTCATGTGACAACACTGAAGAAATTACACTTTGCTACAATGCAAAGTAGTGAGTGTACAGCTTTTATAACAGTGTAAATTGGCTGTCCCCTCAAAATAACTCAACACACAGCCATTAATGTCCAAGCCGCTGGCAACAAAAGTGAGTACACCCCTAAGTGAAAATGTCCAAATTCAGCCCAAAGTGTCAATATTTTGTGTGGCCACTATTTTTTTCCAGCACTGCCTTAACCCTCTTGGGCCTGGAGTTTACCAGAGCTTCACAGGTTGCCACTGGAGTCCTCTTCCACTCCTCGATGATGACATAACGGAGCTGGTGGATGTTAGAGACCTTGCTCTCCTCCACCTTCCGTTTGAGGATGCCCCACAGATGCTCAATAGGGTTTAGGTCTGGAGACATGCTTGGCCAGTCCATCACCTTTACCCTCAGCTTCTTTAGCAAGGCAGTGGTCATTTTGGAGGTATGTTTGGGGTCGTTATCATGTTGGAATACTGCCCTGCGGCCCAGTCTCTGAAGGGAGGGGATCATGATCTGCTTCAGTATGTCACAGTACATATTGACATTCATGTTTCCCGCAATGAACTGTAGCTCCCCAGTGCCAGCAGGACTCATGCAGCCCCAGACCATGACACTCCCACCACTATGCTTGACTGTAGGCAAGACACACTTGTCTTTGTACTTTGTACCTCACCTGGTAGCCGCCACACATGCTTGACACCATCTGAACCAAATAAGTTTATCTTGGTCACATTAGACTACAGGATATGGTTCCAGTAATCCATGTCCTCAGTCTGCTTGTCTTCAGCAAACTGTTTGCGGGCTTTCTTGTGCATCATCTTTAGAAGAGGCTTCCTTCTGTAATGACATTCTTTTTTTCAGATCCTCAGAGAGTTCTTTGCCATGAGGTACCATGTTGAACTTCCAGTGACCAGTAAGAGAGAGTGAGAGCAATAATACCAAATTTAACACAACTGCTCCCCACAACTGAGACCTTGTAACACTAATGAGTCACATGACCCCGGGGAGGGAAAATAGCTAATGGGGCCCAATTTGGACATTTTCACTTAGGGGCGTACTTACTTTTGTTGCCAGCGGTTTAGACATTAATGGCTGCGTTGAGTTATTTTCAAGGGATAGCAAATTTACACTGTTATATAAGCTGTACACTCACTACTTTACATTGTAGCAAAGTGTCATTTCTTCAGTGTTGTCACATGAAATTATATAATAAAATATTTTCAAAAATGTGAGGGGTGTACTGTATATCAACATCAAGGTGGTACCAGCAGTCAGGCTGCCCAGATGGAAGTGGATCATATTCTGGTCTTGGCAGGGAGTCATATTCCAGCCCTGTCAGCAGTGCATATCCCGGGTGTAGAAAATTGTCAGGCAGACTTTCTTAGGCATCAGCAATTGGTTCCGTGGTAGTGCGATTTTTCAGAGCTGGGGCACTCCAGATGTAGATCTTCTAGCATCCAGATTCAATACCAAGCTGGACAAGTTTTTCCCCAGGATAAGGAATCCGCAGGCGATAAGGAAGGACGCCCTAGTGACACTGGGGCAATTTCTACCTAATTTATGCCTTCCCATTAGTTCAGCTTCTTCTGTATCTGTTATGCAGGATCCAGGAAGAAAACATTTTTAGTTGCACCTGCTTGGCCCAGGAGGGCATGGTACACTGACATTACGAACTTGGCAGTGGACGGCCCTTGGGTGATGCCGGCCCAAACAGATCATCTGTCTCAGAGACCAATATTGCATCCAACATTACAGTCACTGATGACTTGGACATTGAGACCCAGGTTCTGAAGGACCTAGGTGTTTCTGGTACTGTCATATCTACATTACAAAAGGTCAGAAAGCGACCTTCAACCAGAATGATTCAAAGGTCAGAAAGCCTTCCTCCAAAATTATTCATCATAGGACTTGGAGGTCTTATGTGGCCTGGTGTGAGACCAGGAAGTTTCATCCCTGTAAATACACAAAAGTTACAAAGTTTTCAAAGTTTTATCAGGTGAATGTAAGAGCCACCAAGGATACTGCTTTAAGCCGCAGTGTGTTGCAGACTGCAAAGTAGGGATGAGCTTTCTGTTCAGGTCGAACATGAGTTCGACTCGAACATTGGCTGTTCGCCCGTTCCTCGAAAACCGAACATTATGGACGGTTGCGCCAAATTCAAGCGCTGCGTAACGACCCATAATGCACCGCGGGAGCGCAGTGCATTGCTGTATGATGATTGGTCAGAGCATGCACCGTGACCTGCATGCTTTGGCCAATCATAGCGCTCTCAGCTAAGAGAGCCATAATTGGCCAAAGGCAGGGTGCCTTTCGCCAATCATGGCTCAGGGGGACTAAGTCCACGCCCCACACTATATAAGGCCGCCTGCACGTCGGCCTCATGTAGTGTGTTGTGACGGAGACAGAGTCTCATTTAAATTGAGCAGGCAGGCAGATTATTCAGTTAGCTGCAGTGTATTTATATATATATATATATATATATATATATATATATATATATATATATACAGATAGTCTTGTATATATATAAATATATATATATATATATATATATGAATATATATATATATATATATATATATATATATATATATATATATATATATATATATCCACTGTATCCAGTTTAGCTAGATCTGACTGCAGTCCGTTCCTGGTGTACTGTTTCTAATATACTTCAGGCAGGCAGACGATTCAGTTAGCTGCAGTGTATTTAATACATATATACAGATAGTCTCGTATATATATATATATATATATATATATATATATATATATATATATATATATATCCACTGCATACAGTTTAGCTATATCTCACTGCAGGCCGTTCCTGGTGTACTGTTTCTAATATACTTAGAATATACTTAGAGTATGTACTAATATTCGGTTTATAGTACTGTGCACCCCTAGTGCAGTTGCTACTACTTTCCTGGTGGTGTACACAATACATACAGTGCACCCATAGTTGTTATTAAACTTCTGTTGGTGTACACAGTACCATGCACCCCTAGTGCAGTTGCTACTACTTTCCTGGTGGTGTACACAATACATACAGTGCACCCATAGTTGTTGTTAAACTTCTGTTGGTGTACACAGTACCGTGCACCCCTAGTGCAGTTGCTACTACTTTCCTGGTGGTGCACACAGTACAAAATACAGTGTAGTGTGGTTTTGCTAAACAAAATTTACAGCATGTCCGGAAGGCCACCAAGGAGAGGCAGATGCTCACAGGCCACTAATAGAGGGCAAGCAGGCTCTGTGTCTACAGTTGACAGTGCTGGTCGTGGACACGGTGCATCCTCAGCACGTGGCCGTGGGGCACACTTGTCCTTTTTTTCTGCAGCTGGCCATGTTATTGAGCCACAACATGCAGAAGAGTTGGTGGAATGGATAATAAAGTCCTCTCCATCCTACTCATCCTCTGTTGCCCAGGCTCAGAGTAGTTTGTCTGCCAATGCAGCTGCCAAAGCAGCCTATTCCATCGGCTCCATGTCAACAGTCACTCCTCCCCTAGCCCCACCATCATGCACGGAGGAGTCCCCCGAACTATTCAACCACAGTGTCGGGTACATGCTGCAGGAGGATGCGCAGCGATTTGAGGGCTCCAATGATGGTACCCAGGTTGAGGAAGGGAGTAACGTGAGCCTAGAGAGAGGGGGTGCCCAAGAAGGTCAAGAAACTGGCAGTCATGTTCCCCCAGCTGCAGCATACTGCCAAGTTTGCTCCAGTGACGAGGAGGGAGGGGATGATGAGGTCACTGACTCGGGTGCCTGATAGTAGAGAGGAGGAGGAGGAGGCACATCTCCAACGAGGCAGGATGCCCTTCAGGGACAGTTTAAGGGCAGCCACCCTATTGCATCACACCGCAGAGCTAAGCAGGTGCAGGGCGCTGCTGACTCCCCACGTATTTTGAAAAGTTCTTTGGTGTGGGCCTTTTTTGACACGTGTGAAGCAGAATGCACCGTTGCTGTTTGCAACATATGTCTGAAGCGTATCAAGCGTGGCCAAAACAGCAGCTGCTTGGACACCACATGCTTGACCAGACATATGATGACTTCCCATGCAGTCCGTTGGCAACAGCACTTAAACGACCCACATCAAAGAACAAGGTGGACCTCTCCTTGCTCCTCATCAGCTGGAATCTCCAACTCCACTATACCTCCAGTCCTCTCAGAAACCTGCTGTCATGGTTATGCAATAGAGTTTTGTCTGTCAGCTTACCTGTCTCCATGTGTTCATCTCTAGAGACCAGCTGACTCTCACGTGACTGCTTTTATAATCTCTCCTCTAGCATGTTTCCACCCCAGCTCCTATCAGAGAACTCTATATTAATCTCTGCACTACAGGCCAGCCCTGCTGATCAACCTTTGTGTGTTTTGGCTTCCTGTTTCCTGCCTGCCGTGTGCTTTACATTTGTTTCTGTTACCGACCTTGGCGTGTTCTCAACTATTCTTGTCTGCTTGTGACCCTCACCTTTGGCGTGTCCCCGACTATCCCTGTTTGCCTGTGACCCTGAACCTTGGCGTGAACTCTGTTGTCCTTGTCTGCTTGTGGCCCTGACCTTGGCTTATTCCCTTACTATCCTTATCCTCCTGTTGCCTACTGTGGGTGTGAGCTGGGGGACCCTGGGGGTCGCGACCTGGAGCCAGTTGCAACCCAGTCCATCCTCACCACTAGAGGCTCTGGTGAACACCTGCTGGCTCTTAGACTCCACGCCCCAGGGAATCTTACGCTCTAACCCCGGTGGGATCCGTGTTAGTGTTCCAGCGGCCCTGCCTTCCTTACCACCTGGACTCCCATCCGCAGCAGTCAGCCGTAGGGTCCACTACCTTGCAGTGCACTCCTGATCCCAACGGTGTGCATCTGTCACCTAGCCTCAAGCTGACCTGACAGTTTGATCAGCCATGGACCCGGCTGACGTGCCGCTTCCTGCAGCCGATCCATTGCAGGGAATAGTTTGCAGACTCGAGACCTAGGAATCTAATCAGACTCAGGTGATGCGATTCCTTCAAGATCTGGCTTCCCTCTTCAAGCAGCTCCAGGCCTCCTTGGAAAACCCGAACCTGCAGCCTCAAGTACAATCAGCAGCTGCACCTATCGCACCAGTCGCAGCCACACATTCATATTTACTGCCAGCTCCGTCGCGTTTCTCTGGGGACTCCAAGGCCTGCAGGGACTTCCTCAGCCAATGCACCATTCATTTTTAGCTCCAGCCTCAAAACTTTCTGTCTGATCAGGCTAAGGTAGCCTATATCATTTCCCTCCTCTCTGGTGAAGCTTTAGTCTCGGCTGCCCCCCTGTGGGAGAAGAATGACCCGGTGGTTTCCAGCCTGTCCGACTTCTTGAAGCTCTTTCGTAATATCTTCGAGGAGCCAGCTCGTGTTTCTTCAGCGGCTAGTGCCCTTTTACGCCTTCTCCAAGAATCTTGTTCAGTGGGACAATATGCGCTTCAGTTCCGTATCCTCACGGCTGAATTGAACTGGAACAATGAGGCCTTGGTCGCAACCTTTTTACATGGCCTCTCTGACCGAGTGAAGGACGAATTAGCAGGAAGAGCCATCCCCGCCAGTCTGGACAATGTAATTTCCTTGTGCAATCAGATTGACATTCATTTCCAGGAGAAGTCCCTAGAAAAAAGACGCCAGCACCCCCTAGGTCCTAGTCAGCCAGAACTCTTCCCCCGTCACCCTGTGGAGTATCCTCTGCCTGCTGAGGAACTTATGCAGCTGGGCCGGACCAGACTAACCCCCAAAGAACATGCTAGACGCAGAACTCTGGGCTTGTGTCTTTATTGTGGGGGAAAGGGTCATTTTCGTGACTCCTGCTCGCTTCGTCCGGGAAACGCTCAGGTCTAATACATTTAGAAGGTGGAATATTGGACCCAAAAACATTACCTTCTTGTTTTCTTCTTCCGGTGTTCCTCCATGTAGGCCCTTATCCCCAATCGGTCCTAGCATATCTGGACTCCGGGACTGCCGGCAATTTTATGGACTGGAGAACTGCTTCCTCTATGAAGCTTACACTTTCTCCCCTCGCTACACCACTGGTAGTCTCGGCAATTGATGGCACTGTGCTCTCAGGGTGCCCTATCCATTTCAAGACGCTACCTATTAGGATGTCCGTAGGGATACTCCACCAAGAGTGGATTTCCTTCCTCATTCTACCCAAGGCCTCTACCCTCATTGTATTGGGCTACAGCTCCACTCTCCACATGTGGACTGAGTCTCTGGGCAGATCCTGACTTGGGGTCCTTCGTGTTTCTCGTCCTGCCTTCTCAAGGTGGCCCCCAAGGAGAGACTTCCCATTGCTACCACAGCCGTATCTTCTGATCTTCCCACGGCATACAGTGATTACCGGGTTGTGTTCTGTAAGAAGTCTGCTGAGGTGCTTCCTCCCCACAGATCTTTTGACTGTGCCATTGACCTTGTCCCTGTAGAAACTCTGCCCAGGGGTCGTACCTACCCTCTGTCCATTTCAGAGACCCAGGCCATGTCTGAGTATGTTGCCGAGAATCTGGAGAGAGGTTTCATCCGGAAATCCTCATCACCTGCAGGAGCAGGGTTCTTTTTCATTGCCAAAAAGTATGGTACCCTCAGACCCTGCATCGACTATCGAGGGTTAAACGCAGTGACTATCAAAAACCGATACCCCTTACCTCTAATATCTGAGCTATTCGACAGGTTGAAGGGGGCTTCCATTTTCACCAAGTTGGATCTCAGAGGTGCATACAATCTCATTAGAATATGGGAAGGTGACGAATGGAAGACTGCGTTTAACACTATTGAGGGGCATTACGAATACCTGGTTATGTCTTTTGGTTTGTGTAATGCTCCAGCTGTGTTCCAGAACTTTGTCAATTAAATCTTCAGTTATCTACTGTACCAGTTTGTTGTCATCTATCTGGATGACATTCTCATCTTTTCCGAAAATCTGCTTGCTCACAGAAACCATGTCCGCACCGTACTTCAGCGCCTTAGAGAGAATAATCTATATGCCAAGCTGGAGAAATGTTCCTTTGAATGTCCTGATGTCCTGTTTCTGGGATGTTTTGTTTCTAGTTTGGGTCTTCGCATGGATCCCGGAAAGGTCTCGGCCATTACCAACTGGCCCCTTCCTACTAGCCTCGAGGCCACACAGCGCTTTCTTGGCTTCACAAATTATTATAGGCAGTTCATAAGGAATTACTCTTCCATTGCTGCGCCTATTATCGCTTTGACCAAGAAGGGTGTGAATGCCAAAGACTGGCCTCCCGAGGCTGTCTCTGCATTTCACGATCTGAAACAGGCCTTTGTTTCTGGACCTCTCTTGAGGAGGCCAAATCCCGGGGACCCATTTTTTATTGAAGTAGATGCTTCTTCAATGGGGGTGGGAGCTGTGCTTCTTCAGTTCTTTGAGAGGAGACGTCAACCATGTGCGTTCTTCTCCAAAAAATTTTCTCAGGCAGAGAGAAATTATGCCATTGGTGATTGGGAACTTCTTGCAATTAAATTGGCGTTGGAAGAGTGGTGTCATCTCTTGGAGGGTTCCCCTCACTCCATTACGATCTTTACTGATCACAAGAATCTACAATACCTACAGAATGCTAAACATCTTAACCCCAGACAGGCCAGGTGGAGTCACTTCTTTTCTCGTTTTAAATTCACGACTACGTACAAACCTGGATCCTGCAACGGTCGGGCTGATGCACTCTCTAGGTAATTTGGACAAGGAATCCACCCCTGATCCTGAGCCGATCATTCCGACCTCATGCATTGTTGCCCATTCTACCACCCTGGAATCAAAAATTCCTCCTGGCAAGACCTTTGTTCCCACGGAGCTAAGAGCTAAGATCATTCGTTGGGGACATGATTCCAAGGTGGCAGGTCATGCTGGGTTCCTCCGATCCTTCCTGCTCATCAGTCGTCTCTACTGGTGGCCTAATCTCCGCTCGGATGTTAAAGATTACATTAAGGCTTGTCATGTCTGTGCTCAGTCTAACTCTTCCACACAAGCCCCTGCTGGTCTTCTCCTGCCCTTGCCCATTCCTAAGGAGCCCTGGTCTAACATCGCCATGGATTATTTTGCTGACCGTCGCAGGCGTAAGCCGCCTTCTCTTCAGCCAGGAGACAAAGTCTGGCTCTTCACCAGGAACATCAAACTCCGGGTTCCTTCTCTCAAATTTTCCCCAAGATTCATTGGTCCATACACCATAACTTCTAAACTGAATCCGGTTTGTTTCAAGCTCCAGATTCCCAAAAGCCTCAAAATCTCTAACTCCTTCCATGTTGCCCTTCTGAATCCTTTAGTCCTCAATAAGTTCTCTCGTCCTCTCTCTACCGCACCGCCGGTCTCTGAGGATAATCAGGAGTACGAGGTTAGCCAAATTTTGGATTCCCGTCTCTGTAGAGGCATTCTCCAGTACCTCGTGCATTGCAAGGGGTTTGGTCCTGAGGAAAGGTCATGGATCAAGGCTTCTGAGGTCTTTGCACCTCGTCTGTTGAGGAAGTTTCATTTGAAGTTCCCCCCTAAATCTGGTCCCAGGCGGGGAAGGGGGAGGCCTCGTAAGAGGGGATGTACTGTCATGGTTATGCAATAGAGTTTTGTCTGTCAGCTTACCTGTCTCCATGTGTTCATCTCTAGAGACCAGCTGACTCTTACCTGACTGCTTTTATAATCTCTCCTCTAGCATGGCTCCACCCCAGCTCTTATCAGAGAACTCTATATTAACCTCTGCACTGCAGGCCAGCCCTGCTGATCAACCTTTGTGTGTTTTGGCTACCTGTTTCCTGCCTGCCGTGTGCTCTACATTTGTTTCTGTTACCAACCTTGGCGTGTTCTCAACTATTCTTGTCTGCTCGTGACCCTGACCTTTGGCGTGTCCCCAAAAATCCCTGTTTGCCTGTGACCCTGAACCTTGGCGTGAACTCTGTTTTTCTTGTCTGTTTGTGGCCCCGACCTTGGCTTATTCCCTTACTATCTCTATCCTCCTGTTGCCTACTGTGGGTGTGAACTGGGGGACCCTGGAGGTCGCGACCTGGAGCCAGTTGCAGCCCAGTCCATCCTCACCACTAGAGGCTCTGGTGAACACCTGCTAGCTCTTAGACGCCGCGCCCCAGGGAATCTTACGCTCTAACCCTGGTGGGATCTGTGTTGGTGTTCCAGCAGCCCTGCCTTCCTTACCACCCTGACTCCCATCCGCAGCAGTCAGCCGTAGGGTCCACTACCTTGCAGTGCATTCCTGATCCCAACGGTGTGCATCTGTCACCTAGCCTCAAGGTGACCTGACACCTGCACTAAGAGAAATGAAGGTATAGAAATAGGTGTCCCAAGTACTTGCGGCCAATCTGCTAGCGGTACACCAACATCGGATTTTAGCAGGCAAATTTCCCTACCCCAGTTGCTAAACTGTCGAAAAAAATTCGGTCCCAGCAATCCACATGCTCAGCGTCTGAATGCTAGCTTGGCCAAATTGCTAGCACTGCAACTGCTGCCTTTTCAGCTGGTAGACTCTGCCCCCTTTCGTGAATTTGTGGAATGTGCGGTTCCTCAGTGGCAGGTTCCCAAGCGCCATTTCTTTTCACGGAAGGCCCTTCCGGCTCTCTACCAGCATGTGGAAGGCAATGTCTTGGTCTCGTTGGACCGGGCAGCCAGCAGTAAGGTGCATAATACTGCTGACTCATGGTCCAGCAGGCATGGACAGGGACGTTACCTTTCTTTCACGGCGCACTGGGTAACTCTGCTGGCAGCTGGAAAGGATACAGGACAGGGTTTAGTATTGTTGGAGCTTGTTCCGCCATCATGCCTCCAAAATGCTAGTGGTGATTCTGCCACAGCTCTCTCCTCTACCCCCTCCTCTTCTTCTTCCTCTATGGCCTCTTCCTCTGCTCCGTAGGCATTCAAGGGGCTACGCAAGCATTCAGGCAAAAAGATGACGTGCAGTGCTTGAGTTGGTCTGCTTAGGGGACAGGAGCCACACTGGGGCAGAGATTCTGTCAGCTCTGCAGGAGCAGGCTCAGAGGTGGTTGACACCACGCCAGCTTCAGCCAGGAATGGTTGTATGTGACAATGGCACCAACCTCCTCTCCGCCCTTCGACAGGGACACTTGACCCATGTTCCCTGTTTGGCTCACGTCCTGAATTTGGTGGTGCAGCAGTTCTTGAGCAGGTACCCCGGCTTACAGGATCTCCTGAGGCAGGCCAGGAAAGTCTGTGGTCATTTCCGCCGGTCATATAATGCCAGTGCTCGGCTGGCTGACATTCAAAGAGAGTGCAACTTGCCAAAGAACCTTCTCATTTGTGATATGCCCACTAGGTGGAACTCAACATTGGCAATGCTGCAGCGGCTGCACATGCAGCAGAGGGCCATCAATGAGTACCTGTGGGAGTATGGGACCAGGACAGGGTCAGGGGAGCTTGTTTTTTTTTCGCCACGCTACTGGCTACTGATCAAGGATGCATGCACTGTCCTGTCAACATTTGAGGAGGCCACAAGGATGGTGAGCAGTAACAGTGCATGCATCAGTGATACTGTCCCTCTTGTCTTCCTGTTGGAGCACACACTTCATGGAATAATGGACAGGGCACTTGAGGCAGAACAGCAGGAGGAAGAGGAGGACTTCCTTACCTCTCAAGGCCCTCTTTTTCCAGATACTAGTATTCCTGCAGGCCCGGCGATCACACAGGAAGAAGAAGAGGAGGAGGAGGATTGTGTCAGCATGGAGGTGGAGGATAACACTCAGCATCAGCAGCAGTCTTCAAGGGATCGTTTGCATTTCCCATAAACCCATGGAGTTGTACATGGCTGGGAGGAGGTGGTTGAGGATCATGTGATCCTTAGTGAGCCAGAGGACTCAGGATCGAATGCCTCTGCAAACCTACGCTGCATGGCCTCCCTGATCCTGCAAAGCCTGCAAAAGGACCCTGGGATTCGTGGTATGAAGGAGAGGGATCATTACTGGTTGGCAATCCTTCTTGATCCACGTTACAAGGGGAAGGTTGCAGAACTTATCCAGCCTTCGCAGTGGGAGCAGAGATTGAAATATCTTCGGGAGGCCTTGCAGAAAGGTTTGTGCAATACGTTTCCAGAGCCTGGGAGGTTACAATTTCCTGGTGCTGGACAACGTGTTGCTGAGGCTTTGTGCAGTCACAGAAAGAGAGCTGGAGAAGGTGGCCAGCTGACCGATGCCTTCAGACAACTCTCCAGTCCTCAGCACCCAGGTCTGATCGGTTCCAGCAACCATCGCCAGCGTCTGAATTACATGGTGCAGGAATATATAGGGGCAAGATCAGACTTGGACACCTTTCCAACAGAGCATCCACTGGGTTACTGGGTCTTGAGGATGGACCACTGGCCAGAGCTTGCTCAATATGCAATTGAGCTACTGGCCTGTCCTGCATCCAGCGTTCTTTCTGAACGCACATTCAGTGCTGCTGGAGGCTTTGTAACCAATCACAGAGTGCACCTGTCCACAGACTCTGTTCATCGCCTCACATTCATAAAAATGAATCAGTCTTGGATCACCAGCTACCAAGCACCTGATGCTGATCTAACAGATTGATTTTTCTATGGATGTGGGATCCCTTGAAGTCTGCATATGCTGAGTGACTATTCTATTATGCTGAGTGACTATCCTATTCCTCCTCAATCTTTTTTTTTTTTTCAAATATAAAGTTTATTAAACTCCAAACATGGGCGGGGAACCCACCGATACAGACAATTATACTGAGAGAAAGAAAAAAACGTATTACAATTGTAATTTGCAGAGCAAAAGAATATACATTGTAGCGCCAAACATGCTTGGGAACATAAGGTGCATAAACACATGTCTTGTCTACCGTTAAGGTATATTCTGTGGCAATTCTCAACATGTTTCAGAATTAACTATGTATGGTGGTCCTCACCCAATTTCCACTTTACTCTAAAAAGAACAGAAGTATCCAAAGGATAACAAAGAGATGTAGGAAGAAAGAGATATGAAAAATGTGTGGGGAGGGGAAGTGGGGGGGGGAGGAGAGTACAAAAGGAGTAGAAGGGAAGAAGGGGGGGGGGGGGAGACATGACGGTAGTTAGGTCCACTTACTAAATCCGGCTAAAAGGACGAGACCCGCCGAGTCAGCTCAAGAGTCGTTGACCCTCATCAGAGAATATAAACATATTCCAATTGTCCCAAGTTTGCTTAAACGTCTCTTGCTTATGTTGCGCTGTCAATATCAAGTCCTCCATCCGCTTAATATCCTCTACTCTTTGGAGCCAGAGTTTTATAGGAGGAGGGAGGGTCTGTTTCCAAAAAATGGGGATGCGCCCCTTCGCAGCATTGAGTAGATGTCGCACAAGTGATTTTTTATATGCCTTCAAGGGTACCGAGGAGAGGTGGAGAAGGAAAAAGGCGGGGTCCTCTGGCACCACGTACTCGGTGAATTTTTGTGTAATTCGCCTAACTTCACCCCAGAAGGTCTGTATCTTAGGGCATGTTCAAAAGACATGGATCAGAGTTCCCTCCCCCTCTTCACAACGCCAGCATGCCCCAGAGGAGTCTGGGAAGCATTTTTTTAGTCTAGATGGTGTCATATACCGCCTAGTGAGCAGTTTAAAGTTGGATTCTTGTATTTTAGCACAAAGCGAGGATTTGAGGGAGAGAGTAATGATCCGAGCTTTCTGTGAGGGTGAGAAGGTACGGTGTAGATCTTTTTCCCAACTGGCAAGGCATGTCAAATGCGGTTGAGTCGTTGCATCGTTGTATTCAGTAGCGAGTACGTTTGTGATAAGATGTGGGCCAATGGGGTGTCCTCAGTACAGAGTGCCTCAAATAACGTTAGATCTCGAGTAAAGTTATGTGGATCAGGAAGTGAGTGGAGAAAGTGGTGTAACTGTAATGCTTTCCAGAAAGTGAGTCGGTATATACCCGTTGGGTTAGAGAGTTCCGCTAAGGTTGGCCACTTCCCCCCGTTGATAAACTTAATTGCACAGTCCCTTCCTGCCTCTCTCAGAGACGTTAGTTCCGCTGCTTCCATGCCTGGTTCAAATTTTGGGTTGCCCAAAATGGGGAATAGGGGTGAGGTCTTTGATGTGAGAGTTGTGTGAAGGGTAATTTGGTGGCTATTCCTCAGGGTGGTTCCTATAAGAGGGTGAGCTTTCAGAGCGCTTGGGAGATCGCCAGCACACCACAACGCCCCCCCCAGAGGCACACCCGACTGTGATTGTTCAGTTTTATCCATAATTTGGAAGTGCTATTTCTCCTCCATTGCCAATCCCCCATAGTGTTTGGGTAAGGTTAGTTGTAAACGGCGTACGCGCGGTCTTTTGTGTGCCCATATTAACCTGGTGAAGAGTGCATGAGTCTGTTTAAAGAAAGAAGGCGGGATATGGATCGGCAAAGCTTGGATAAGGTAAATTAATTTTGGTAAAATACTCATTTTAAGCAAATTGCATCTCCCGAACCAGGAGTGGAAGCCTGAGTGCCATCTGTCTAACAAAGTCCAGGTCTTTGTCAATAATGGAGGGAAATTTAGATCAAATGTTCTGGTTACATCTGGGGGGATGAATGTGCCCAAATACTTTAGTGCTGATGAGGTCCATTTAAGGACCTTAATGGTATTATCCCTGGCTTCTCTGGTAGGGATGAATCCTACTTGATCTAGGTGAATCAGGGAATTGAGATGTTCCGCCAATCTAGTTGCTATGATTTTGGAAAATATCTTGAGGTCGACATTTAAAAGAGATATGGGATGATAACTTCCACATGAGCAAGGGTCTTTCCCCTCCTTGTGGATTAAAGAAATATGGGCTTTGAGAGTTTCGTTAGGGAAGTTAGAGCTCGTCCCTAGTGTGTTGAAAAATGTCACAAGTCGTGGGCCTAGAGTCGTCAGAAAAGTCTTGTAATATTGGACTGTAAATCCGTCCGGCCCTGGTGCTTTACCTATATTCATGGATTTTACTGCTACTTGTAGTTCTTCTAATGTGATTGGTTCGTCCAATAGGGACTGGGTTTCCTCAGGCAATGAGGGGATTTGGGCATCCGAAACGTATTTGTCGATATCCACTAGACTAGAGGGGGGGGGAGGGAAGATTGTATAGGTCAGAGTAGAAGGCTTCAAAGCCCTTTGCAATTTGCTTCGGGAGGGTGGCCTTTTTACCATCTGGTAATGTTATCTGTGGAATGTATGAGGCTGCCTTAACTTCCTTCACCGATCTGGCCAACAGCTTACCACATTTCTCTCCCGACTCATAAGACATCTTGCGACAGAACTGCAGAGCAGCTTTTGCTTTATAGAGAAGTAAATCTGTAATTTGTGCACGCAAGGTCCCCAACTTCAGCTCAAGGTCACGAGTGGGCAGCTGTTGCAACTCGATTGCAGACAGATCAGAGAGCAACCTGGTAAGCTGTGCGTTCCTCTCTTTTTTAATGGTGGCCCCATGTTTAATAAATACACCCCGCAACACACATTTGTGAACTTCCCACAAAATACCGGGGTCACAGTCCTGGGAATCGTTTTCCTGAAAATAAGGGTCTATGGCTTTGGACACATCTCCCAACACCTCCATAATCTGCAGCAAGCTCTCATTTAGTCGCCAGAAGAGAGATCTCGGCGAGGGTCTCTCAGTGAGAGTGTATGTGAGGTGGATTGGCGTATGGTCTGACCATGTAATCTGACCAATTGTGGACGTTTCCACCAGGTGTAGTTGGTCATGAGGCATCAGAAATAGATCTATTCTGGAGTATACTTTATGAGGGGAGGAGAAGAAGGTATAATCCCTCTCTCCCGAATGTTGGAGTCTCCAAATATCAATTAGATGGGCATCGTGTATAGATTGTTTGATACATTTTCGGTGAGACAGCGACACAGAGGAGGTGCCAGAAGATGTGTCCACTGAGGGATCTAGAGGTGCATTAAAATCTCCCCCCAGGATCAGTTGGCCCTCCCTGTATTCCATCAGTTTCTTTAACGTAGGCTTAATAAAGCTTGCCTGCTGCTCATTGGGGGCATAAAGGGTGGCCAGTGTGAACTGGGCCTCCCCCAGATGTCCCTTTAGGAATAAATAACGTCCCTCGGGGTCTGCCATCATTTCCTGAAATCGCCAAGGCAGCCTATTAGATACTAATATCGACACGCCTCTGGATTTGGCGTTACAGTTTGTGGAGTGGTAGACATGTGGGAAGCATCTATTCTGGAGTGCAGGAGATTTATTTGTTTTAAAATGGGTCTCCTGTATAAGCGCAATGTCCGTGCGTGCTTTTTTAAGATCATGGAGTAGTATACATCTCTTTTCCGGGGTGTTGAGGCCTTTAGCATTAAGGCAGGTCACCTTGAAAGTGTCTACCGCCATGTCTTCAGGGAAACTAAAGGGAAAAAACTAACTAGGGTCACACTCAAGTAGGGATAGATGGGGAAGGAAGAAACAGAGGGAGAGGGGGGAAAAGATAAGAAAGAAGAAGCAGAAAGGTGTTATAACAGCAACTACTCCCACTCTAGCTGTCTACACCTAGTTATAAGTCTAAGTCAGTAAGACAATGCTTACTTAAAGTGCATAGTACCCTAAAACCTCGGGTATATGCAGTGGCCTATGTGGGGTGTGGTTGGATACCGCCCGCGGGTGAGGTCCCGGGACTCCCTCCCATCTTGGTCCACTCAGGAAGCAAAACTGTAATTAATAACCAATATAACAAAATAAAGAAAAGTAAAATGGTTAATCCGGCTACTCCCAATACCTATCCACTCAGGGAAGTCGTTTAGTGGTTCCCTCTCCTCTCCCGCAACCACTACCTGGTGGTGATCGGTGATCCATGGTGAGTAGAACTATAGGCCCATATCAAAATTGCAGAACCCACAAGGTGCGTTACCGCCTTAGCAATGTAGGTTGGGTTGGTTCCCCTGATCAGTTGCCTGCCTAGATAAGCGGTACACCAGCCAGTCCAGACGGACTCATCCACTGCTGTGGTCACCAGCGGGGAGAGGGGACCCGAACCCCCAGGAGGCACAAATATAATCTATCTTAGACCATCCCCCCTCCCCCCCCCCCGTGCATTCATACTTCTCCCTCGTTGGGCATAATATGCCCTCAAGTGACCATGCATCCTATGACATATTGTGAATCAGGTTAACAGTACTTTCCCCAGCCAGACTTCCCCTCTTATCGAACCAAAGAAAAAACATAATACTTAAAATACCGACATAAAAGGAAGGTCTAACAAGTGAGAGGCTCAGGTTACCTCTCACCCGACTTGCGGGCATAAGCATAAGACAGCTACATAAGGGGGAAGTTCTGGCTAAGACAGATTGGGTTATCCTTCCTCCTCAATCTTAATGATGATAGCTTCTAGGAATATTTTCGGTTCAGGGCACCACCACCACTGCCTAAGGCCCAATTTTTATGCCCCTTTTTAACAGGGGCGTGTAATTACAATTTTTTTTTTTTCCAAAACATTTTTATTGAGTTTTACAAATTCACCAGTAATACAGGGCATACAATGCAGTAAGCAAAGGTACAGGTGATTGATGTGTACAACAAACATTTGTAACAAGTTAATCATAGGGGGAAGGGAGCAAAACTGGTAAACGATTGATAGGAATTCGTGAAGAAAAGGCTTCAATAATAAAGACCCTATGTGGTCGAATGTTGCTGGAAGCCAGCAGGATGTTGTAGGGGTGTGTCAACAGTGACTGAAGAGGATGAGAAAACCTTCAATCTGTCTTATGTTAACTAAAACGACGCAATGTGTATCCCAGTATCCACTAAGTTTGATATTGGGTAAAACGGGAGAGTATGGAGAGAGCTGCTTCACCGTCAGGGTTCTACCCCCAGTCCGTCCACCCCTAACGGGACCATCGCTGTGAACGGAGCTGGGTGTAAGAATATATAGTCGGTACGTCCAATGAGGTGACGGTGTGTCAGGTGTAAGTCTTGGTTCCCGATAACAGGTCAGAATGAGGATTCGGTTGGATAGATAGAGGTTTGAGTGTGGAGCTAGGGGTGGGGCTCACACTTGTAAGGTACTATGTGGATGTGTAGAGTTAGGATAGATACATGGGGTTACAGAAGGCGTTATCAGTTCAATGTGGTGGGGAGGAGTGATGTGGGGGAGGGAGGAGGGAGTGGCGAAAGAATGAGGTGGTGGGGGCCCGCGGTGGAAGACCGTTCTAAGCATTTAGGGAGCAGATGTTGACCTAGGAGAGAAAGTGGTTTGTCTTTGGGATTGCCTGTAGTGTGTCCAGCAGGCCCAGGTAGTGTTATATTTGGTCGGGTTGTCATTGGCCTGGCATATTAGTTGTTCCGTGTCAGCTATCCTGTCTACCTTACAGATCCAGTCATGCACAGTGGGGGGGGGGGGGGGGGCGGCGTTCCGCCATAGGGCGGGGATGCAGAGATTGGCAGCGTTGATGAGATGTAGAGTCAGGGATTTTTTATAGGAGTTGCAGGGCATGGTGGTGTGGTGTAGAAGATAGCTGGCAGGGGAGTAGGTTGGTGTGTGGGATATCAGTCGGTGAATTTCTGACCAGAATGGTTGTATAAGGGGGCATTCCCACCAGATGTGAAGTAGGGTACCGCGAGCTGCATTGCATCTCCAGCAGGTTGGGGGAATAATGGGGTGAAAGTGGTGGACCTTATCCGGCGTCCTATACCATTTGGAGAATAGTTTGTATCTATTTTCCTGGGTGGAAACGTTGGTGGAGCCCTTGTGCATGATGGTGAATATCCTTTCCCAATCAGATGGGGATAGGTCTATGGATAAGTCATGTTCCCATTTTCTCACGATTTTGTCATCCTTTATCTTGGTTTGGGAAAACAGGAGTGAGTAGATTGTCGAGATTAGGTGGCCTTGGGGTTCTGTGTTGGAGCAGAGGATTTCGAGCTGCGTAAGATCCCTATGCCACGGGGGGTTGCGGTGATGAGATTGGAGGAAGTGTCTTAGTTGTAAGTATTTAAAAAAGGGTATGTCGTGGTTAGGCAGTTGTGCCGCTAGAGTAGGGTAGGGTAGGAGGGTCCCATTCATGAAGAATTCCTGAGCTCTGGCTCTTGAAGAGAGCGTCTCAATGGAGGGATCTTTCAGTTGCAATCCTGGGAGGAAGTCTGGGTTGCCAACCAAAGGGGTCATTGGTCCTGGTGCGGGGACGAAGGCGAGCTTTTTACACGCTAGTTTGAAAATCAATAATGTGGTGCCAATGAGCGGGTGTGTTAGTAAATCTCTGGGTATGTGAGTCGGGTCAATCCAGGGTAAGTCAGCTATGGAAGGGTTCGTCAAGGAGTCTTCAAGTTGGATCCAGTCTTTGGAAGAGCGATGGACATGCCAATCTACCAGTCTGGTCAGTTGACAGGCCCAATGATACTTTTGAAGGTCTGGGAGACCGAGGCCTCCCAGACGTTTGGGGAGAACCAACCTCTCCCAGCTGAGACGCGGGCGTTTAGCGGCCCACACAAAGGACCTGCAAATATTTTTATAAGAAGAAAAGAAGGAGGCCGGTATCTTAATCGGTATGGCTTGGAGGAGGTAGAGGATTCTGGGCAGGATATTCATTTTGATCACCGCTATTCTACCCATCCAAGAGAAAGAGCCTAGGTGCCATTTCTGGAGATCACCCTGGATGGTCTGGAGCAGCGGCAAGAAATTTTTGGAGTATAAGTCCTTTAAGTTGGTGGTGATTTTGATGCCAAGGTAGGGTATTGCAGAATGTTCCCACCCAAATGGGAAGTTACGCTTGCACAGGTTGACAGTTTCGGATGGTAGGGTTATATTGAGGGCTTTGGATTTGTCGAAGTTGATTTGAAGGTTGGATAAAGATTTGAAAAGGGCGAAGTCAGCTAGAAGGTTGGGGAGGGTCGTGATCGGGTCTGTGAGGAAGAGTAGGATGTCATCGGCATAGGCGGCCATTTTATAATGATTACGATGTATGTCTATGCCTCTGATAGTGGGATTAAGTCTCAGTTTACGGAGCATGGGTTCCAAAGTCAGTATAAATAGGAGGGGTGACAAAGGGCATCCCTGACGTGTCCCATTGGATACAGAGAAGGCGTCCGACAGACCCCCATTTATCCGGAGTCTGGCCTTCGGGGAGGCGTAGAGGGCCAAGATCATTTGGAGCATGCGGGGCGGTAGTCCGATCGCCCGAAGCGTGGCCTCCATGTAGTCCCAGGCCACCCTGTCGAACGCCTTCTCTGCATCCAACGAGAGGACGGTTGAGCGTCCATGGGCTCTTCACGGAGTGTGTCACGGTGTGAGGCTGTGTTGCGGAAGGCTGCATACCAGTCCGGTACCGGGACCTCCTGGATGCCCAGCGTGCTGCAGAAGTGAGGCAGGTCTTCAGGCACCCTAAGGAGAGCGGTGCGGCCGTGCGCTGTGGCCGAGAGGCAGAAGGGGAACTTCCATTTGTATGGGATACGTTTCCCTCTGAGGGCATCCAACAGGGGTTTCAGGTCTCTCCTATGCTGTAGAGTGATACCCGATAGGTCTTGGTAGATCTGAATGGGGGCTCCCTCGTGGAGGATTTGTTGCTGATCCCTGGCTCGCTGCATGATTTCCTCCTTCAACTTGTAGTCCACGATGCAGCAGATTATGTCCCTCGGTGGGTCACTATCTCTGCCTTTGGGACGAAGAGCGCGGTGGATTCTTTCCATAGCGATGGGGGTCTGCGGGGGCTGATGGAGGAGACCATTAAATATGCTCACTGCCGCTTGCTGGATGCGGTCTCCCTCCACGGATTCCGGTACGCCTCTGAGCCTTAAATTGTGCCTCCGACCCCTGTTGTCGAGGTCTTCGAGGTGTCTCTGCATGTCCCTCATCTGCATCGTGTGACCGTCTATGCGATCAGTATTGGAGATGATGGCTGCGTCATGGTTGTCAGTCACCTTCTCTACAACCTGTACGCGGTCATTCAGGGCGCGTAGATCGAGCCTAAGCTCCGATATGGCCGCAGATAGGGTCTCTTTGATATCTTCCACAATCAATCGCAGATCCTGTATGTTTAGTGGGGGTTGGGGGGTGAGAACAATCTCCCCGTTTCCCGCTGCGGATTGTGTAGTGCTGGCAGGTGAGGAGGTAATGTTATGCTGTGAGGACAAGGGCAGTGGCTGTGAGTGAGCAACTCCGTGGCGGGAAGGCGCCATATTGCCTCACCCGGCCCTGAACATCTCCGGGATGTTTTGGGATTGTGACCCAGTTAGATCTCTGGGGGAGCGGGAACGAGATGCTGAGGAGTTCCTAGATGCTGTCCCCATGTTGTGAGCTCAATGTGTGGGGTTAAGTACCTCAAAGTTTAGGTAGCTTCTCCTATGGCAGACGGAGCTCTGGGATTATGCGTCCTTCTCCATGCCAGGTCAGGCCACGCCCCCCGTAATTACAATTTTTTATTTTTTTTAACAAGAAAAGAAATGTTTATTCGATTTTTACAATACAAGCGATTTATATACACAGTTGTTCACAGAAATACTGTTACATAGATTGTCACAGAACGAATGAGCGAAATCTTAAAACAGGAGAGAGATGCACAGAGTTATTGAATTACATCACATTAGGAGATGAGATCTGAGGTAGTAATTTCCGGCAGTATTATTTGAGGAGATCTTAAAGGCAGGGGAGGGGGAGGAAAAAAGGGGGGAGGGTGGGGACTGGGAGGGAAAGGAGGGGGAGGAAAGGAACGGGGGGGGGAAGGGGGGGGATGGGGGGGAGAGGAGTGGGGGCCAGAGGGACGATCTCATCCATCCTATTAGGTTCACAAAGCTCAAACAATGATTAGGCATTCAAAAGGTAAAAAATAGTGGCAAACTATTGCGGGGCGGGTCCAACATCAACATCTCGGTGATCATCCTCCACCTCTGTGCCCCACGCATCTATCCATCCCGACCACATATTGTCAAATTTGGCAGGACAGTTTTGATTGGCATATGTAAGTTTATATAATGGTAGCACCGGGTTCAATTTAAGGCGCCATGAGGATACCCCGGGTGGGGCATTGTCCCTCTAGTGGAGAAATATCTCTCTACGAGCATGAAATGTGGCATAGTTCAAAAATATCACTTGATGGACTTCAAGGAGGAAGAGGAGGTCTGAAGATTTCCCCATTCCCCCCCCCTCCCCCGTGTATCCTTTGGCAGTTCAACTAAAGCTTCGAGCCTGTGAACTCTCCCCCCCCACCCCACCTTCTCCACCCCCCCAACACACCCGTTGCCCATTTGAATGTTATTAGACTGTATGACCTGACTTTTTGTGACATGTTTTTGAAGTAATGCTTTCAGGGTAATGCAGCGTCATGCATGATGTGATGTTTCGTGGTATTATTACTCTGCACAACACAATAGGCATCATACCGCAGGATGAATGTAATTTATTGGTATGCTTGGCGATGTATTGTTATGTAGTGTATTTATGCGCTGCGTCAAAGTACAGATTGGAATGTACCCTGTATAAGTATTTGTTTTTTTGTATATTTTCTTGCAAAATAAAGTATACATTTTTTAATCAAAAATAGTTCAAAAATAGTCTAGTATATTTGCCTCTTACCCTAGAGTCAAAAACATTGAGCAGCATCATTTTGGGGTCTGTTCCCAGCTCTAGAGAGGTAACCCAACTAAGGGTGTCAGCTATCTCCAACCAATAGTCTCCGAGGCGGGGACAGGACCATATCATGTAAAAGAAGGTGGCGGAACTCTGACCACATCTAGGACAGGCCACCGGGACTTTAGGATTCATAATAGTTAACCGCTTTGGAGTGTAGTAGGCTCTGTGGAGGAACTTGACCTGCATAAAATGGTCTCTGGCCAAAATCATATTAGTGACAAAGGATGACACACATGACTCCCACTCCTCCTCTGACAAATCTGGGATGTCCAGTCTTCATCTATCGTGGGTTTTTTCAAGTTTTTTCAATGGAGCTATGGGCAGATGGAAATATAAGTAGGAGAGGGGTCTATCTATGACCTTGGCTGTGAGTACTCCCTCCACAGAGTCTGATTTTAATATGATTTGCGCTGGTAATTGTCTCCTATACGCGTGTCGAAGCTGGTAGTAACGGAACAACATCCATCCCAGCAGTGAATAGGCATGTTTAAGATCAGAAAAGGGTCTCAGTCTACCCCCCTGAACTATATGCTTCAGTTTAACTATTCCTTTCTTTGCCCAAACCTGGGGGTCAGGTACGGTATTCATGTGTGGTAGATTAGGATTACCCCAAAGAGGAATGTGGGGAGAAAACGTCTTGGGGGAGGCAAAGCGGGCCCTGGCTTTATTCCAAATAGTAATGGTAGTACGCATCAGATCCGTGTTGCCAGGGTGAGATCTCACCCCCCTGAACACCACATTACTGAGAGAAGAGTATGAACCCATTATGGCTGCCTCCAATGTTACCGCTGGGTTGTCCTGCAGTCGGGAAAACCACCATCTGACCGTCACCAGGACGGCCGCCCAGAAGTAGATCTGAAAATCTGGTAGGGACAGACCACCCTGGGTGACGGGCAGCTGAAGGGTAGTAATGGCCAGTCACGGGGACCTACCGCTTCAAAACAAAGGAAGAAATTATACTTTTTAGTTTTGTGAAGAATGAGGCCGGAGGAATTAAGGGGGCATTACGAAAAAAGTAGAGGAATTTGGGGAGATAAACCATTTTAACTAAATCTACCCTACCCACTGGTGATAGGGGAAGGGTCCTCCAGGCTATACACTTTTGTGAAAAATTTTTAAGGAGTGGTTGAAGGTTCAGCTCATAATATGAGGACAATGGAGTCCCAATCCTTACTCCCAGATATTTGAATTCAGATGTCCAGTTTAGGGGGGTGCCTGTTGGTGAATGGTGATCCAACGCATTCAGTGAGAAAAGGAGAGATTTCCCCCAGTTAACTCTAATTCCTGAGAATGATCCGAATTCATCTATTATTTGTAGCGCCGGTGGGAGGGAGGAAATATCTTTAAGGAAAAGGAGGGTTTCATCAGCGTATAATGATATTTTGTCAGTGATCACACCGACTTGGATTCCCTTTACTGAGGAGGCGGATCTAATACAAGCTGCCATGGGTTCCATGGCTAACGCGAATAAACCCGGGGATAGTGGACAGCCCTGTCTAGTGCCTCTGGACAGGGGAAACGGCATGGACAGTGAGTTATTCGTACGTATACGGGCTGTAGGATTGTGATATAGCATCTGGACCCAGCTAATGAAACGAGGGCCAAATCCGAACTTGCGGAGAACCGCCCAGAGGTAGCGCCACTCAACCGAATCAAAAGCCTTTTCGGCGTCTAGAGAGGCGACAACCTCCGGGCCGTCCCCACTCGCCCTAGACAAATGCGTGAGGAGACGCCGGATGTTAATGTCGTTCCCTCTGCCCGGCATGAATCCAGACTGGTCCGCGTGCACCAGTGCCGTAATCACAGTGTTCAATCGACCAGCTAACACCTTGGCCAACAGTTTGGCATCCACATTAAGGAGAGAGATAGGGCAATATGAAGAGCACTGTTCAGGAGGCTTGCCCGGTTTAAGGATGACTACTATAACTGCCTCAGCCATTGTTAGGGGCAACAAATTCCCCTCCATGGCGTGTCGCAGCACTGTTCTAAACGATGGTACTATTTCCTCTACATAAGTTTTAAAGAATTCAGCAGGTATCCCATCCGGGCCTGGTGTTTTGCCATTTTGCAAGGAGGCCACAGCCCTCTGTAATCCCTCTAGTAGGATAGGACCGTCTAAAGCTTCTCTAAATGTGGATGTCAGGCAAGGGAGCTCCACCCCGTCGAGATATGTCGTCAGTTCGGCATCTGTGCAAGTAATTTGAGAAGCATAGAGCTCACAGTAAAATTACGCAAATCTGTCATTAATGGACCCGTCCAGGTCATGAATGGTCTAAATAGTCACCGGGGAGGAGTTTTCCCTCGCCAGCCATGCCAGCATACTACCCCTTTTTTCCCCGTGCTCGAAAATTCTTTGGGACTGATGCAGAAATTTAGTCTTAGTAGCTGACATTCGTAGTAGGAGAACATCCCGCAATGCTGCCTGAAAGTCAGAGTATGCTCTCGGAGTACTCCTCCTCAAGCACCGCCACCCTCTCCTCAGCCCTTCGGGTCTCCTCTCTCAGATTCTTACGGATCCTACGGATATGTGACTGTAGGTTGTCCCTAGTGAAGGCTTTAAATGCGTCTCAAGACGTGGTCAGAGATACTGATTGGTCCAAATTTCGCCAATACTGCGCCGCCTCAGTTCTATATGGTTCCGATATCCCAGAATCATCCAGCCAAAATCTAGACAATCTCCAGAGATTCTCACCCGGTGAATAGGACACGCACAGCTTCAAAGCAAGTGGAGCGTGATCGGATATGCCACGGGGGAGAATGGTGATATCCCTAACCCTGGGTAAAACAGACCCCCCCCATGTAGGCAAGATCTATCCGTGATAGGGTCTTGTGAGAAGCCGAGTGACATGTGTAGGCCCTTCAAGAGGGATTGTGCCATCTCCACACATCAGTCAGGTTAGAGACTTCTGCCCAGGAGAGCAGCTCTGAAGATGAGCCCGCTCTGGGTGAGAGTCTGTCCACCCCAGGGTCCGGGGATAGGTTAAGATCTCCCAGCATCACCACATTGTCTGTAGCGTATGTGGCAATTTTAGAGACAAGCTGATTAAGTAATCTCGTGGAGGCCGGGGGGGCAGGTACAATCCCACCACCACTAGTTCTAATCTATCTACCATAGCATGAAGGATAACAAAACGACCCTCCAGGTCTAGTTCCAGCTCTAGTAGCTTGAACTGTAGAGACTTATGAACTAGAATGCTGACCCCCCTAGAGTAATTGTTGTAAGTGGAGTGATATTGATGCCCCACCCAGGGCCGTCTAAGGCTCAGGAGCTTACTGCTTGTCAAATGAGTTTCTTGTAATATATATATTTGGGGATGATAGGTTTTGAGAAATTGAAATACTAAGGACCGTTTTACAGAAGAGTTCAAGCCCCTAGTGTTCCAGGAGACAATAGTACAGTCAGCCATAATCATATATTAGTACATTTTCAAGCCATGGGTCTCCACCCAAAATAAGATGCATGCTCGGACCACCACACAGATCAGAACGTGGCATCTCAAACATCTAGTAACATATATGTTTACATCGCTTGTGAAAAAACAACGTAGGAACCAAACATAACAAAATAAACCAAACCAACCCCCCCACCCCGCCAACCCCAGCCCCAACTTTGGGGAGGCTCAGGATCCCAATTTCGAACCAAGGCGGTAACGCCTTTAAAGGGGGAATTTGTGCAAAACGGCATCGCAGTTCAGCAGTTAGATCTTACATCTAGTCTCTTGTTGGAGACCGGACTAGTAAAAAAGTAGGTGCAGGCTCCCGGCAGCCGCCAGGGGTACAAACTTAAACATGAACGTTGCAAAGTTAAACCAAATGCTTCGGCCATTCCAAAGGATATAAAACAGAGTGGCAGTGGACAGTGTAGGTCAGGAGGCCCTGTTTGGCCCAATGTATAAGAGAGACACGTATGTAAGGCCACTTGTGGTTAAGGCAGTTAAAGGCCGGATTCCCAACCATATGGATAAGGCCGGAGTCCCAACCATATGGATAATGGTAACTGAGTATCTGTTTTACATTCAAAGTCGATAATGGGCCTGGGTCCAGAATGTGCAAAGGTGGGGGGGGAGAAGTAGGATACAGCCCTGAAGCCACCTTTGCAGTAGTGAGGCCTCAAAAAACCTTCTCGAGGCCTAGTTGTCTGACCCTCAAGAGTTCAGAAGTAAAAAAAAAAAAAAAAACACAACATGTGGAGGGTGCCAAAATCTGGTAGGAAGACCCAGTCCAACAGGTAGGAAAAGGCACGGTACAGGACAAACAGCAGAAATATCAGTCCGCTTAAGCGGGCGGTCAAGGTTACTGTGTGGGAGTGTGTCAATCCAGGCGGAGGCCTCTTCCAGGGATACAAAAAAACGCACAGACTCCCCGTCTTCCACCCTCAGCCTGGTCGGTAACAGCATGCTGTATTTAATATGATGAGAGCGAAGCCTCGCTCTAACAACGTCAAAGGATTTCCTTTGCTTTTGGGTTTCCAGCGAATAATCCGGGAAAATTAAAAGCTTAGCATTTTCGAAGCAGAGTTCGCCTTGGACTTTGGCCTCTCATATCACAATATCTCTGTCCCGAAAAATGAAGACGTTTGAAGATGAAGGTACGGGGCGGTGCCCCCTGGGGCCCCCTGGTGGTGGGTATGCGGTGGGCCCTTTCCACAGTAAAGAACGGGGAAAAATGTGCTGTAGGGAGTAGTTGTTGCAATAAACGTTCCGTGAAGGCGGTAGGATTCGTGCTCTCCGCCCCCTCAGGGAGTCCCAATATGCGCAAGTTATTTCTTCTGTTGCGGTTCTCTGCATCTTCTGCGTGGGACTCGAGCGTCTTTACCCTGGCTTTAAGTGCATGAATGTCGGCTCCATGGTCACGCACCGTATCCTCCGCCTGGGAGACCCGTTGTTCCACCTCAGATACACTTCCCCAAAACGCATCAAAATCCTTCCTAATAAATTCTACATTCGCCTGTATATGATCGACCTTACCGGTCAAAGTGGTTATGGCCTGTAGAATTGCTTTAAAATCGGCCGCCGTGGCAGGCAGCCTGTCAGGATTTTCGGCCTGGTTCTCCATCCTGGCAGGAGTCTTAGGCGAGGCCCCGGCTGCGGCCTTGTCTGTGATGTTGGGCTTTGTGGTCTTTTTCCGGGATCTGGGCTGACTCTTTCTTCTTTGCATACTCCAAGGAGGGCACCGGGAGTAGAGAGGGACAGGGAGAGCCTACCAGAACCTCCGTTGGCGACTTCCGGACCGGGACCGAGCCGGCCGTGTGAGGCCGTGGGCAAGATTTTCTAGGCGAGGCCGCGGCGAAGTCAGCGAAGTGCGGCCTTGTCGCTTCTTTTGAGGATTTCTGCCGGCCGATTCGTCCCAAGATGATCCGAGATGATCCCCCTACCAGGAGGGATCTAGTGTAGGCAGTATTGCGGGGTCTGCACCCTGTAAATCAGGATAAAAGTCTCCGGTCCTAGGGAGCTCAGACAAACACGTCTGCTCCCTCTGCCATCCTGGACACGCCTCCCGTAATTACAATTTTTGATCAAATATTTAACAGCAGAGCCCGTTCCTGCGCTCAACGAGAGTATCTGTGAGGGTTTGCAGTGTTGTGGCACCACCACCATTGCCTAAGGCTCAATTTTTCTGCCCCTGTTTAACAGGGGCGCGTAATTACAATTTTTGATCTAATATTTCACAGCAGGGCCCGTTCCTGCGCTCAACAAAAGTATCTGTGAGGCTTTACAGTGTTGTGCCACCACCACCACCGCCTAAGGCCCAATTTGACTGCCCCTGTTTCACAGGGGCACGTAATTACAATTTTTGATCCAATATTTCCAACAGGGCCTGTTCCTGCACTCAACAAAAGTATCTCTGAGGCTTTACAGTGTTGTGCCACCACCGCCTAAGGCCCAATTTTTATGCCCCTGTTTAACAGGTACGCATAATTACAATTTTTGATCTAATATTTCGCAGCAGGACCTGTTCCTGCGCTCGACAAAAGTATCTGTGAGGCTTTACAGTGTTGTGCCACCACAACCACCACCGCCTAAGGCCCAATTTTTCTGCCCCTGTTTAACAGGGGCGCGTAATTACAATTTTTGATCTAATATTTCACAGCAGGGCCCGTTCCTGCGCTCAACAAAAGTATCTGTGAGGCTTTACAGTGTTGTGCCACCACCACCACCACCGCCTAAGGCCCACTTTTTCTGCCCCTGTTTAACAGGAGCACGTAATTACAATTTTTGATCTAATATTTCACAGCAGGACCTGTTCCTGCACTCAACAAAAGTATCTGTGAGGCTTTACAGTGTTGTGCCACCACCACCACCAACACCACCGCCTAAGGCCCGATTTTTCTGCCCCTGTTTAACAGGGTCACGTAATTACAATTTTTGATCTAATATTTCACAGCAGGGCCTGTTCCTGTGCTCAACAAAAGTATTTGTGAGGCTTTACAGTGTTGTGCTACCACCACCACCACTGCCTAAGGTCCAATTTTTCTGCCCCTGTTTCACAGGGGCACGTAATTACAATTTTTGATCTAATATTTCACAGCAGGGCCTGTTCCTGCGCTCAACAAAAGTATCTGTGAGGCTTTGCAGTGTTGTGCCACCACCACCACCGCCTAAGGCCCAATTTTTCTGCCCGTGTTAAACAGGGGTGCGTAATTACAATTTTTGATCTAATATTTTACAGCAGAACCTATTCCTGCGCTCAACAAAAGTATCTGTGTGGCTTTACAGTGTTGGTCCACCACCACTACCACCACTACCGCCTAAGGCCCAATTTTTCTGCCCCCATTTAACAGGGGCGCGTAATTACAATTTTTGATCTAATATTTCACAGCAGGGCCCATTCCTGCGCTCAACAAAAGTATCTGTGAGGCTTTACAGTGTTGTGCCACCAACACCACAACCGCCTAAGGCCCTATTTTTCTGCCCCTGTTTCACAGGGTCACGTAATTACAATTTTTGATCTAATATTTCACAGCAGGGCCTGTTCCTGCACTCAACAAAAGTATCTGTGAGGCTTTACAGTGTTGTGCCATCACCACCACCAACACCACCGCCTAAGGCCCGATTTTTCTGCCCCTGTTTAACAGGGTCACGTAATTACAATTTTTGATCTAATATTTCACAGCAGGGCCTGTTCCTGTGCTCAACATAAGTATCTGTGAGACTTTACAGTGTTGTGCCACCACCACCACCACCACCGCCTAAGGCCCAATTTTTCTGCCGAATGTATAGGGCAGGCCGCATAGTTTATACAGGCGGTCCCCTATTTTCAAACATCCGACTTACAAAAGACTCCTACTTACAAACGGAGGGAGACAACAGGAAGTGAGAGGAAATCTACCCCTAGGAAGGGAAATTCTCTCCTGTACACACGAGCTGAATTTTCGACCGGACTGGTCTGACAGACCGAGTCCGGCGGACAATTCGACCGTGTGTGGGCTTCATCGGACCTGCAGCGGACCTTTTCGGTCTAAAATGTGACGGACTTTAGATTTGGAACATGCTTCAAATCTTTCCGACGGACTAGAGTCGAAAAATCGGCTCATCTGTATGCTAGTCTGACGGACAAAAAACAACGCTAGGGCAGCTATTGGCTACTGGCTATCAACTTCCTTATTTTAGTCCGGTCGTACATCATCACGTACGAATCCGTCGGACTTTGGTGTGATCGTGTGTAGGCAAGTCCGGTCGTTAGAAAGTCCGTCGAAAGTCTGTCGTAACTCTGTCGAAAGTCCGTCGGAAAGACCGTCAAACTTTTGTTGTCAAAAAGTCCGACCGTGTGTACGCGGCATAAGAGTTAATATGGGAAAAAGGTGTCTCCACTGATGCTTTATCACCAATCCTTGTTTCTACAACAACCCAAAATTTTCAAAATCCAATTCTCATTGGAACAGAAAGTGAGGTGAAATCTTCTGAACAGGGGCACGGACAGCAAAACTAATTTTACAGGGGTGATGATAACCCTTCCCTATGTTGTCCAAAAAGCTTAACCACTTGCTTACTGGGCACTTAAACCGCCCTTCTGCCCAGACCAATTTTCAGCTTTCAGCGCTGTCACACTTTGAATGACAATTACTCAGTCATGTAATACTGTACCCAAATGAATTTTTTTGTCCTTTTTTTCATACAAATAGAGCTTTCTTTTGGTGGTATTTGATCACCTCTGGGTTTTTTATTTTTTGCGCTATACATGAAAAAAGACGGAAAATTTTGAAAAAACGCATTTTTCTTAGTTTATGTGATAAACTTTTGCAAATTATTAATTTTTCTTCAGAAATTTTGGCCACAATTTATACTGCTACATATCTTTGGTAAAAATAACCCAAATTAGTGGATATTGTTTGGTCTGTGTGAAAGTTAGAGAGTCTACAAGCTGTGGTGCAAATCATAAAAAATTAATCACACCTGATGTACTGACATCTCATTTCTTACGACCCGAACAAGCCAGGAAAGTACAAATAACCCCCCAAATGACCCCTTTTTTGAAAGTAGACATTCCAAGGTATTTAGTAAGATGCATGGTGAGGTTTTTGATGTTGTCATTTTTTTCCCACAATTCTTTGCAAAATAAAGATTTTTTTTTTTTTCCCACAAAATTGTCATTGTAATAGGTTATTTCTCTCACATGGCATGTGTATACCAAAAATGACACCCCAAAATACATTCTGCTACTCCTCCTGAGTATGGCGATACCAAATGTGTGAGACTTTTTCACAGCCTGGCCACATACAGAGGCCCAATATTGAAATAGCACCATCAGGCGTTCTAGGAGCATAAATTACACATCTCATTTCTCAACCACCTATTACATTTTTGAAGGCTCTGGAGCACTAGGACAATGGAAACGCCCACAAAGTGACCCCATTTTGGAAAGCTAACACCCCAAGGTATAATCTATGAGGCATAATGAGTAATTTGAATGGTTCATTTTTTTCCAGAAGTTTTTGGAAAATGTGGAAAAAAAATAAAAACGCATTTTTTTAACGCAAAGTTGTCCATTTATAAGATATTTCCAACACATAGCATGTACATAGCAAAAATGACACCCCAAAATACATTCTGCTACTCTTCCCGAGTATGGCGATACCAAATGTGTGAGACTTTTACACAGCCTGGCCACATACAGAGGCCCAATATTGAAATAGCACCATCAGATGTTCTAGGAGCATAAATTACACATCTAATTTCTTAACCATCTATTACACTTTTGAAGGTCCTGTAGCACCAGGACAATGGAAACACCCACAAAGTGACCCCATTTTGGAAAGCTAACACCCCAACGTATAATCTATGATGCATAATGAGTAATTTGAATGGTTTATTTTTTTCCAAAAGTTTTTGGAAAATGTGGGAAAAAAATGAAAACGCATTTTTTTAACGCCAAGTTGTGAATTTATAAGATATTTTCAACACATAGCATGTACATAGCAAAAATGACGCCCCAAAATACATTCTGCTACTCCTCCTGAGTATGGCAATACCAAATGTGTGAGACTTTTACACAGCCTGGCCACATACAGAGGCCCAATATTGAAATAGCACAATCAGGCGCTCTAGGAGCATAAATTACACATTTCATTTCTCAACCACCTATTACACTTTTGAAGGCCCTGGAGCACCAGGACAATGGAAACGCCCACAAAGTGACCCCATTTTGGAAAGCTAACACCCCAACGTATAATCTATGAGACATAATGAGTCTTTTGAATGGTTCATTTTTTTCCAGAAGTTTTTGGAAAATGTGGGGAAAAAATGAAACCGCATTTTTTTTTACACAAAGTTGTCCATTTATAAGACATTTCCAACATATAGCATGTAAATAGCAAAAATCACACCCCAAAATACATTCTGCTACTCCTCCTGAGTATGGTGATACCACATGTGTGAGACTTTTACAGAGCCTGGCCACATACAGAGGCCCAACATGCAAGGAACACCATCAGGTGTTCTAGGGACACATAGCATGCACCTACCAAGAATTACACCCCAAAATACATTATGCTAAGCAAAGAGTAAACAAAAGATAACCTGTGTTTGTAGTAGCGCAGTTGTACACAGGAGGATAGCACTGGTCCAGCCAGCAGGCAGGGACTTGGTCAGCAAAAGCGAATGCAATTTTCCAGGCAACAGGCAGGAATACTATCCATAGTCAGTACAGGCACCAGGCAGGGACACTGTCCATATACAGTCCAGGGTCAATGCAGGCAGAGATTGTCAGCAGTGCCAAAATATTGGTCCTGGTAGTAGGCAGGTCCATGTGGTGTGGTCAGTTCATGCGACAGGTAGAGGCATGATGGCATAGGTCCTACAGGCAGCAGGCAGAAGGAGGGCCTCGTTCAGGACAAAATGGGGACAGGGGTAGAGGCTTCTCCCACCCAAATCTCTTTGAAGCCTCCGAGTCTCCAGACCCTAATTTAGGAATGAGAAAACAAATGAAATTGTTTTCTTCATCCAGAAAAACAATTCTGGAGCCCCTCACATATGTGAGACCCCTGTGTTCTGAATCCCACTAGTCCACTGGCAGGGTACAAGATCAGCCCAAGAGGCAGGCAAGAGGCATGGTCAAAAAGTCCAGGGTCAGTTCCAAATCAGGGAGATATATAAACAGAATCAGTAGGCAGAAGTGTGGTCGAATAACAGTCCGGGGTCAGTTCCAGATGAGGCAGAGGTATAAACAGAATCGGTAGGCAGAAGCGTGGTCGAATAACAAGCCAGGGTCAGTTACAGAGCAAGCAGAGGCATAAGGGGTGTGAAGGTAAATGGCAGGAAGTGAGGGTTATGTTTACCATACTTCACTAATATATAGTGAATTATGGTAACAGCGGAAACAGTCAACTATGCAGAGGCCTGGTTGGGAAGGACATTGAGGACAATGATAAGTGGTGTCTCTTCTCACTCCTCGTTTGGAGCACATCCGGCATTTTTTCTGACATTACTGGCCTGTTGGTCTGGGAGGGGTTTTTTTTCGGGAAAGTGGCGTTCAGAGAGTCTGCTAATCACATTGGATCTAATGTTTTCTGGTGGGCCGTTTGGGTATATAAGGGCAGTGGTGATTTCCTCCTGGTAGCCAAGGAAGCGTTTGGGTCTTTCAGTGGAGTTGTGATAGATTACATAGGTGTTGTATATGGCCAAATTAAACAAATAAATTGAAACTTTTTTATACCACTGGTATGTTCTTCTAGTGGAAAGGTAGGGTTCGAGCACCTCGTCGTTGAAGTCGACATCCCCCATGAACATGTTGTATTCGTGGATACATGTTGGCTTTTGGATTGGGCCACTCCTCCTGGTGAACGAATGTATTGTTGTGGATGGAAAAAAACATGTAGACATCCCTTCTGTCCCTCCACTTCACAGCCAGAATTTCCTCATTCCGTAAGCTCGCCGCCTCCCCTCTTCTTAACTTATGGTTGACGAGGCTTTGAGGAAAGCCCTTCCAGTTTGTCCTTACGGTGCCGCATGCTGGAGTGTTCTTTCTGTGAAGGTTGCGGAACAGGGGCAAACTAGAATAAAAATTGTCCACATACAAATGATAGCCTTTCTCCAGGAGTGGGTTTATGAGTTCCCAAACGACTTTCCAGCTTGATCCAATGTATTCTGGGCAATTAGAAGGATGTAGCTGGGTGTCCTTCCCTTCGTATATCATGAAGTCATAGGTATACCCTGTAGCTCGATCGCACAATTTGTACATCTTAACCCCATAGCAGGCCCTTTTGGTGGGAATAAATTGTTTTAAGCCCAGCCTGCCAGAAAATTTGATAAGGGACTCATCCACACATATGCGTTGGTCTGGGGTAAACAACTGGGGGAAGATTTCAGAAAAATAATTTATTAGCGGCCAAATTTTATAAAGCTTGTCAAAATTTGGGTGATTTCGGGGAGGGCACTGGGTATTGTCGTTATAGTGTGAGAATCTCATAATCATGAGATATCTAGTCCTGGGCATTACTGTGGAAAAGATGGGCATGTGGTAGATGGGGAGGGTAGACCAATATGAACGTAATTCATTTTTTCTGTTTAGTCCCATACAGAATGTGAGGCCCAAAAAAATGTTAAACTCCTCCACTGTTAGGGCTCTCCACTCGTAGGGACAGGCATAAGAGGACGTTGGGTTACTTGCTATAAATTGTTGTGCATACAGGTTGCACTGAGCCACAATCGATGCAAGCATGTCCTCAGTAAAAATTAAATGGAAAAAGGCTATCGGGGAAAATTTTTCTGTGTCCACCTGGACTCCTGGCTGGGCAGTGAAAGGGGGAACGTTAGCTTCTCCTGAATTAGGAGAAAGCCACAAGGGGTTCTGAAGGGAATAGGGAAGGCTGGCATGGGACCTAACCCTTTGGGACTGAGGTGACACCCCACTGGTACGCGGCCTTTGCCGAGGTACTGCGGTGCCGGTGGATGGCACTGCAGTGCTGGTGGATGGCACTGCCTCCTCACCAGTACGCCTTTGTCTGGCGGGCGGACTCCCACCCTCCTCCTCTGAGGCTGTCAATGTACCACTGGTTAGGACAGGCTCGTAGTCCACGTCAGACTCAGAATCTGAATATGAGGAGGAATCCGAAGCGGAGAGCTTCCCGTTGCTCTCGTTGCCCGCAAGAATATTGTACGCCCCCCTGGCTGAATATAATCTTCTAGCCATTGTTGGTGATGACAGAAGGCACTGATGACACGTGACACTGATGATAAATGGTACTCTTACGTGGCACTGATGACACGTGACACTGATGATAGATGGCACTCTTATGTGGCACTGATGACACATGACACTGATGACACTGATACGTGGCACTGGTGACACTGATAACACATGGCAAGTGGCAGTGACAGGTGGCACTGATGACAGATGGTACTGACAGGTGCCACTGATGACAGATGGTACTGATAGGTGGCACTGATGACAGATGGTACTGACAGGTTGCACTGATGACAGATGGCACTGACAGGTGGCACTGATGACAGATGGCACTGACAGGTAGCACTGATGGCAGATGGCACTGGCAGATGGGACTGGCAGATGGACTGGCAGATGGAACTGGCAGATGGCACTGGCAGATGGCACTGGCAGATGGCAGATGGCACTGGCAGATTGGACTGACAGATGGCACTGGCAGATGGGACTGGCAGATGGCGCTGGCAGGTGGCACTGATAGGTACTGTGGGTACTGTGTATGTGTTTTTATGCACTCACAATCTCACAATCTGAAGCACAGGTCGCTCTCCCTCCTCACACAGAGACCGCTGTGTGAGGAGGGAGAGCCGGCAATGAGAGATGATCTCATATGTTTACTTTTGAGATCATCTCTCATTGGAAGCTCCGATCGCGCTGTAAACAGCAGCTGTGATTGGCCGTTTACAGCGATCTGTGACTGGCTGTGTCCAAGGGACATGGCCAGCACAGAATTTCCCCGATGCACGCTCCCCTGTAGCCATCTTTTGGCTATAGCGCAGGCGAGAAGTGGTTAAAAATAGATTTTTTGGCTGGAGCTACACTTACAAATGTACCTGTTCCAAATTACAAACAGATTCAACTTAAGAACAAACCTACAGTCCCTATCTTGTTTGTAACCAGGGGACTGCCTGTATACTGCTGCTGTTCATAGTATATAGGGCCTGGGGGCCCCACGCCTTTTTTTTTACTTTGGGTGCGGGGTTCCCCTTAATATCCATACCAGACCCAAAGGGCCTGGTAATGGGCTGGGGGGGGCGCAACATTACATTACAACCGCAAGCAGTTTTAAATGACTTTTTTTCCTTTAGAAATGTCATTTTGTGCAGGGACTGTTCTAAACATGGGAAAAATGCGCCACTTTACAGGCATACTATAGACACCCCCCCAGGTACGATATTTAACCACTTACCAACCGGCCCATAGCCGAATGACGGCTGCAGGGCGGTTGGATAACTCTGGGAGGGCGTACTATGACATCCTCCCAGAATTCCCCTCTTGCACGCCCCCTGGGGCGCGCACCCGAACACATCCGTGACCGCCGGGTCCAGAGGACCCGGCGCATCACGGATCCCGGTAAATGGCCGCTGATCGCCAAATGACGGCGCGATCACATGTAAACAGACCGGCGCCATACCCCGCCATACCCCGCAATACCCCGCCATACTCCGCAATACCCCGTCATACTCCGCAATACCCCGCCATACTCTGCAATACCCCGCCATACCCAGCCATACCCTGCCATGCTGAGCCATGCTCAGCTGTACTCGGCCTCTGTATGTGGCCAGGCTGTGGAAGTCTCACACATGTGGTATCGCCGTACTCAGGAGGAGCAGGAGAATCTATTTTGGGGTGTCATTTTTGGAATGTACATGTTATGTGGTAGAAATATTGTATAAATGGACAACTTTGTGTTAAAAAAAAAAATGCGTTTTAACCACTTCCCGCCCGCCGGCCGTCATACAACGTCCTTGACTTTGTGCGGGGATATCTGAATCCTGCAGCTACAGGCATCATTCAGATATCAGCTTTTTCAGCCGGCGATTCCCTACACCATAAGAATGATCATAGCGGCTGTTCCACTGCTTGATCGTTCTTACGGGAGGCGAGAGGGGATGTCCCCCCCTCCCGCGCTTCTACCGACTCACCGCTACGATCGAAGCCAGGATCGTTTTTTTTTTTTTTTTTTTAATTTCAGGCTTTCCAGCCTAGAGGTGAGATGTGGGGTCTTATTGACCCCATATCTCACTGTAAAGAGGACCTGTCATGCCATATTCCTATTACAAGGATGTTTACATTCCTTGTAATAGGAATAAAAGTGGTCAAAATGTATTTTTTTGGGAAAAAAGCATCAAACTAAAATAAATAAAGTAAAATGAATAATAAAAAAAAAAAAAATTTTAAAGCGCCCCTGTCCCTGTGTGCTCGCATGCAGAAGCGAACGCATACGTAAGTCCCGCCCACATATGAAAACGGTGTTAAAACCACACATGTGAGGTATCGCTGCAATCGGTAGAGCGAGAGCAATAATTTTGGCCCTAGACCTCCTCTGTAACTCAAAACATGTAACCAGTAAAAAATTTTAAAGCGTCGCCTATGGGGATTTTTGAGTAGCAAAGTTTGGCGCCATTCCACAAGCGCGTGCAATTTTGAAAGGTGACATGTTGGGTATCTATTTACTCGGTGTAACTTCATCCTTCACATTATGCAAAAACATTGGGCTAACTTTACTGTTTTGGTTTTTGTAAAGCACAAAATAGTTTTTTTTCCAAAAAAAGCGTTAAAAAAATTGCTGCGCAAATACCATGCGAGATAAAAAGTTGCAACGACCGCCATTGTATTCTCTAGGGTATTTGCTAAAAAAACATATATAATGTTTTGGGGTTCTATGTAATTTTCTAGCTAATAAATGATGATTTTTACATGTAGGAGAGAAATGTCAGAATTGGCCTGGGTGCTCCTAGAATGCCTGATGGTGCTCCCTGCATGTTGGGCCTCTGTATGTGGCCACGCTGTGTAAAAGTCTCACACATGTGGTATCGCCGTACTCGGGAGTAATAGCAGAATGTGTTTTGGGGTGTAATTTGTGGTATGCATATGCGGTCTGTGAGAAATAATCTGCTAATATGACAATTTTGTGGAAAAAAAAAAAAAGTAAAAAAAAAACCTTGATTTTGCAAAGAATTGTGGGAAAAAATGACAACTTCAAAAAACTCACCATGCATCTTTCTAAATACCTTGGAATGTCTTCTTTCCCAAAAGGGGTCATTTGGGGGGTATTTGTACTTTTCTGGCATGTTAGGGTCTCAAGAAATTAGACAGGCCGTCAGTACTTCAGGTGTGATCAATTTTTAGATATTTGCACCATAGCTTTTGGACTCTATAACTTTCAAAAAGACCAAATAATATCCACCGATTTGGGTTATTTTTACCAAAGATATGTAGCAGTATAAATTTTGGCCAAAATATATAAAGAAAAATTACTAATTTGCAAAATATTATAACAGAAATGAAGAAAAATGTATTTTTTTACAGATTTTTCGGTCTTTTTTCTTTTACGGCGCAAAAAATAAAGAACCCAGAAAGCTCCATTTGTGTGAAAAAAAGGACAAAAATTTCATATAGATACAGTGTTGCATGACTGAGTAATTGTCATTCAAAATGTGAGAGCACCAAAAGCTGAAAATTGATCTGGTTAGGAAGGGGGTTTAAGTGCCCAGTTGTCAAGTGGTTAAAGGAATATTTCACTTTTATTGTTTCACTTTAAGCATCATTAAAATCACTGCTCCCGAAAAAACGGCCTTTTTGTAAAACTTTTTTTTGCATTGATTCATGTCCCCTGGGGCAGGACCCGGGTCCCCAAACGCTTTTTATGACAATAACTTGCATATTAGCCTTTAAAATTAGCACTTTTGATTTTTCACGGTCAAGTCCCATAGACTTTAATGGGGTTTGCGTGTTCGCACAAATTTTTGGTCTGTTCGCATGTTCTGCCGTGAACCGAACTGGGGTTTGTTCAGCTCATCCCTACTGCATAGTAGTTTTCTTGGGTCTGACAGTGGCTGCTATGTCTCCCTCCCCTCAAGTTTATTATTTTGAGACATCCCAGGTAGCCATAATTTATGGCCTGCTCTGTGTCCTGTAAAGTACAAAAAAGATAATTGGATTTTGTACATACCTGTAAAATCCATTTCTTGGAATTGTGGGGCACCTAGGTCCCACCCCTTTTTCTGGGGGGTTCATTATTTGCTTCAAAACTAAGGAACTTCCTGAGTTGAAGGGGTTATATAGGGGGAGGACTTCCTGTCTGTTTGGTCTGCCAGGGTCCATTTACCTATTGGTGGTGCATAACCAAATTAGTCATGATTTATGGCCTGCTCTGTGTCCCGTGATGTATTTCAAGAAAATTGGATTTTTGTACTTTCCTGCAAAATCCATTTCTTGGAGTACATCGAGGGGACACAGAGGTCCCGCCCCTCTTTCTGGGAGTTCTTTGCTTGCTACAAAACCGAGGAACTTCCTGAGTGGGAGGGGTTGTATAGGGAAAGAACTCCTGTCTGTTTGGTCTGCCAGGGTCCATTCACCTATAGGTGGTGCATAACCAAGGTAGTCGTGATTTATGGCCTGTTGTGTGTCCCGTGATGTATTTAAAAAAATAGATTTACAGATAAGTACAAAAATCCATTTTGAATGCTATATACATCCAAACATCTATTGCTAGAAATCATGCCACCAAAAGAAGGATAGGTGTGTCCCTAGTAAGAAAAACAGTGTTATTTTTGTGTTGATACTCAAAACAGTTAAAAAATTATTCACGTATCCCCCCTCCCCTTTCTCTCAGGATAACTATTGTTTGATTTTTTCCTATGTATGTCTTCTTATTTTCTTCAATAAAAAATATTCATGTATCCCCAATCCTTACAGAGTTAAGAGTATGTCTGGAGATTATTTAAAAAGAAAAAATAATATATTCAAAACATCTCTGCAACATAGACACATCTTCCTGTGGTTTGTCTCTTCAAAATTCTCACATACAGAAAAATACCCGTTGATATGCCAGAAATGCATTTAGCTCCTAACTTCCTGTTTTAGCTGGCAACACGGTTTCTCTGCTACACTGAAACCCCAAGCAGTTGTGTCAGCCCTGCCTGAGTTCTCCTCTGCTGGGCTACAGAACACTTTCCCATGTTATGAAGATGTGAAGAGGGAGACATGTCCTGTAGTCTAGCTGGAGAGATCAGACAGTGCTGACCCCCAATGTGCAGTGTGCACCCCAAAGCTTAAAAAACACATGCCTTTCTCTGCAGCCTCAGCTTCACAGGACAGTGAATGATAGGAAGTGCCCTGTCTTGAGTGGCTTTCTGTTCATTCACAAACTGAAGCATAGTAAACACATCCTGAAATATCCCCTGCAGCAGCTGGGTAGGGGGAAGCGGAGAGGACGGAAGCCAGCAGCACTGCGGGCAGGCCAACAAGGGGGGGGGGCTGGGCAGTAGAGAGAATCTGCACCAGACATAGTGATTAGGGTGTGCCCAGGCACACCTGGAACACCCCCTGTGCACGCCTATGGTGCTGACAGCCCTGCCCCAGATTTCAGTGTAGCAGAGGCATATTCGTCAGCTCAAACAGGACGTTACAGGTTCCTGGCTTTCTGGCAAGATCAGTAGGTATATTCTGTAATTTTTTTCAGCACCAATTCTAAAGGGATAAACATGGGGAAACATGCACATGTTTCAAAGATGTATTGCACATGTATTTTTTTATTTTTCCCAGAGGTACACTTTACATATGACATTGGAAATTATTAATAGTGAATAGATATAGGGAAAATATTTACACAGATATGTTTCCATGGACTCTGAGGGCTGTATATCTACAAACAGACCCAAGTACAGTAAGGGCAGCTCATTCCTTTGCTGTCCTCATTATGGCACATCACCAGTGTCTGTCTGCCTCTAGCATGCTTATTAAACATACAGGCTATAATTAAACTCTGGCCGGTAATCCTCTGGCTGCAGAAATTGGGATTTTTCTCATTGTTATATGAGGAAAATGTCCTAGAGAAAGAGTTTACAGTATTGTGGTTTATTCATCTTGGATCACATAGTCTTCTTTTCTTTAAATAAATTTGTGTCTGTTTCATTTAAGTCAACAAATAAACTAGAAAGTTCCAACAATAAACGAATTATAACCATTTGTTCCTCTTTTGGTAAACAAAGCCAATCAAGTAATGTTTTGACATGCTAGACTTTAAAATGTGGAGACCCCGTTATGTTAAAAATCTTAAAGTGTATGTAAAACGCAAACTTTTTTTAGTTTTGGATGGAGTACTGAAGGGCCAAAACCCCATCAGATTTATTTTCTGCTGTCAGTATCCTGTTTGGGAGATTTCTCTTCATTTTGTGTCCAGTAGACACAACAAGAGGTGGGGAAATATAGAAAAAGTGGGGGGAATTTCACAGGAGCAAGTGTCCCAATTGGAAGATTTCCATCACCTCTAAAATTTTGAAATTTCCCTTACTTTCTGACTCCGTGACAATGGTTATCAGGACAAATGCATGGACACAGCCAGCAAAAACAATAGTGCACATTATTGGGGATACTAGCCAGACCAGTTCAAGTTCTCATAGTCCAAAAGTCCAAAATTAGCAGGAACAGGTTGAGAGGAGCAAATGTCCTGCAGCTCCTGAAGATCAAGTGGGAACCAGCACTGGCATAGAGAAAACAAAGAAAGGCACTGATGTTATATATAAAATAAGCTTTAATGAAAACAATAGCATAAAATAACTTATGCTTAGGAATGCAATTGGGAGCTGGTCACAAGGCGATCAGGGATAGCAGCAGCAGATGCGGAATCCAGCAGTGGAAAGCTGTAACTGTGGTAACATGACTGCTGGCAATTAGCTTCAGCGGTCCAAAGCCTGGATGAAGAAGGTTCTATTTGGTCAATGACATCAACCACCATCCTTACCCCTCTGTTTATGTAGCAATAACTCACGGTGGAGCTGCTGGTTTAAGCGGGTCTGTTACCTTCACCTTGCTTCCTTTGGTTTTACTGGCACCGGGTCTAGGGGTTCCGTTGAGTTTACCTCTGGACGACACACGCACCAACACTGGAGTACGTTTTCAATGCTTTATTGAACAAACAAACTTTAGGAAGTAGCAGGGAAGAGGCGGAAAAGGAAACTTTCAGGAGATACTCAAATATCTTCTTATAGAATCTTAGTAACTAATGTCCCGGTAGAATTTAGATAATTAGGTGGAATGCGCTCCCCTCGTGGGACACACTCCTTGCTCGTCTGGATAGGCCTCTCTCACCGGTCTAGCAGCCAGTACGCAGCACGAATCAAAAGTCTCTGCCACAGACCTGTTTGGGGGGTAAATCCGTACGATCGTCTGCCACAGGATGTATCAGATTTTCTCTGCAGTGAAAGTCAGTCACAGTGCTTGAACCTTTAAGCCGAACCGGCAACACTATGCTGTATGGTTACTTCTTTTGGATACGTCCTTCAACCGAGTCACCAGGCCCCTCTATAGACCAGCACACTGCGTGATCCCTCCAAGACGGGTCCTCCCCTGGGCTCTCCCCAGTCGTCCAGCTTCGTCACACACGACCGACAGCTCAGGACCATTCCTCGACCGCGGTGGTAGGCCCCAGACACGCGTCTGGGCCCACCCCTGCGCCGCAGCATTGTGGGCCTCCCGATCAGAGGACCACGAGGTAGCTCCTTAACGCATACCTGTCGGCCAGGAGGGCCAGCAGGTGGCTGTAAAAACGAACCCTAGAACATGGCGTCTGTCTCATAAATACCCTCTTCCCAGAATGCAACTCGGAGGACCACCTCCACCGAGCTTGTCTCTGGGACAAAGGAGCATCTATACACTTCGACACGTTGCCTTTCCAACACTAACCAGTGGTAACAGCGACACCCACCGATCAGCACGGAAGCACACACAACGTTGGCCAAGCTGGAACAGAGGCGAACTTTTAACCTTCCTATCACACAATTTAATAAATTTACCTAACCTGCGGTAGATTGTAAATCTACCAGCGCTACATACTCCCCCCACTATAATAGACATTGTCCCCAACGTCTGTCTCAACACAGTAACAGTAACTCTCAAGCCCAAGAGTAGCATTTGAGTTTCTCATAACTTTAGATAGGCAAAGAGAGAGAAAAAGGACAGTTTAAAGACATTATGAGACTTATATCTTATAAAACATTATGTTCACAGCCGCGAACAAAACCACGATATAATTTTACACATCCTTTACTAACTAACTAGCTGAAAAGCCTCCCAGCTATACATATGATCCGATGATCCCTGAAAAGGAAACATATTTAAACACACATATATACATCCTGCGCAACACCAGGAGCAAAGCCTCATTTAGAATGAGACTCTCTTCCTATTATTTATATCAGAAGAAAAATATATCCTTTTGAAGTCCATCCCTGCATAAGAAATCTTTTTTTTTTTAAAGAAATCCGGCTAGCAAACAGAAGTCCTTGGATTTAAACACAGAACAGAATCTGTAAATCTTGACCACGCAGATCTCTTTACCCTGTCGCTATCTAACTAGGTAACTTCAAAGTGATAGTGTCCATAATTACCAGTAAAACTGAGGATCTGGCAAAGTCACATATTTTCCTTCTTTATCCACAGTGGTAATAAAAATACACAGCATTGTCCTTTCCCGGTCTGCAGATTACCACTTTATCAGCATAGATGTGCCGACCATAGTTCCAATGTACAAAGCATCCGTTGAAACCTTCGTCCATCCGTACAGAACATCCAGTCTTTCTAAAGGGCTTAGGCACAGACAAGTAGTCCCAAATAGCGTCACTATACCAAAGTTCCCGATTAGCTTCAATCTCCTGCATTACATCCTAGGGCACATAGGGGAACTCCAGTCCATACTCTGCAGACACACGGTTGTTTAACATCCTTTGCAAGCGAGCAAGTTTTGGCAAAGGTCTGTCTCTCCCCATACCAGGCGGTACATAGGAATCAAATTACTTTTTCACCATAGACCCAGCCGGTGTCTGTAGCGAATCAATAACTTTTGACAAAGTCCCAGCAACGGTACTGTGCGCCTCCACACAGGGTGACGTCTTCCCAGAACCCATGGCAGTCCATTCAGGAAGGGTCATTGTGGAGGCAACATCCTTGCCTTGTGACCACAATAGCTCTTGCGACATGGTTTCAAACAAGTCATCATCCCCGGAAAGATCCGACATGGATTCTATTTCCCTTAATTCTTCCACTGGCAAATATTTATTTACAGTCCCCAAAAGTGGCTTACCCGTCCCAGGCGTAGACTTTGGTAGCTCCGGCTCAGGTAACCTCTGGGGTAGGCCTCGACCACGGCTGCGGGAAGCCTTCACATAGCCCACCTTCTTCTGAGTAGGCACTACAGGAACAGGCGTAGTGGACTCAGAAATCAAAGTAATGTCTCCTGATGAGACGGCAGCAGCAATGTCTCTCTCTGAAACATTTTCGGCAGCAACAGGCAAAGTAGTGGCCCGTCGCTCTCTCTCCACAACGGTAGCAGCTTCTACTGTAGCGATACCTGTCACCCAATCCATCCGATAGGCACGGGGTGGCATAGTAGATGGCGCGACCACAAATAAGTACTCTCCACACTGCGGACATCGCCCGAATGGACGAAGATGCACGGCCAATCCTCCACATAGATAGCAGGTCATGCCCAGTCCCTCAACATCTCCCAAGGTATACAGGACGAACTTCCCCTGCGGCTTCATTCGAACTCCAGTATCCGTGAGCAGAGTTCCATATTGCACAGTATTCATCACGGTGCTTGCAGGGAACACTCTGGGTCCCACAACCGATTGCAATGCCGGAAAAGACATGGCCACACTCTGATCCTTCAGCACGATCACCAGGCTTCTCTTCTGGCACCAAGCACACTACACGCTTCCCACGTGGTAGCAAGTAGGGTAACTCCTCTCACTTGTTCTTTCAGTCACGTAGCTCCTGGGCCTCTTCTCGTGCCCAGCATCTACGCACTCAAAAGCAAAGTCCCACAGTTTAACCTTTCCTCTTCCTGAAAAGATTTTTTCTCAAAGTCCAGCTCTCTCTGTAAACTCCCGGTAAAACACTCCACTGGGTTGCAACAACTGTCGGTCAACAAATCCCGGACGACGACCCCACATGTAGCAATAACTCACGGTGGAGCTGCTGGTTTAAGTGGGTCTGTTACCTTCACCTTGCTTCCCTTGGTTTTACCGACACTGGGTCTAGGGGTTCCGTTGAGTTTACCTCTGGACGACACACGCACCAACACTGGAGTACGTTTTCAATGCTTTATTGAACAAACAAACTTTAGGAAGTAGCAGGGAAGAGGCGGAAAAGGAAACTTTCAGGAGAAACTCAAATATCTTCTCATAGAATCTTAGTAACTAATGTCCCGGTAGAATTTAGATAATTAGGTGGAATGCGCTCCCCTCGTGGGACACACTCCTTGCTTGTCTGGATAGGCCTCTCTCACCGGTCTAGCAGCCAGTACGCAGCACGAATCAAAAGTCTCTGCCACAGACCTGTTTGGGGGGTAAATCCGTACGATCCTCTGCCACAGGATGTATCAGATTTTCTCTGCAGTGAAAGTCAGTCACAGTGCTTGAACCTTTAAGCCGAACCGGCAACACTATGCTGTATGGTTACTTCTTTTGGATACGTCCTTTGACCGAGTCACCAGGCCCCTCTATAGACCAGCACACTGTGTGATCCCTCCAAGACGGGTCCTCCCCTGGGCTCTCCCCGGTCGTCCAGCTTCATCACATAGGACCGACAGCTTACGACCATTCCTCGGCCGTGGTGGTAGGCCCCAGACAAGCCTCTGGGCCCACCCCTGCGCCGCAGCATCGTGGGCCTCCCGATCAGAGGACCACGAGGTAGCTCCTTAAAGCATATCTGTCGGCCAGGAGGGCCAGCAGGTGGCTGTAAAAACGAACCCTAGAACATGGCGTCTGTCCCATAAATACCCTCTTCCCAGAATGCAACTCGGAGGACCACCTCCACCAAGCTTGTCTCCGAGACAGAGGAGCATCTATACACTTCGACACGTTGCCTTTCCAACACTAACCAGTGGTAACAGCGACACCCACCGGTCAGCACGGAAGCACACACAACGTCAGCCAAGCTGGAACAGAGGCGAACTTTTAACCTTCCTATCACACAATTTACTAAATTTACCTAACCTGCGGTAGATTGTAAATCTACCAGCGCTACATTTACACTTCAGCTGTCAGCCCAGAATCTGTCATACTGTGCATGTCTCCATTATGAGTGGATATGTTGCCAGGGAAGGGCATTTGTCCTCATCACATGAGACCCCCCTGGCAAAGTACTCTCCCCATTTTGAGGGCATGTGGCTTGGTACTGTTTAGAAAGGGGGTGCATGCTTTGATAAACATCTGGTATAAATTTTGAGGGGACCACACTTTGTACCTAAGCAGATCATGGATAGAAAGCCCCAGGTGTGCCCTGACAGGTGTGAACATTCACACAGGAGAGATTGGGAAACAGATGTCCCTAGATCTCTCTCTGTTTCCATACAGAGAAGATAAGTGAAGAGATGATTAGGGGACAGATGTCCCTTGATCTCTCCCTGTTCTATATTTTGAGGAGATTAGGGAACAGATGTCCCCTGATCCCTCCTTGCTCTCTACCTTGAGAAGATTGGGGAACATACGTCCTCTGATCCTCCCCGTTCCCCATCTCGAGAAGATTGGGGAACAGATGTCCCCTAATCTCGCCCTGTTTGCCATCTTGAGAAGATTGGGGAAAGAGATGTCCACTGAGCTCACCCTGTTTTTTTCTATCTTGAGAAGATTGGGGAACAGATGTCTCCTGATCTTTTCCTGTTCTACATCTCAAGAAGACTGGGTAATAAATATCCCCAGATCTCTATCTCCTGGCCATCCCGAGAAGATTTTCACCAGTCCCGGACTCTCAGGAGAGGCAAATGAGCCTGTAGAGCATGGTAGCAGAAAGATGGTTGAGAGGGGGTTAGAAACACATTCAGCACAATATAGAAGTGGTCAGGTTTATTCACAAGTGCTTGAATCACTTCTGAATTATAGAGTAGAGATAGCAGATATGTCTAGCCAATTCTTTTTTCTTAGTTTTTGCTAGAATGGACATGGGTTAGATCGCCAGTCAGGTTTCACCCGTTCAGTCCCACCACTTACTGTCTGGTAAAATTTTTGTCACTAGAACAGCAAGTCAAGAAAAGTCTCGCTAATGAGGCCCAAATAGCATTAAAAAAACACAGGGGTTCCAATATTTACCAAATGTATCCAAAACTAAAAGAAAAGGTTTAAACTTCACAAATAGGGGGAGATTTTCTAAAACTGAAGAGTGCAAAATCTGGTGCAGCTCTACACAGAAACCAATCAGCTTCCATGTTTTATTGTCAAAGCCTGATGGAACAAGCTGAAGTTAGAAGCTGATTGGCTACCCTGCACAGCCGCACCAGATTCTGAGTGCTCCAGCTTTAGTAAATCTCCCCTACACTTCAAGAATTATTACAGCACATAAACACATACTGTGCTAATTGCAGCAAACTGAGGGAAAATAACAGTTTTTATGATTTTTACATCTACATCTGACAGCATCCTTGCATTAGTTCGTCCATAAGATAAATATGAGTTTCAGAAATGTTTTAAATAATTACATATGTTGCATCATACTAGGCAGTGTACAGCTTGATTTCAGTGAGCTCAGCACCCATGGGTTATCTCTGATTAATCACAATACAACAGGTAAATTAAAGACTTGGAAGCTAGTGGAAGAAAACATTCGGAGAGAACAATTGGTTAAGTCATGTAAGCAGGTGCAAAACTTTTTGTCTCTCCAATTAATATTTAATTGGGGCTTCCGTTCATTTGCACAATGAGATTTCATGTGTTAGCTAAAAAAACAATAGTATATTATATTGGTATACCTATTCCAGGATTGCCTATGCACATGTAATAGTACTGAAATAAATGTACTCAGCATTCAATAATGTAACACATGCTGAAGTTTAAAATCTGTTTTTATGGATGTACCTGGTTGCCTTGAAAGGTGAGCTGTGACTCACTGAAATGTCAGTAATAAAAATACATATTCAATTCAGTTGCAAACCATCGTGTTTTTTTCACCTTAATGCATCCTATGCATTAAGGTAAAAAAACCTCTGTCACTGACTAGCCCCCCTGCCCCCCTGTTTTACTCACCTAATCCCGTTCGTTCCCACTCCGGAAACGCGCACACCCTCTCTGGCCGGGCTCTTGATTCCATAGATTGATAGCAGCGCAGCCATTGGTCCACACTGCTGTCAATCAAATCCAATGATGCAGGCGTCGGGGGAGGGGCTGAGTCCGGCATTCTGTGTCTATGGACGCAAATGCTGGGCTCAGGAGCGCGCACCCGTATGATAACCCCCAGGGAGAACGCTTCTCCTAGGGGGTTTTCTGATGCGGGGAGGAGCCGTAAGCACCGTTGGGGGACCCCAGAAGATGAGGATCAGGGCCATTCTGTGCAAAACGAACTGCGCAGTGGAAGTAAGTATGATATGTTTGCTATTTAAAAAAACAAACAAACGAGGGTTTACAACCCCTTTAAGCCCAGTATACACCACTAGTTCAGCTGACAGCTCAGGTTGGAGCTGCTGTACTGACAATCTGTTAGTACAGAGATCTCCCCTGCTGTTCTATTGTGTTCTGACAAAGGGACGGCCCTCCCACCAGAACACTCTGGTCAGCGCTCTCAGTCATTGGCTGAGAACACTGACCGGGAGTCGGTGGGCAGACCTTTTTCGGTCATGAGCCTACGACATGACATACACACGGGCCGAATGTCAGCCAGTTTCTATTGAACTGGCCGATGCCGGCTGACATTTGCCCCATGTGTACTAGGCTTTAGTATGCTTATCTATATATTGTGAGTGCCCAGGAAATTACCCCTGCACGTGTGTGAGGAACAACTGCTGCTTTTGGGAGTATCATGTTTTTCTGTTTCCTATGCACTGAAATAATACAGTCTGAAGCTGCGCATCAGTTTTAAGGTGCTGAATTTTATAATATACTAGTACAGCTTATGAAATATGGGGTACTCCCCCATGGTCATTATTTAAGCAATGATCAACGTTCAAAACATATCTCTTTGGGACATTAGCAATATATCCACCGTTGGTAGTAAGTGGCACACGGTGCTTAACAAATGCAGCTTTGATCTGTTTTTTTCATACTTTTAACTATGTGAGTAACTGTATGTGCGGACCTAGTGAAGAAGGAACTCATCCATAACCCTGTCACAGTTATGCTAATGACTGTAATTGGCTGAACAAACTGGATGACAACTTGAACAACTATTACTGTATGATTAAATCCTTAAAAGAGGAAAAGCTCACCAAGCTTGTCAAGGACTATAGTAGTAATTGTGTAGAAGGATGGATCACAGCAACACATCAGCAAATTCAACTTGCTTAATGTGGATAAGCTCAGGTGATTCTTTATCTGACACAGATGTGCCTCCTTTTTTAGGTCAGGCGTTAACAAAATCCTGAAACCCTCCTTTACACCTAGAATTGCCTCCCTCTCACAGGCAGCCATACAGGAGCAAGGTCACCAGGGGCTGGCTCAAGAGGAGCTAAAAGGGATAGGATGCGGGCACAACAAAATCAGTAACAATTGTCATTTCATGAAATGCGACTTTTAAGCAAAATTTAGTGACTTTTGGTTTTAGGTGGATATGTAGAAATTCCAAAGAACACTCACCTATAAGACAAAAGAGCACATGTAAAGCTTTCAGAATTCCTACTCCAGTAAAATCACTCTGCAGAGCAATACGCCATGAGGTTTCTACCAACTCTTGAAGCTTTCACAGTAAATCCCTTTACAGTCTTTCCAGAGCAGAACGTGATGCAATCCAGAGTTTTGCTAATGATAACACAATCACCACTTGGTCAGCCACCAAAGGGGAAGCTGTGGTGATTCTCAAAGGATCATACTATCAACATGAAATCATAACTCAACTCGTAGCTACCACCACATATACCCCACTGCATCTGATCCTACAACCCAATATAAATGGATTATTGATGATACACTTACATATGTCCATAACTGTGGCTGGATTACACCAGACGAATTTACTTATCTCACTATAGAATTCCCCTCCGCACTATAATATACACATTATCAAAAAAACACAAACCCCATTTTCTCTGCAAGAGGCTCACTTTACCAATCTTTGGCTGTGTTTGTGGACCATTTTTTGCTGGCTTTAGTATCAACTATACTATCTTTCCTCCTAAATTTGATTACAGTTATCCAAGGTCTGGATGAGATTGGGTTCATACCAATTTATAATCTTCCAACAATTTATGTTAAACCTGATTAGGTTATATGGGTGGAGACAAGCTCTTGAGAAGTCCTCTCACAACAGACCTCCTGTTTTGTTCCTTTTCGAGGTTTGGAAGCCTATCCTCACACTCAACTACTTCCAATTCGAATATACATTTTTCTTGTAGATAGTTGGAACAGCTATGGGCTCGAATGCGGCACCATAGCTATCTAGTCTATACATGTCTGAATTTGAACAGACTGTCCTGTTACCTCTTTTAGGCCATTGAATTTTACTATTTTATGCTATAATGATGATCTGTTGCTGTTATGGGCTGGCACAGTGTTTGAACTGTCTACCTTGGTTGGTGAACTAAATTTTTTTGCCATTGCTTGTCAAACTGACTCTAAGCAATTTACAGCAAAAGATCTCTTTTTGTTATTTGCATATTTTCAGGTGCCATACACCCCAAGACACTTGCCTGTGTTTTAAATTGTACTGTAAGGAGACGGACAGAAACACCTTACTCCATGCAAAGAGTGCCAATCCACCAGTTATTAATAAAGGCATCCCTTATGCCCAAATGCTGTGAGTCAAATGATTTAACTGAGACTCGCTCTTTGCTGACACACAATTAAAAGAAACAGGCAAACTGCTCCTCCAGCGTGGGTACTTCCCATGAATTGTTGACCAACAGCTATTGAAAGCTTATGCTATCCCCCAGGAAGCCTTACTTCATCCTCAGAGACACGCTTACTCTTAAGGTAATAGCCATTTTTTTAACCACCCCGTAGTCAACCACAAGTCTCATCATCAAATACCATTTGCTTGAAATGCCCTGTGATTGCGAGTGATCAAAACTTGACCTTGGTTAACACCAAGCTATCAATTATTGAATACCACAGGGGACAAACCCTATGTGACCTACTTTTTTGGACAGACCCTATGCCCCCCACATTAAAGTGGTTGTAAACCTCTGACATGAAATATGAACAAAGTATATCCCTCTATAATGTGTGCTCACCTCAATCCAGAGCACCAAGTGTCATTTCTGTCTGATGCCTCGTTCCTCTTCTATCTTCATGAGTCCCTTCTGACAAGTGTTCCTGACACCAAGTGAAAAAAGACCACTGGAAGGGAGCTCCAGCACACAGACTGTGTAGTTGACAGCCTCAGCTCTGTCCCTGTGTGCTGTGTGAAGAAGTGTGTGGTACTTCCCTCCAGTCAGCTCTCACTAAGCTCCGCAGAGCGCAACATCAGCTCCCCCCCCCCTGCTTTCTGAAAGCTCAAACAAGCTGTATAAATTGAGCACTTTGAACAGCTGTAGAGGAGAGAGGGCTGCAAATAAACAGATACAACTTATGAAGGAGGATTTGTTTCATACACTATCTACGTATCACCCGAGGCCAGTCACTTCACTGTGTATATGTAATGGTTTATAACCACTTTAAGCTACAATTGGCTACCACCGCCAAATTAAGAATGCCATAGCTGTGTTACCTGCAGCCATTTCCTTACAAGATCCTTCTTCTTACATCCATCAGTATCTAAAACTGGTTGACCTGTACCAGTGATTTTATCCTGACCCAGACCTCAGTATAGTGATTCACTAATAATAAGAAACAGTTATGCTGCCAGTGAAATCTAAAAAATGTAAAGCTCTATTCTGCATACTTGTTTTATATCAGAGACTCACTAGGTAGTAAAGCCATCAATTCAGTAACAGCTCTGGAGTCTTTAAAAACAGCATTGGCAGCTCCTATATTTCTATCCTCACAGGATCACTTAAAAATAAAAAAGGTAAGTGTAAGTTGCTGGGCGTAGGGGTTTAACCCTTTCTCTACCAGGGTCATTTAAAAAATCATTTTAGGCCTGAAATATAGTTAAAACCCCCAAACAGTATATATTTTCTGAAAACAGAGACCCTGATGATTGTAGTTTAGGGCACACAAATGCAATATGTTCCAAATTATTTTGGTAAAATAAGAACGATGAGGTTGTGTGAATAAATAGATGCCAAACATGGCAAGTCTTAACATGACATCCCTGTGAAGTGACACTGAACCCAGTACTCAAAAGTTTCCATATGCGATGCTTTAAAAGCCCTATACAAGACATTTGTTTGGAGTTAATAGTGAATAATGGCCCTGGCCCTTGTTGTTCTCACTATAGAGTGTGTGACAATTTGTAACATGTGTAGCAAAATTGATTTTTTAGTATGCAGACACCCTGTTTATGTTTACACTCATATGTGTGCATGTGGGGGTGGGAAGAGCTCAATTTTTTTTTTGGGGTGCTTGGCTGTGATTTTTTTTAACTTGATATGATGATATGATTAGACAGATTCTCTTTAGTGAATATTAGGGGTTTATTTGACCCCTGATTTCTCACTTCCCTTCCACTGATGCTAATGGAGCACAGATCACACTTTTTGCTTGGCCTCTTTAGCAGCCGAAAGTAAAAGCTAAACATGATGCACATTGCCTCCAAGTTTATTCAAGTTAGGGAAGATCAGTATATGAATGTTTGCTGATCCCCTGCCCCACTACCAAGCAACACTAGCCATTGGGTCCCAGACCCACAGGTGGGATAGCAGAGCCTGGGAAACACGGTGGTGGGTGGTTTTCTCGAGAGAAGGATGCACTACTGGGGGTCTGAGGAAACATTGTCTTCCACCTGACAGATGACATTCAGCTTGCCAGATTTACATGCACAGATTTACACACTACAGCAGCCAGCAAAACCCCCCACTGCTGCCAATGTATGATATAAATCAGTGACAGCAAAAGGGTTAAAGCAACAGGTTCATTTTAACTCCCCTATCCCCAGCAGGACATACTCACCCTCACTTCTGGGTGGACGAGAAGCTACCCTGTGTAAATTAAAGTGAACGTATACCCAAATCATACACACTAAGGCCACTATCACACTGAAGTGCTACTAAAACAGCGCTAAAGCGCTGGTAGTTTTTGCGGTGCTTTAGCGGCATTTTAGCAGTGCTTTGGTGGTGCTTTTTGGGCACTAGCGGGGTGGTTTTTTAAGGTCACGTGTAAATGTGACCTGACAAAAATCCAAAAAACACCCATTTTTCAGCGCTTTCGACGTGCTTTTAAGGTGCTTCGGAAGTGCTGCCCATTTATTTGAATGGGCAGGGGTGTTATTTGGAGCGCTTTTTACAGCACTCCAAACCCGCCCCATAGATGCTGCTTGCAGGACTTTTTCCAACGTCCCACAAGCGTGAAAGCACTTATACAAATGAATAGGAGGCAGATTTCAGGTGCTTTTCAGGCGCTATTTCTAGCGCTAAAATGCCTGAAAACTGCCTTAGTGTGAAAGGGTTCTAAAGTATTCACATATTTCAAAATAATCAGCAAAAGCACTTTAAAACAAGCCGTGATTCATCTCTGTATCTATAAGCTTTGAAGAAAAATTTGTTTTCAAAGTTCTCAACACAGGAACAGGAAAGTTTCTATTATAGCAAAATATTGGCAGTCTGCAAGCCCTCCAATGTAAACATCCAGGAAGTGTTTTTAAGCTGTTATTAACTGATTTAAAGCCAACATTAGAGTCTTTTATGTGAATGTTGAGGATCTTTGAGAATAAACAATTTCACTTTAAAAGCAGCTAGAGGTGTGAATGGTGGCTTGTTTTAAAGTCCATTTTTCATTTGCAATTTGCAATAACCGTTTTCATGACATTTACCTTATAATTCAATAGATTAAGCTCTTGCCTTCTTAAAGCACTAGGAGGCCTTATTGTTTGCAGTTTCTTCTTTGACCCCCCATCCTGGAAGGATGCCCATCTTGTCCAAATAGTATTATGTTAGCAAAAGGAAGGATTTCACCATGTCAGAAAAATTTGTTGTCTCCACATCCCTATTGTATAGGAGAAAAGAGGATCCCCCTTCGTTGGGACTTTGTAGGCAACAACCGCACATGAATAGATTAGTGAATATATTTATTGTTTGTACATAAAATTGTTCAATCATTCAAACATGAAATGATCATTAAAAGGACATATCAAAAAACACATATATCAAGAAAAGAAAAAAAGGAAAAGACAAAGACAGATTACATAGTAAGCATGACGTATTATAATAATTCTCTGGTATAAAAGTAATATCTCCGGTAACCGACGCGTTTCTGGTTCAAGCACCTTCGTCAGGGGTATTGACAAGAGTATGTGCAGTCATAAATTTGTCTTACTAAAAAATAAATAGAAAAAACATATCACAGCAACAAAAACATGGATATTGACAACAGTCTTCTGCACAATAATTGCTGTATGTGACACCTACCATGCAAAATGTTCTACTATGCAACTTGAAAAATGAAGCACTACCAAAGGTGGTGTCGACAGATGCCCACCAAGAACATCCAATATCGTAAGATATTTTCAAATAAGGGGAGCTCTTTATTTTTGTTTGCCGGATGATCACAGGGAATCATATGCAATTAAAGAGTAGTGGTCTACTGTGTAAAAACAGAAGAAACAAAAAATAAAAGAAAAAAGATGAAAGAAAGAGGAAAAAAAAAAGAAGGGACGCATTGCACGGGGATACAGTGAAACGCATAGTGCAGCCTCTACATCCAGAGAGGGCGGCACCACACGCTTCACATCTGATAGGTGAGTGAGCACCGCTCCATCCAACAGGGGAAGCAGCACAGCTAAAAAAGGAAGAAGAGAAAAAAAAGGAAAAAAGAGGAAAAAACAGAGACCGAGAAAAATAACTTTAGTTTGGTTTCCTTGAATACATCTCCTTTAATCTATTGAGTATATGGATATTTATATAATTTTTAGTCTTCTGAGCCACTTCCTTTTTCTTGGTCTCTGTTTTTTCCTCTTTTTTCCTTTTTTTCTCTCCTTGCTCCTTCCTTTTTTAGCTGTGCTGCTTTCCCTATTGGATGGAGCGGTGCTCACTGACCTATCAGGTGTGGAGCGTGTGGTGCCGCCCTCTCTGTATGTAGAGGCTGCACTATGCATTCAACTGTGTACGGCCGTTGGCACTTACCGCACATGCGCGATCGCGTCGCAGTATCGCGCATGCTTGATTACGATGACACAATGCATGGGCGCGAGCATCCGGCACCATTACTTAAATAGATCCCCGTGCAATGGTCCGTTGAGCACTGCAGAGCTGGGTAGACGCCAGACAGAGGAACCTTTTTTAGCACGGTGAGTCTTCCGACATCTTTTTCTCCCGGAACTCTTTTAGTTGTGGGTGTCATTATCCATGTGTGGCCGCTGTGGAAGATATCTAAGTTATTCTCCATATTGATCTTTCCTAGGAAGAGCTATTGCCAAGTGATTCTGAGTGTGCTATATATTGACAAGAAGCCATACTGAGGCTTCAGATAGTCTCACTCCTTAATCTACAGATATTGGTAAATATTCCTTTTTCTTGAAACATACTCTGTTTAAATTTAATAAATGGATTAGACACATTGGAGTGGTATATACATACTCCCACTCAGCCACATCATTTTTTAACTAATTCTTTTTCCCCCCTAATTATTTTTTCCCTCCTTCCTTATACATAACTTTTTTTTATATATTTTTTATATTTTTTTGACATCTTTTGATATCATATTTTTTCAGTTTGGATACCATATATTATCCCCATAGTGTATAATTTCCTTTTTTCCGGCTCATATCTTTCCTCCCCTCCCCCCCCCCCTTCTCTTCCTCTCCTTCCTTTACCCCTTTTCTTTCTTTTTTTTTTCCTCTTTCATCTTTTTTCTTTTCTTTTTTGTTTCTCCTGTTTTTACACAGTAAACCACTACTCTTTCATTGCATACGATTCCCCGTGATCATCCGGCAAACAAAAATAAAGAGCTCCCCTTATTTGAAAATATCTTATGATATTGGATGTTCTTGGTGGGCATCTATTGATACCACCGTTGGTAGTGCTTCATTTTTCAAGTCGCATAGTAGAACTTTTTGCATGGTAGGTGTCGCATACAGCAATTGTTGTCCAGAAGACTCCTATGGTTGTCAATTCCCATGTTTTTGTTGCTATGATATGTTTTTTCTATTTATTTTTTAGTAAGACAAATTTATGACTGCACATACTCTTGTCAATACCCCTGACGAAGGTGCTTGGACCAGAAACGCGTTGGGCACCGGAGATATTACTTTTATACCGAACAGTATTTTTATAATACGTCATGCTTACTATGTAATCTGTCATGTTCTTTGTCTTTTCCTTTTTTTTATATATGTGTTTTTTGATATGTCCTTTTAATGATCATTTCATGCTTGCATGATTGAACGATTTTATGTACAAACAATAAATATATTCGCTAGTGTATTCATGTGTGGTTGTTGCCTACAAAGTCCCAACGAAGGGGGATCCTCTTTTTTTTCTAACTAGTATTATGTTATTGCGTCCACTGAGGTCCTGTACTAGAATTCCTCATACACAGATGGAGTGAGGCAAGCCTAAAGATCCCAGGATGGGCAACAATGATACCCCTTTAATTCATGTTGGTATTCTTTGACATAAAACTACACTTTAGGAGTACTCGCAACAGAATGAAGCAATGCATGGGTAGACGAATGTAAATTAATTGAACATAGATGCATGAATAGGAACGATGATTCTCTGTATCTTCTCTTGCTGTTGTAGCAAAAACAACATCAGATAGTAGAAAGCGAGTGACACTGCTTAACCCCTGTCTACAGACCGATTCTTTAGTGTATTACAGGCCACAGCAACGCTAAGAGGGTTCAAAGGTGCTGTCCTGTATGATTTGACTTAACCTTGTGCCCATAACTGCATATGAGCTGGTTACCCGCATCTTTCAAATAATGGAAAATTTAATAAATCACTTCTGGTCTCGTGTCATAAATGTTTAAGCATGAAAATGTCTGGGGATCCTATGACCAAGAATCAAGGCTTACCCCTGTGTATTGCTTATCTTATCCCCTTCACTAATTGTATCCTCTAGTGAAAACATAGATTTAGCCAGAAAATAAACAGTACTGGAAAATGTGTTAAATGTTGAAGGATATAAAGTGGTGAAATGTAACAAACGTGAAAAATTACAGTGGAAACATGACATGGGTACTTTTTTAATCAAGTTTAATTTATCCATGTATACTTTGTTTCCGACATAATATAAGCTGAGGTACAACACAAAAATACATATCTTATAAAATTAAAAACAATTTTTACACAAAAAAAGTGTGAAATATTAATCAAGAACATTAACAAAGGCACTTAGGTTAACTGGAGTCTAAAATTAAAATCATCATCCTTTTGAAAAATGATAACTAATATAATAAGGTAGATCTGTAATATAATCAGATTTGTGTACAGTAAATGTTTAATATTTATTTTCTTCCTTTGTGTATATAAGGCTTAATATGGAAGATCCTTTGGCATCACTATTTTGGCACTGGTATATAACAGAAGGAGAAGGTCTGGTGCTAATAAGATAAGTATTATTTTTCTTACCCTATGCTTGATGTTTTGGGGTTAGCTTAACATTCACGAGTAAAGAATTTTGTTAGGCATAGGCTTAGTGGTTAAGCCTTTAGAGTGAAATAACATTGTTTTCTCGCTAAAAGTAGTAATTAATCATATATGAATGAAATACCGATAAATATTCATATAAATACAACAAGTTAAGTGAAAAAGATTAAAGTACAAAAAGTTATGCAAGTGACACAAACAGTCCCAAATGGTGAAAACACAACTAGATGAAAGTTTTAAGCCACAATGTTGATTAGTGCTGCAGACAATGACCCCTCATGTGCTCCACCACCTGGTGTACAATAAAACTCTTACCAGAGCAAATGGACTCTTTAAGATAAAAAAATGTGCTTGTGAATGAATGAATGATTTGTATAGCTCTGCAAATGCGAACTGAATCGCTCAAGGCGATCCGTATAGTCTCCTGCACAGAGTCATAAGCCTGCATTGGTTCCTCTACAGCCTCATAGAAGTTACATCATTAAATAGCAAATTTGGGAACACGTGGAAGGAAAAAGCCAAGGAAGCCACATAGTGTAAAACCGCCTTAAAGATTTTAGTTTAAAAAAGCCTCTAGTTGCTCACAATATAAAAGACTAACAAGTGCTCACCTTTAGAAAGCTGATTCAGGGAATCAAACCATCAACGTCCTGGTTGTAGAGTGTGTGGTGATGTCCCAAGCGATACATTCACCCTACGTGTTTCGTCACAACTGATGTCATTGGGTTGCTCCTGATGACGTCAGTTGTGACGAAACACGAAGGATGCAGATTTTCAGGTGAGGTACAGTGTTAAAGTGTATGTATAGGTATTGTATAGCACCCTAGCTGTGTGCTGGGCTGCATGTCCTCCACGTATATAGCCATGTGGTGGGGAGCAACTGTACTCCTCAACCCATTCCTACCCGGTAAGAAATGCAAGTCAAGCACAATTGATGCATACAATGTGAATGGCAACAAATTAGTTCAGTTGAAGTCAAGGCACTAAGCTGCCTGTCACTGAAATCCCTTCACCTAATGCAAACTGCCTGAGGATACAAGGATACCTTTTACAGTAAATGCAAGTATCAGTACTCACTGACCCTTTTGTATTGGGAAGACTTAAAATACTTCAAGAAGCATCTGGGGTGTGATCAGTGGTTCACAAAACAGTGGTCAATGAGTGACAACACGTATGTACACCATAGAGAGCGATCATCTGTTTGGCAAAATATCTGCAGTAAATTCTTGAAAGGTGGTATGTGATGGAGACAACTGCAATAAAAACTGGCAAATAAAACCTGGTACCTCACACATGCCAATAAATATTGTCCTCTCATTAGCAGGTTCTACTACATTGTACAAACGATTATCTGACTATTAAAACACATCTAAATTTGATATGTGCTCTCTTTGCACTGCACCATAGAACTGCTACTTTCTTCAAAGTTGTGAATTGTACCTCAGAAGCTAAAAATGTTGATTCCACTGCTCCTGAACGCCAGGCTTTTAATCTAGGACACAGTGTTTTCCAGATGTTGAATCTGCTAAGGTTTGCAGGATCCAAAAATATGTTCTCATTGGCCGAAAATGTGTCTTTAATATCCAAAAAAAGTTTCTTCCCCTTTTTTGAATGCTCGAGTTAAAGAGCTGGTTACAGCAGAGACTGGGTTAACATAAAATAACTTGGCTTGAAAAGAAAGTGGTGGCATAAGAGCTGCTTAAGAGCTGCTTTTTAACACGTCTTGTTACCAATATAGGGAAAATTTGACATAAGTTTGGGTTTGCCAGAGTGGCTGTGAGGGTGTGAGTTAGTATGAGAAGCTGGGAATAGTCCTTTTTGTAGGACAGAGGCCAGCAGTTTCTTGGATCCAAAGACCAAAACCAGCAAATCTTAAAAAACCATTCTGTTGTTTTCGGAAAAAAAGAATAAAAGAAAAAGAAAATTTACCTTGATTGGCACATCCAGAAAAATGTATGAGTAACTGGACAATCTCGGCTCTGCTTCACCCACACATCATTTTGGTTAAGTTTTGGTTGGCGCTTAAATGTCACAGTAAGTAAATCCAGCACATATTTTCAAAGAGTTCCCTTCCTTCCTTACGCCTACTATTAAACATTAATCATCGGTCTAAAAAAAAGTAACTCCTTAGGCTCTGATGAACTACATTTCCCAGCTTAAAAGGGTTGTAAACCTTTGTGGTTTTTCACCTTAGTGCATTCTATGCATTGAGGTGAAAAACCTCTTGCAGTGCAGCAGCCCCCCAGTGCCCCAGTTTTACTTACCTGAACCCTCTTTTTCTCACGCCAGGGACGAGCACACCAGCTCTAGCCGGTGTCCGGTGTCCTGATTGGCTAGATTGATAGCAGCACATCCATTGGCTCCCGCTGCTGTCAATCAAATCCAATGACGTAGGCGCCGGGGGGGCGGGGGCAAGTCAAGCATTCATGTCCTTGGACGCAAATTCTGGACTCAGGAGCGCGCCCCCAAGGTAACCCTCTCGGTAGAGCGCTTCACCTAGGGGGTTATCTGATGTGGGGAGGAGCCGCGCGAGCCGCCAGGGGACCCCAGAAGAGGATGTTCGGGGCCACTCTGTGCAAAACAAGCTGCACAGTGGAGGTAAGTATGACATGTTTGTTATTTAAAAAAAAAACAAAAAAAAAACTATCCTTTACAATCACTTTAAGCTATTAGCCACCATCAACCCATTCATTTTATTTTAGTTTTAAGGGAAGATTTAACTCTACTTATGATTTATTTATAAAATAAGTCAGAAAAGATTAGCTCATTTGTTTAAACAATTTTTTTGATCTCTGATCCCCCAACCACTGTTGGATTAAAAAGAATAGAATGAGATGTAAATGACTCTACAGAGCCGATTCACTGTGTGCACATACAGTATTTGGGTACTTTTGAAAAGCAGCAGTTTGGCCAGTGCCAGGGCAAGTACATCCAACACCCAGAGCAAAGATTCCAAACTGCGCCCCCTTCCCTGCTCATGGTATGCAAGCCTAGGGGATCCTACACTCAGCAGTCACTTGCTTGTCAAAATCACTGCCACTGTCACTACTCCTGTCAGCCTTACAACAGAAGGAAGGCACTCCTAGTAAACCATTGCACCCAGGGCAGCTACCATGCCCACCCACCCCTTGTCCTGGCCCTGGGTATGGCAGTATCACAAGTTTATAATGTGTACTTTACAAATTTGCATTTCTTTTGGGATGCTAAAAATGGGGAAGCGCTAAAGTAGTGAATGAGTAGAGAGTTAAAAAAAGGAGAACCTGGTCATGTGACCTGTCAAAATCATATAATCAATCCCAGAGTTCACTCTGCTGCGTTACATATAGAGAACTCCTTGTGGCAACACAGGCCAACACCACAGTCTGCATTTTATGAATAGGACGTAAAATGGGGGCAGCAACTGGCATACCCCAGCAGAATATAATGCAGAGCTAATTTCAAAATTTCATGTCCGTTAAAAATTATCCCATTAGTGTTTCCTTTTTTCTGACAATATTTAGAACCTGCACAAACTCAGGATGGGAATTAGCAATAGTAAATATGTGCAGTCTCTGTCTTCAGCACTTGTGCTGGACAAGCTGTTATTATAATCTGTGGCTATCCCCATGCTAAGCCTGCTGCATGCACTTAATACTTGTGGAAAGGAACACAATGTAGGCAAATTTAGTCATAGCCCCAGGCAGTAAATTGTTAGGTCTAATAGTTGGAGGCAACCCTTCATATTTGCTTTATTGATATATTTTGTACTTTGCCCACGCAATTTATTGATTTATTCTTAATTGTCCTAAAAAATGTCAAAAACTTTCAAGCTAATGGACTCTCAAAATGATAACTAAATACTGAATACTTGGTAAATATGCCATCAATAAGCTGGTATATGTGCTATAGCCAGAATAACATTCCAGTCTGTACTAGGCAGGCCAATATATATACACTATAATACCAAAAGTATTGGAATGCCTGCCTTAGTCCCTAGGGTTCAATATTGAGCTGGCCCACCCTTTGCAGCTATAACAGCTTCAATTCTTCTGGGAAGGATGTCCACAAGGTTTAGGAGTGTTTCTATGGGAATGTTTGACCATCCTTCCAGAAGCGTATTTGTGAGGTCAGGCACTGATGTGGATGAGCAGGCCTGGCTCGTAGTCTCCGCTCTAATTCATCTCAAAGGTGTTCTATCAGGTTGAGGTCAGGACTCTGTGCAGGTCAATCAGGTTCCTCCACCCCAAACTTGCTCATCCATGTCTTTATGTACCTTGTTTGTGCACTGGTATACAGCTACGTTGGAATAGGAAGGGGCAATCCCCAAATTGTTCCCACAAAGTTGGGAGCATGAAATTGTCCAAAATGTCTTGGTATGCTGACGTCTTAAGAGTTCCCTTCACTGGAACTAAGGGGCTAAGCCCAACCCCAACCCCAACCCCAACCCTTGAAAAACAACCCTACACCATAAACCCCCCTCCGCCAATTGATTTGGACCAGTGCACAAAGCAAGGTCTATAATAACATAATAACAGGGATGGGCGAGTTTAGGGTGGAGGATCTTTTTTTTTTTTTTTTGAAAAGCCCGTGGCGTGTGAAACACACCCAAAAACTCCACCCGGTGCCCAAAAAAGTGCACACACATAAAGATTGAAACACAAAACGTGCAACGGGCGTTACACTGTCCTCCACTAGAAGGGACCTTACCCTGATCCCCCGGGGCATTAGGCTCCTGACGGGGACTGAGGTACTTCACTAGGTCCGTCTGGCCGAAACCAGAGGGACCCCTTTCTCTGGAGGGTCTGCCGAAACAGACCCACCCAAGCACTCGGTGCGGCTCCCCTGAAGGGAGACCCCATGAGAGAGGGTGAACCAAGCCAAAAGGCCTATGTCCACCCCCATCTAAAGACGTTCAAGGTAGGCCGGAGGACCCACACCCTACTAATCACAAAGTGACAAACGTGAACACCAAACAAAAGAAATACAAAAAAGTGAAAAACACAGGGTTTAAAATAAAAAGGGAAAATGGATAGAAGGAAGTGGGAGAAGTGAAAGAATGACCATTGTGCAATACAATGACCAGGCCCTTCGGCCAGGAATAAAAATTTCCCCTGATCCTAGCCAAAAGGCTTGGCCCTAGAGGCAGGTGTGAAAAAAGTGTGTATAGTGAAGTGACCATGGTGCCATCAATCAATGTGACCCTCACTCACAGTGATTGTCTGGCATCCCTGTACTGCCACTTCAGGGGCACATTCACCAGAGGCTTTTCATCACAACCCTAACCAACAGCCCAGGCCAGAGCAGCCCCCACCCCAGCCAGGAAGGCCTGAAGTTCTGGCAGCTTGAGGAGAGCCCTGGATAAAGACTCAACCCTTGCCCCCATCACTCCTACCTAATTACATTCAGGACTTACTAACCACCTCCACCTCAAGGAGGGACCGGTGTTCTCTCCCAAAAAACTGACCGAAGCTAGAACTACCCCAATCTAGGCAAGAAGGCCAGGGACCAGACCCTCTGGCCAGACCCAATGCAGCACCCATCCTCACCAGGAGCACCCTTCCAGATGGCTCAGACTCAACCATGCGCCGGCCACCAGTATCTGTCAGGCAGTACAGCGTAGTCACTACCGAAACCGCCCTTCCAGGTGCAATGACACCATTGGATTTGCCAGCCCTCCCCTATGGGAGCAGCACAGCGTCGCCTCTGCAAACTGATAAGAACAGATACTACACTTGATCTTAGCCAAAAGGCTGGGGTGGAGGAACTTGCCTGGCCTGTCCTGACCTCAACCCGATAGAACACCTTCAGGAGGAATTAGAGCAGAGACTGCAAGCCAGGCCCACTTGTCCACGTTAGTGCCTGACCTCACAAATGCGCTTCTTGAAGAATGGTCAAACATTCCCATAGACATACTCCTAAACCTTGTGGACAGCCTTCCCAGAAGAGTTGAAGCTGTTATAGCTGCAAAGGGTGGGCCAATTCAATATGGAACCCTACAGACTAAGACTCGGATGCCATTAAAGTTCAAGTGCATGTAAAGGCAGGCGTCCCAAAACTTTTGGTAATATAGTGTATGTCTGTTGCACAGGCAATGTAGGGGCATACGACATGGAAAGTGCTTTCAAAAAGTGACTATTATGACCTCTTTAATACAAATTTTAATCAAATTACCAGTTTGTGTTTGGTCTGGATTTCATTGAAGCATCTTTATTCCTCAAGTTTGGCATGGGACCAAGGTCCAGACCTGTAACCTGCGATCATTACAGCCCAACATAGCTGGCATGTTGAACAGTTCCACTAGACGGCTACAGCTCCGTAGCAGTACCACACTATATATATGCTACTAATTATAAGCGCCACATTATAACTCATGTTGATAAATTGTTATTACATTTGTTTGGATTCAGTTTGCCGTGTTTAAAATAAAATTTAGACAGCTCATTTAATATGTATTTTATCATGCAATACTTGAACAAGTACTAAAACTTTCATAAAATTTGGCACAAAAAAGAAACGTTTCACAGATCATAATTCAATATTGGCAGCCAGTTATTAAAAGTATTTTAGAGGTGGCAGAAATGTAGCACCAAAATGACCTAGACTAGACTAGTTAAATGTGATTGCATGAACATTACGACTTCTATCATATGTTCTTTAGCTCAATTATATACATTGATTAGAAAATACTAACCTTTGGCTTTGGTACAGTGTGCACATCTGTGCTTGCCATTACCTCCACTCTGTTATGAACTGTCTGTGTTTTTTGAATTTACCATTTATGTTTGATGAAAGTTGATATGGTGTTATATATTGCTACAGTCAGTATTTCAATCAAAAAAAGAACTGCCTTATATTTTGTAGCTGCAATCAAATTACGGTATATAAGAATTAAACACAGAAAAAGTTTGTCTGAAAAATAAACTGTTATTTTATTATAAATGATTATTAGCATCATGTTGGACACTGATATAGAAAATCACTTTAAGGTTGGACATTATAGTAAAGAACCCCTTTTACTAAACTGAATAATTTTGTCACGTGATCATTAATGCTGCACCACCAAATGCTACATTTAGGCTGGGTTCACACTATTTCCCCGCATCCAATTCGCATAGCAGAAGATTGTGACCAGCTCTCTATGGAGCGAATTGCACAGGGGTCCTGTGCATCTTTTGGTTCGTTTCAGGTCTGAATTCAGCCAAAAATACGGGTTGAAATGGACCTGAACCGGTGAATGAAGACGTACAGGACCCCCTGCTGTGAGACGTTCCGTGCCCTAGTGTGTTATGGTTTTAGATGAAGTCTGTTTCCATTTTTTAAAGTTTCAATCCAATTTATACTGATGTTATATATATATATATATATATATATATATATATATATATATATATATATATATATATATTTATTTTTTTTTTCTTCATATAAATACGATATATAATGTATAATATAAATAAAATATAATACATGATGTAAACGAAAAGAGACATGATAAATATAATAATAATCATAATAACAAATAATAATAAATAAAGTAACTAAACATACAAATCAAATAGACATGATAAACATGATAATCATAATAGATCCGAACAATAAGTACTAACAGATAGAGTTCATGAATTAGGCAAGCTTGACTTGGCACCTTTGAGTGAAGACTCAACGCGTTTCATGGCGCTTACAGCCAATCATCAGGAGTAGGATGCATACATTCTATTTACCCATATAGTCATTTTTTTTATTATTATTATTATATTTTTATTATATCAAAGCATCTCATTGTACAAAACCATTCCCTTACATCTCCGGGAAAATACACAATTTTTTTACCTTTACATTTACACCCTCTTACTCCTGCTTGGGCTTGGGGTCTATTTACTGGAGATAGCTGGACCCAAATCAAAGGGATTCACTGAGGATTTTGCCTGGAGATTCACAGGAGTGTATGGCTGATATTGGACAGAGGCATCCAAGTATATGGGGGCATTGTGAGTATAGGCCTGAGTGTAGGATCCTAGGGACTGTTCCCTGTTCTAACCCCTTGAGCATCTGCTCCAGTGCTGCTGAATTAGGACCTTTCCTTTGCTTGGAGTCCCAGGGTTGCTTGTTTTTCTATCGTCTGCCAGGAGGGGAATAATCCCAAAGAGTGTAGACAAGGCAAAGAGTGTCAGCTGGTTTCTTTGTGCATTAAATTCAGAGTTCTCCTCTGCCCCACCACTGTACCCCCCCGCTCATCTTTCCCACCACTGTAACCCCCTTCTCATCTGGCCCAACACTGAACCCTCCCTGTTCATCTGTCCCACCACTGTAATCCCCTGTTCATCTGCCCCATCACTGTACCGCCCTGCTTTTCTGTCTCACTGCTGAACCCCCTTCTCATCCCACCACTGTACCTCCTGCACATCTGCCCCACCACTGTACCCCTTGCTCTTCTGTCCCACCACTGTAACCCCATGGTCATCTGCCCCACCAGTGTACCCCTTTTCTCATCTGCCCCACCACTGTACCTCCCTGCACATCTGCTTCACCACCATATCCCCATGCTCTTCTGTCTCACTACAGAATCACCTTCTCATCTGTCCTAATACTGAACCCATCTGCTCATCTGCCCCACCAATGTACCTCCTGCACATCTGTCTCACCTCTGTACCCCCCCTGGTCTCCTGCCCCATGTCTGTTCCCCCTGCTCTCCTGCCCCACCACTGTAACCCCCTGCTCATCTGCCCCACCAATACACCTCCTTTTATATCTGCCCCACTGCTCTACCCCCCTGCTTTTCTGCCCCAACACTGTACCCCCCCTGCTCTTCTGTCCCACTGCTGAAACCCCCTCTCATCTCTTCCAGCACTGTACCCCCTGCACATCTGCCCCACCGCTGTACCCTCCTGCTCTTCATTTTCACCTCTGAACCCTTCCTGCTCATTTTACCCACCGCTGTACCCTCTTCTCATCTATGATATGTGGGATATGCAGAGTGGTGAAAGGAAGCAGTGATGAGACACATCTACCTGTCCTGGCACACTCCTCCTGCTGATCCACCTCTCGCATCCAGCCCATGTGCTTGTATGTAATGTATGGGATGTATGGGATGTATGGGATGTCACATACAAGCATATGGAATGGATGCACAATGAGGTATTTTCTGAAAGCAGTGGGCCTGTGTGAAGGATCATAAGTTGGGCCCTCGCAGCTGAGAAAAAGTGGTTGGGTGTGACTTTTATTACGCCGAATACTGGCTATATATACGTTGGCACTCTAAAGATGGATATCTCGGTAAAGCTGCTGCCACAACCAAGGTATCCATCTTTTCAGTGGGCGGTTCTGTTTACGATAATAGTGGTCTCTGCAGCGGATTTTCCGCAAGATCACCATTATCGGCGGCAGTAGAGGGGCCCCCCCATCCCGCGCCCTCAACCACTTACCGGAGCCATTGGTAACGGCGGAGGCAATCGGGTCCTTCTCCTTCCTTGGTATGGATACGAGTGAGGGCAAGATGGCCCCCACCCATCTCCATACCATAGCAGGGCGGAAGCGACGTCAAAACATCACTTCCGCCCATACCTCTTAAAGGGCCATTTTTTTGTTGTAATTTTTTCAAATGACAAATTTTTTTTGCATTTAAGTCCAAATATGAGATCTGAGATTTGAGGACTTTGACCCCAGATCTCATTTTTAAGAGGACCTGTCATGCTTTTTTCTATTACAAGGGATGTTTACATTCCTTGTAATAGGAATAAAAGTGACCCAAAATTAAAAAAAAAAAAAACAGTTTTAAAATCAATAAAATAAAGTAAAATAAATAAGAAAATTTTTTCTTTAAAGCAACCCGTTCCGACGAGCTCACGCGCAGAAGCGAACGCATACGTGAGCAGCGCCCGCATATGAAAACGGTGTTCGAACCACACATGTGAGGTATCGCCGCGATCGTTAGAGCGAGAGGAATAATTCTAGCCCTAGACTTCCTCTGTAACTCAAAACATGCAACCTGTAGAATTTTTTAAACCTCGCCTATGGAGATTTTTAAGGGTAAAAGTTTGACTCCATTCCACGAGCGGGCGCAATTTTGAAGCGTCAATTTACTCGGCGTAACACAATATAAAAAAATTGGGCTAACTTTACCGTTGTCTTATTTTTTCATTCAAAAAAGTGAATTTTTTCCAAAAAAAGTGCGCTTGTAAGACCGCTGCGCAAATACGGTGTGACAAAAAGTATTGCAATGACCGCCATTTTATTCTCTAGAGTGTTAGAAAATAAATGTATAATGTTTGAGGGTTCTAAGTAATTTTCTAGCAAAAAAACTTGTTTTTAACTTGTAAACACCGGGTCTGAAAAACAGGCTCGGTCTTTAAGTGGTTAAAGGGACACAGAGTGCAGGGGTTCAGTAGTATGTGATGTAAAGGTTTAGGAATAATTTCAACAAAGTTCCCAGAAGCGCAACAGTAATTCCACAAACTGTCACCTGATTGTGGTTTTCTCAATCACAGTGAAATCCCTTCTTTCTGAGATAGTGGCAACCAAGCGAGTCATCTTCCTCCAGATGGTGGGCGGGGCTAGCAGGACTGTGAATGGCTTCAGCAGTGACCAAGACAGTCCTCCTCCTCCTGGAAACAGGGACCCCCCCCCCAGCAGAACTGCTTCCAATCACAAAAGCTGACGATCACAGCTACAGCAACATTAGAGAACCAAACAATGTTTCCCGTCTTTGACAATGTGTGGGGGCGCAGTGCCTCCCCCTCAGTGCAGGTGCAATGTGGAGAATTCTGAAATTGGAATGCATTAGAGTCTGTGCTGCTCTGCTGATGGGGAGGGAGTGGAGTGCCGACAAAAGAGGCTTCGCGTGTTGCCTACCCCTGGTTTAGAACATACCAAGAAAATATACTGTACATTACAAAGAAAAAATGTATTCCTTTTAGAGTGAAACCCAATCATAAGTCCTAACTTGTTATTTTAATTTCAAAAGTGGATTTTGAGCCCTTTTTCAAATGCAGCTTTCATTGAAAAAAAACAACTTGTTCAGGCACTTATTGATATGGGAAGACAACTTGTAATCCTGTCACACTACACAGGCATCTCCCACTGTTGTCACTATGAGGAAGATAGGCCAGCTAATACTGGAACAATTGAGTGTAGGTAGGATATAGCTGAAAGGGAACAGAAGAAATCAGCAGCACTGAAGTGCAAGGTAGTCTGAAAAACATAAAAACAGTATTTAATAAAAAAAAATACATTTTTAGAAAATAGACAGGGCTTTACGAGACTTAATGTCATCTAGTTAGAGTTTAAATCTATTTAAAGTGACACTAAACAATATCCTTATTTTCCCAAAGTAGTCCATTCATATCCACTACTTAGTGACCATGCACTCTATTTTTCATGAAATTGTTTATTACAGTGTTTTTCTGCAACATTGTAATGCCCTCTGTGAGCTCCTGAACCTCTCCTTTTCCTTCTCACTTCCATTTCTTTGAAGAGAGGAGTGAACGTTAGTTGCAGTTACATGTACTGCTCTGTGCACATTACACATCCCATACACCCATAGTCCACAGTCCATCTCAGGAATGAGTGATGCCCCGTACACACGGTCGGACATTGTTCGGACATTCCGACAACAAAATCCTAGGATTTATTCAGACGGATGTTGGCTCAAACTTGTCTTGCATACACACGGTCACACAAAGTCGTGGGAAAATTCGATCATTCTGAACGCGGTGACGTAAAACACGTACGTCGGGACTATAAACTATTCTGAGCATGCGTGGCACTTTGTCCGTCGGATTTGTGTACACATGATCGGAATTTCCGACAACGGATTTTGTTGTCGGAAAATTTTATAGCCTGCTCTCAAACTTTGTGTGTCGGAAAATCCGATGGAAAACGTGTGATGGAGCCTACACACGGTCGGAATTTCCGACAACAAGGTCCTATCACACATTTTCCGTCGGAAAATCCGACCGTGTGTACAGGGCATAAGAGAGGTTGACTACATTCCTACATACAGTGGGACCATGGAGAATTAATGTAATCACCTTCTAAAGAGGAAGTCGAATCACAGAAGAAAAAAACAAAGGGATTTGGAGGAGACTGACAGCAAAAGAATGCATTCTTTTTGGTTTAGAATACATACTTGAATAGTTTTTTTTCTTTTTTTTAAGCAGAATTAAGTGTCACTTTATCATTCAGATCAAAATCTTCTTTTCAGCAGGTGGCACAGAGTTCACAAATTGATTTGCCAGAGTTAGCATAGACACATATTTGCAATTCAAATTGTGGTACTGAAATGTGTCAGAATGACATCATTCTAGAGCACCTGCTCTCAGCATGCTATTACTTAGAACCCCATGAATACGAGAAACTTTAGTACAACTCAGGAGACCTAATGAAATATCGGTTACAGTGTATGTAAACACTTACCTTGTAAAGCAAACCATTCAGTTTAACCACTTCCCACCTAGCCTATGGCAAAATGCCCATCAGTGCTGCATATCAGTGCCACCTATCAGTGCCCATCAGTGCCACCTATCAGTGCCCAACAGTGCTGCATATTAATGCCCATCATCAGTGCCCATCAGTGCCACCTCATTGGTGCCACCTCATCAGTGCCCGTCAGTGCAGCCTTATCAGTGCCCATCAATGCAGCCTCATCAGTGCCGCCTTATCAGTGCCGGTCAGTGCAGCCTCCTCAGTGCCCGTCAGTGCAGCCTCATCAGTGACCATCAGTGAAAGAAACAGAAAAGAAGAAAAACTTTTTTCTTTTTTTTTGGGCTTTTTTTATTTGTTTAGCAACAAATAAAAACCCCAGAGGTGAGCAAATACCACCAAAAGAAAGCTCTATTTGTGGGGACAAAATGATAAAAATTTTGTTTGAGTACAGTGTTGTATGACTGCGCAATTGTCATTTAAAAAGCGGCAGCGCTGAAAGCTGAAAATTGGCTTGGGCAGGAAGGGGGGGGAAAGTGCCCAGTATTGAAGTGTAGAATAGAAATGAAAGGCAATACATTTGTGTGTGTGTGTGTGTATATATATATATATATATATATATATATATATATATATATATATATATATTTGTATCTCCTTTCTCAGCTGCATAGGGGGCTTAGAGAAGTGGGGGTGGAGAAACAGCAGCACACTGATATTCCCAGTGAATGGCTCTGCTAGGGAGTAGGGGTGTCAGGGGGTGTCAGCACAATTCTGATCATTGGAGGAGAGCAGGCTAAGTTTTCAGCACAGCCAGAAAGCTGGCCATGCTGAGCTGTCTAGTGTGGTTAGTTTTTGTAAAACAGGAAAGCAGAGGGACTGGCGGGAACACCAGGGAGTTCACACAAAAAAAGTAATACAAAGAGTACAGGATACCTTTTAACATATGTATATGGTACAGGAGGCACATTTTAGGAATTTTAAATGTTGGGTTTGGAATACATATTTTTTAATCTCGATTATGAGTTCTGAGACTTTTTTTGTAAGAGGGATGAAGGATGGCACATATCGTATGTAATTCCTCAAGTAAGTACTTACCTACTTACTGAAACAAATCTATATGAAAAAGAAAAAGAAAAGAAAAGAAAAATGAATGATATAGATTAGTTTATTAAAAAAAGAATACTAATAAAACCAGACAAATGTGTGTTTCCTTTTTGTTCCTCTTCGGTGCCCATGGTAAGCAGCTATTTCTGCTTTTCTTTTGGCTTCTGTTTAATTTGGTAGGAACAGGGATTTCTTATCCTATTCAGCAATCTCTCTTCAGCCTGAAATAAAACAATTACACATGGAGATATGCTGGACTCCCCACACATCCAATTCAAATACAAGGAAACATTTTCAGTTTTATTCAGAAATAGGGCATTCATCCTGGGAAGAGCCTTTTCTCCTCCCCCACCTTGTCTTCTTCTCCCTATCAACCACTACATTGTTGCTTGGATTCCGCTATACTGGCCTAGACAGTCATTGTTCTTTGTATAATTGTGTATATCATGTATTGACCTCCTTGCACCATACTGCTGTTTTCTTCCAAACTACCCTGCTTGTACAGTTGGTCATGGATCTTAATTGTTCCTCTAGCACAGAGGTTCCCAACCCCTGAGCCAGCGGACCGGTACCTGTCTGCGGCCTGTTAGTAATCGGGCCACACAGCAAGAGGTGAGCAGTGACCCAAAATGACTCACAGTCCTGTCTAGACTGTGGCCTTGAACAAGGAATGGGGAATTTAAATTTGGTGGTATTTTATCACCTCTGCGGTTTTTATTTTTTGTGCTATAAACAAAAAAAGACAATTTTGAAAAAAAAAAAAAACACAATTTTTTACTTACTGCTATAAAACATACCCAATAAAAAATTTTTTTTAAAAATCGAATTTATTCATCAATTTAGGCCAATATGTATTCTGCTACATAGTTTTGGTAAAAAAAAATCCCAATAAGCGTAAATTGATTGATTTGCGCAAAAGTTAAAGCATCTACAAACTATGGGATAGATTTATGGAATTTTTTTTTTTACTAATAATGACAGCTATCAGCGATTTTTAGTGTGACTGCGACATGCCAGCGGACAAATCGGACACTAAGTAACACTTTTTGGGGACCATTGATACTAATACAGCGATCAATGCTAAAAAAAATGCACTCTCACTGTACTAATGACACTGGCAGGGAGGTTGTTAACATCCGGGGTGATCAAAGGGTTAGAGAGTGCTTTCTAACTGTGTGGGGGATGGCTTAACTGGAGTAAGACAGAGATCCGTGTTTCTGCTTAGCAGAAACACAAGATCTCCATCTTCCTCTATGACAGAATGGTGGTCTGCCTTGTTTACATTGGAAGACCGCTGTTCTGCCTCTCCTGCCAACGATTGGCGGGTTCCTGTGGACATCGTGTCCGCTGGACCCGCTGATTGGCTCCTGCTGTGTCCAATCACGGAGGGAGGGGGCCGCCGTTGGTGCACACGCGCCCCAGACCCTGTGCACGAAATCAGGTAAAGGTACGTGATTTTGCGCAGGAGGGCCGCCCTGCCGCAGTATATCTGCGAGGGGTGGTTCTTAAGTGGTTAATACTTATGCTGCTAGCATTAGTAAATATATAGTATAGTATGTTATATTTACTTGTTTTACACTTGTTTTTACATTTTTTTTCAGTTACTTCCTGGTTTCCAGGCCTAGGCAAATGTGATACATCCCAGGTTTCTTTAGGAGGGGAGGAGGAGTTTTTTTCAGCTAAGCGCACCCTCCTGTCTGCATGCCTGAGCTAAGGGCAGATGTATTCCAGGAAGTAAATGTTACATGAATCATCTGCCCTCACTCAAGATGGTAACATCCAATAATGCTAGGGTGATGTTTTTCAAAGTGATTTTTCAGCAAAATAAAGCATGGAGTCATGGATGGATGGGGGAGTTTGCTTTGAATATTAAAAAAATCGAAATGAGTTTTTGGTTTATGGTTCTCAGGTAGATTGTAGTTTCACTTTAAGACCTGGAGTCAGGGTCAGATTTCTATTGCTGAAGGATACAAGCATGTCAGATGTTAACTTGAGCTGGACTGCAGTGTTTGAAGAGAACAAAATGAGTATTAATTTGTATATACAGCCAAACCTTTTCTTAGTTTTTCTTAGTTTTGGATAGAGTGGGGGACGGTTTAGAGAGTTAAGAGTTAGAGAATGAATTTTATCAGACAGGAAGTGGAAAAAAATCTCCAAAAGCAACAAAGACAGAAATAGACAATGAAAAAATATGACGAAAATTGACATGGTTGTGGTATGGTGGTGCAATAGAGGTTCTAATCTTTTACTGCTTTACCCAAAACATTTTGATAGGACATACAATCTGCTGTATATTAATTTTTTTCACACAACTTTGGCACATTTTATAACTGAATTGAAAACGATGTGAATTTTGAATGATAACATTGAAAAAAAAATGACCACTTTAAGAATCATATTTTGCAGGCTACTTTTCTAAGATTTTTTTTTTTCAATCAACAGCATTTCTTTAGGATAATAATAATAAAGCATTTGCTTATGCTATGCAATTTGAAACTTTCTGCCAAAAATCAAAATGAATGGATCTACCATGCTTTACAATGACATCTGTAGCACAACTTTCCTATGATATAACCCTAATTAGTAAGCAAACTGAAAATCTACATGTATATTGATACTGGGGTCCACCTATCTCAGCTTACAGCTCTTGTTATACTCCATATGTTGAAGTGATTTCTGTGGAGTACATTGTTGAGAGCTGTAGCGATTTAGGGAAGATCAACTCAATGTCAGGAGATCTTGAATATTCATTAAGATTATAGGAGTACACTCTTCTGTTCAATGCATATAATTTATATATATATATTTTTTAGTTATTGTACTAAAAATGATGTATTGCTTCATGGTAAAAGTAAGGTTTCTCAAGTTGTTCACTTGCTCCACATCTTTAGAAAGTTGCACAACCATTTTTTCAAGTCAAAGGCAATGATGTTGCTAATAAATCTTAATAGTAATAGTTATTCACATTAAATGCATCCACATACTTTTATTTCAAGTTCACAGTTTAAAACGAACCTGATATGTCCAAAAAGATTTATAAGGCAACAAGAAGATAGAGTGCAGGCACTAAGTACCTGTGTTGGACTTCAGGTCAATCCCTGTGACCTTGTGGAGCATCTTGTATCCTAGACCAAGGTTTTATATGAGCCTAAAAGTATAACTAAAAGGTACATTTTTTTATTTTTTTTAGTTTTGAATAGCGTGTAGAGGGATTGGGTTTTATTGTTGTCTGCGCCCCCGTTAGGGAGATTCACCCTCTTTATTTGTCTTGTTTACTTTTTTCATCAAAAGTGAAAGTAAAAGAATATTGCAAATTTTGGGTTGTCCCCAGAATAGTAATAAAGGAGAAATCTTCCAATGGGGACACTAGTTCTGGTGACCTAAGGGGCCCAATGGATTCCCTTAATTTGCATTGATGTCCTCTCACTTCCTGTTTTGATGATAGGAAAAGGAAGTGAAGGTAAATCTTCCCAATGGGACAATATTGAATAAGAAAACAAGTTATGACATGATTTATTACATTTTCTCAGACTTTTCTACTATTATAACACTTTACAGATATTTAATACATACCATGAATATTGTTATGTATATATGATGGGGGTTATTTATGAAAGGCAAATCCACTTTGCACTACAAGTGCAAACTACAAGTGCAAAGTGCACTTGAAATTGCACTGAAAGTGCACTTGGAAGTGCAGTCACTGTAAATCTGAGGGTTAGATCTGAAATGAGGAGAAGCTCTGCTGATTTTATCATCCAATTATGTGCAAGCTAAAATGCTATTTTTTATTTTCCTAGCATGTCCCCCTCGGATCTACAGTGACTGCACTTCCAAGTGCACTTTCAGTGCAATTTCAAGTGCACTTTGCACTTTTAGTGAAAAGTGGATTTTCCTTTTGTAAATAACCCCCGATGTGCCCATCAGGAAAAGCTAATAGTTGCATTCTGCCCCTACAGCAACTTGACAACCTGTCAGTCACTGGTGGTTACAACATAGTTGACTAGGCTGAATTTGAGAGAACAAAGTCGTTATAATGGACCTGATTAAACTCACATAATTCTATTTGATTACATTGCACCTAGGTTGCTGCTTGTAAACACTATAATTTGGTGAACTAATACAGAATGAGCTTCATTAATTTTGTTGCCTTGATATGGATACTGGCTAGACAACATTTTCCATTTTACTTTCCACTGCACTGTAACTGTTACTTCTGATGAGGGGTTTTATTTTTACAAAGTGTACTTCACAAATTATGTAAGGCTATCCAAAGAGATAATAAATATTTTGTGGCTTGCATTGCAGGATGATTTGCTGTTCAGCTGGCACAACTATATCATTATTGTTGTCAAACTGATTTATAGCTTTTATTAAGAGCTTCAAAAACAAGAACAAAACTAATAAAATATACAGTATCTCACAAAAGTGAGTACACCCCCTCACATTTTTGTAAACATTTTATTATATATTTTCATGTGACAACACTGAAGAAATTACACTTTTGCTACAATGTAAAGTAGTGAGTGTACAGCTTGTATAACAGTGTAAATTTGCTGTCCCCTCAAAATAACTCAACACACAGCCATTAATGTCTAAACCGCTGCCAACAAAAGTGAGTACACCTCTAAGTGAAAATGTCCAAATTGGGCCCATTTAGCCATTTTCCCTCCCCGGTGTCATGTGACTTGTTAGTGTTACAAGGTCTCAGGTGTGAATGGGGAGCAGGTGTGTTAAATGTGGTGTTATCGCTCTCACTCTCTCATACCGGTCACTGGAAGTTCAACATGGCACCTCATGGCAAAGAACTCTCTGAGGATCTGAAAAAAAGAATTGTGGCTCTACTTAAAGATGGCCTAGGCTATACAAAGATTGCCAAGTCCCTGAAACTGAGCTACAGCACGGTGGCCAAGATCATACAGCTGCTTAACAGGACAGGTTCCACTCAGAACAGGCCTTCCTATGGTCGGCCAAAGAAGTTGAGTGCACGTACTCAGGGTCATATCCAGAGGTTGTCTTTGGGAAATAGATGTATGAGTGCTGCCAGCATTGCCGCAGAAGTTGAAGGGATGGGGGGGATCAGCCTGTCAGTGCTCAGACCATACGCCGCACACTGCATCAAATTGGTCTGGATCGCTGTTATCCCAGAAGGAAGCCTCTTCTAAAGATGATGCACAAGAAAGCCCGCAAACAGTTTGATGAAGACAAGCAGACTAAGGACATGGATTACTGGCACCATGTCCTGTGGTCTGATGAGACCAAGATAAACTTATTCGGTTCCGATGGTGTCAAGCATGTGTGGCGGCAACCAGGTGAGGAGTACAAAGACAAGTGTGTCTTGCCTACAGTCAAGCATGGTGGTGGGAGTGTCACGATCTGGGGCTGCATCAGTGCTGCCGGCACTGTGGAGCTACTGTTCATTGAGGGAACCATGAATGCCAACATGTACTGTGACATACTGAAGCAGAGCATGATCACCTTTCTTCGGAGACTGGGCCGCAGGGCAGTATTCCAACATGATAACGACCCCAAACACACTTCCAAGAGGACCACTGCCTTGTTAAAGAAGCTGAGGGTAAAGGTAATGGAATGGCCAAGCATGTCTCCAGACCTAAACCCTATTGAACATCTGTGGGGCATCCTCAAACGTAAGGTTGAGGAGCACAAGGTCTCTAACATCCACCAGCTCCGTGATGTCATCATGGAGGAGTGGAAGAGGACTCCAGTAGCAACCTGTGAAGCTCTTGTTAACTCCATGCCCAAGAGGGTTAAGGCGGTGCTGGAAAATAATGGTGACAACACAAAATATTGACACTTTGGGCCCAATTTGGACATTTTCATTTAGAGGTGTACTCACTTTTGTTGCCAGTGGTTTAGACATTAATGGCTGTGTGTTGAGTTATTTTGAGGGGTCAGCAAATTTACACTGTTATACAAGCTGTAAACTCACTACTTTACATTGTAGCAAAGTGTAATTTCTTCGGTGTTGTCACATGAAAAGATATAATAAAATATTTACAAAAATGTGACGGGTGTACTCACTTTTGTGAGATACTGTATATAACTTAATACAGCTTATAGTGTACACTAGCTTACTTATTTACGGCAGGACTCAACAGAAGCCATCTTGGATTCCCAACTGGTGAAAGAAAAAGCACCAGAGTGGAAGTTAGGAACCACGCTTGTACTAAATATCTGAACTTGGTGGATGACAAAAACTCTGGGTAAATAAAACAAGGGGAGATTGCTTCTGGGGTTGGGGATACATTTAATGGTTACACTCTGTCATTAAGGACTGGAACCCTCCACTAGCTTCTTCACCCTACCTAGCCCAAACTATGAATCCTACCCCTCTACCTCCTCTATACCCTCCCTTTTTTTTATCTTCTCCCCATTTCCTTCTCCTCCCTTCTCTGTTGCTGGAAGGAGGTTTCCCCAGGCTTACCCTCACTGGTGCTCCACCAAGGGCTCTCGAACAAGCACTTATGCCATTCGCAGGTGATGTGTGCTACCTAAATTCCTACCAGGGTCCTCCTCCCAGTCAAAGCCATTGAACAATCACAGGTCGAACTCCACTACCCATATGTCAAGATTTCAAACAAGAGGATAAAGAATTATTACCCGCAGGGAACAACCTAAAAAAAAATGCCCTCTGTTATTAGGAATGTTATGACCTATCTGTATAATGGTCAGAATGTCTCGCTTAATTCATGCTGTTCAATGCTTCTTTATGTCATTAATTGTTTTTTGTGATATATTACAAAAATCTCAAATAAAAGAATTTAAAAAAATTAAAGATACTGTATATTTTGTAAATGAAAATAAAAAGCTACCACAAAACTGTACTTATGCTGGAAATTTAAATTTGAAACAGATTACAGCATATCACAAGACATTTCCTCTTGTTACATATGAGAATGCCTAAACTAGGACATGCCCTTATGCATACTCCAACAACATGGCAACTTACTGAGTGGCACTTTGACATGTAATGGGTAGTAAAGGTTGGATCCCCGGTGACTTTGGTTGCTATAAGTCTCAGTCAGCAGGAACAAATGAAACAGTGTTGACTGAAATAAAAAATAACCAAAGCTAAAGCAATGCAAACGAACTTCAATGATGTCCCTTGGTGACTCAGTCTCTGTTTACCCAGACATCTTGCAAAGATGAATAATTCTTTTTCTGCAAGAAATACGTGAGATTCCCATCATGATGATAATTATGCTTTGCATAAACCTGATGATTATTCTTATGCAGAGCAGCTAATTGCAGGTCATTGTATAGGCCATAAGGGAAAGTCACTTGTAAGTAAAGGATGATATACACTGTATATCTAGTTGCATTATGCCTCATTTCCACCAGCAGTGTCAAACCTGCATTTATATGCATTTAAATGCATGTAATGATTTTTTGCTGGTGCCATTTAAACTCAGCATCTACCTGCATTTACAGTGCCTTGAAAAAGTATTCATACCCCTTGACATTTACCACATTTTGTCATGTACCAAAAATGTAAATGTATTTTATTGGGATTTTGTGTGATAGACCAACACAAAGTGGCACATAATTGTGAAGTGGAAGGAATATGATAAATGGTTTTTAATTTTTTTTACACTTAAATATGTAAAAAGTGTGGCGTGCATTTGTATTCAGCCCCCCTGAGTCAATACTTTGTAGAACCACCTTTCGCTGCAATTACAGCTGCAAGTCTTTTTGGGGATGTCTCTACCAGCTTTGCATATCTAGAGAGTGACATTTTTGCCCATTCTTCTTTGCAAAATAGCTCAAGCTCTGTCAGATTTGATGGAGAGCGACTGTGAACAGCAATTTTCAAGTCTTGCCACAGATTCTCAATTGGATTTATGTCTGGACTTTGACTGGGCCATTCTAATACATGAATATGCTTTGGTCTACCATTTCATTGTAGCTCTGGTTGTATGTTTATGGTCATTGTCCTGCTGGAAAGTGAACCTCCGCCCCAGTCTCAAGTCTTTTGTAGACTCTAACAGGTTTTCTTCTAAGATTTCCCTGTATTTGGCTTCATCCATCTTCCCATCAACTCTGACCAGCTTCCGTGTCCCTGCTGAAGAAAAGCATCCCCACAACATGATGCTGCCACCAACATGTTTCACGTTGGGGATGGTGTGTTCAGGGTGATGTTCAGTGTTAGTTTTCTGCTACACATAGCGTTTTGCTTTTAGGCAAAAAAGTTAAATTTTTGTCACATCTGACCAGAGCACCTTCTTCCACATGTTTGCTGTGTCCCCCACATGGCTTCTCACAAACTGCAAATGGGACTTCTTACGGCTTTCTTTCAACAATGGCTTTCTTCTTGCCACTCTTCCATAAAGGCCAGATTTGTGGAGTGCACGACTAATAGTTGTCCTGTGGACAGATTCTCCCACCTGAGCTGTGGATCTCTGCAGCTCCTCCAGAGTTACCATGGACCTCTTGGCTGCTACTCTGATTAATGCTCTCCTTGCCCGGCCTGTCAGTTTAGATGGATGGCCATGTCTTGGTAGGTTTGCAGTTGTGCCATACTTTATTCTATTCATTTTTGGATGATGTATTGAGCAGTGCTCTGTGAGATGTTGAAAGCTTGGGATATTTTTTTTTAACTAACCCTGCTTTAAACTTCTCCACAACTTTATCCCTGGCCTGTCTGGTGTGTTCTTTGGCCTTCATGATGCTGTTTGTTCACTAAGGTTCTCTAACAAACCTCTGAGGGCTTCACAGAACAGCTGTATTTATACTGAGATTAAATTACACACAGATGTACTCTATTTACTAATTAGGTGACTTTTGAAGGCAATTGGTTCCACTAGATTTTAGTTAGAGGTATCCGAGTAAAGCTGGCTGAATACAAATGCAAGCCACACTTTTCAGATATTTATTTGTAAAAAATGTGGAAAGCCATTTATAATTTTCCTTCCATTTCACATTTATGTGCCACTTTGTGTTGATCTATCACATAAAATAAATATTAATGATCTTTTTCAATATTTTTATCACATAAAATACCCAAATAAATACATTTACGCTTTTGGTTGTAGCATGACAAAATGTGGAAAATTTCAAGGGGTATGAATACTTTTCCAAGGCACTGTAGGTGTGATCAGTTTTGCTGTGTTTAGAGAAAATAGAACTATGTGTGCCCAGCATTTGATTAGAATCGCTAAGTGCAGCTAAACGCATCTAAACATGACCAAATCTGCTTTAAAGCATAAAAGGTTATACTTCCCAGATAACTTCTCCTGTATTTAGAAAATCTAAATGTGAATGTTGCCTAAAGGGATCTTTAGTACTTATCTGAGTAATTCCTATGTCCAGGGCCACCATTAGAAATCATGAGGACCCATAGAGCCTGCTTGACAGGGCCCCACCCCAGTATAAGCAGGCTGCCTAATTTCCTTTCACATAGAAAACATGTGCAGCTGGGTTCCACCTACATACAGGGCCTTCAGGAGGACTGCTACATAGTATTCTCTGCCAAAGCCCACACTAAATACACGTGCATGGATGCTGGTCCTAGACTTTCCTGTCACATGCCTCTGGTCACTGTCCACAATAACCCCTTTGCACCCGGAGCTCTTCCCTTGTAGGCCTACTGATCTTGTGGTCCATATTAGGGCTCCAGGAGTTCAACCGAACACCCGGGGCCCGTGGTCCATTGTGCATGTTGCATGAGGGGGTCAGCGGCAGGAGGGTGACTCCTTTTCCTAAACCACCACCCACTCCTGAGCTGATCAAGCTTGCACCAAGAAACACAGATACTCTTTTCCCCAAGCATTGACTGTGCACATTAAATCACACTTACACTAATAGTACATCACACGGAGGCTGCTTGCTACAAACACATCTTCTTTATTTGTCAAATGTAAAAGAACACTCCATAAACCTGGAAAAAAGTATTCCAAATGATGGATGGCAACAGTTCAATTAGTACAGTTCAAACATCTTGCTGCATGGAGGGAGGGAGCATTGCAGTACTCACTTATATTATGTTAGTCAATATTGTCAATTCCTCATTTACGGGCCTAGGCCCTCCACTCCTGGCTAGGCCCCTCCCCTGAAGAGGTGAGCACACCCAATTCTCTCTCTCTCTTCTTGTCTTTTTGCCAACAACACCCAGACTCCCATAGACTGGCACCTCCCTCACCTTAAAAGGCAGGGATTACTTCATGATCCCTCCCACTGGTAGGGTAACAGTTAAAGGGGAAGTAACCCCTGTCTACATCAGTGTCTCTCTATACACTTCTTATGCATTCCCCAACCTGCAATTTGCACCCTCTGCTGCATTCCCCATTACACCTCACTCTGCACCCCCTGCATCTGCACCCCCTATGTCCACTAGTACCTCACATTCTGCATCCCCTGCATCGCTCACTACCCCTCATTCTCCCCCCCTATGCATCCTCCTTAAAATTTGTATTCTATTACACTCATCATGGCCAGACTGCTCGTTGGAAGCTAAACAGTGGGGACCTTGAGTGGAGAGTGAACAAGTCTTGCTTTTTGACTGCTGGTGATTGCTGGGTTGCATTTTTAGGTTCTTTTTGGGGCTTTTCCTTGTAGCTTTTTAACACCTTTTTCTGACACTTTTTAAACAGCTTTTTTTTTTTTCCTTTGCTTCCTTCAGCCTACTAATTAAGGGGAGTGGTTAATTACTCACAGGTGCTTGAGGCCTATATAACCTTCTGTGGAACTCCTTGTGAGCCTACTCATCTTTGAGTCTGCTGGAACTCTGTCCAAGTGGAACTGGTCTAAGTGGTGAGTTAAAAACCAGCGTTGAAAACAGGAGGTTATAACAGGGGTCATAGTACCTGTGTAGTGTGAGTACCTGAGTGTTGTCTGAGTAGTGTGTGTGGATGGTTAGTACTTGTGTAATGTGTACTGTGTATTGCGAGTGCACATAGTTCTACTAGTGGCCTGCGAGTGCACGTAGGTCTGTGAGTGCACGTAGGTCTATGAGTGGTCTGTGAGTGCACGTAGGTCTACGAGTGGTCTGCGAGTGCACGTAGGTCTATGAGTGGTTTGCGAGTGCACGTAGGTCTGCGAGTGCACGTAGGTCTGCGAGTGCACGTAGGTCTAAGAGTGGTCTGCGAGTGCACGTAGGTCTGCCAGTGCACGTAGTTCTATGAGTGGCCTGCGAGTGTCCGTAGGTCTGTGAGTGGTCTGCGAGTGCACGTAGGTCTGCAAGTGGTCTGCGAGTGCACGTAGGTCTGCAAGTGGTCTGCGAGTGCACATAGGTCTGCGAGTACCTGTGTATTGTCTTGTTGAGTACCTGTGTATTGTCTTGTTGAGTACCTGTGTTTTGTTGAGTATTAGTGTCAGGAAGCTAGTTGTTAGGTAATTTGGTCAGGGTAATTTCCCCAATCCTCATTAAATTTAACAGGTACGATGCCCGGCGGGTGTGGAAAGGCAACTCGTTGTACATTTTGCAGCATATATGCGTTCCTTGATCGAGGGGGAATACTGCTGTGCAAAATGTAAGCGCATTGTTTCCCTGGAAGCCAAGGTTCTGAATCTGGGGAAGCAACTGTCAGCACTGAGATGTCCCTCCATACTAAAGGAGAGCCAGGAACATACACGGCAGGTGCCGGCTGGGGCCAGCACATAGGGGGGTGGAGACAAAGAGGTGCAGGCACTAGCAAAGAGTAGATGGGTGACAGTCAGGAAGGATAGAGGAGGAAGTGCCAGGGAGGCCGATCCAGGGCTGGAGCATCCCAATAAGTACGCTCCATTGAGTGACATTGGTGAAACCAGTCAGGGACCAGCACTGCTGGAGCTGAGGGACTCTCCTAGTTGCCGGGGGAGGAACTCCTCCAGTGAGAGTGGGGGGGGAAGCGAAGGGAAAGGAAAGACAGATTCTGGTGGTAGGGGACTCAATTCTTAGAAGGACAGAGAGGCCAATTTGTAACAAAGACCTGAAGCGCCGAACAGTATGTTGTCTACTGGGTGCTCGGGTTCGGCACATCACGGATATGGTGGACAGATTACTGGGAGGGGCTGGGGAAGATCCAGCTGTTATGGTACACGTTGGTGCCAATGACAAAGTCAGAGGCAGATGGAGTGTCCTAAAGAACGATTTTAGGGATTTAGGAGCTAAATTGAGGAAAAGGACCTCCAAGGTAGTATTCTCAGAAATACTACCGGTACATCGAGCCACACTAGAAAGGCAGAGGGAGATTAGGGAAGTAAACAAGTGGCTGAAGAGCTGGTGTAGTAAGGAGTTGTTTGGGTTCTTGGAGGACTGGGCCGACTTCTCAGTCGATAACCGGTACCATAGAAGGGACGGACTGCACCTAAATGAGGAGGGTGCAGATCAGCTGGGAATGAAGATTGCTAAAAAGTTAGAGGGGTTTTTAAACTAGGCAATGGGGGGGAGGGTCCAGAGGTAGAGATAGTCAGCGCGGAACATATTTCAGAGGGTAGTATTGGGGGCATTAGTGGTAGCACATAAACCCAAGGTAAGTATAGTAGCAAGTCCTAGTTGCAATCTTGGAACACCCAATGAGAGATGACATCACTAAAGGGAGCTAGGGAGGAGGTGGAATCCTTATGGGTGGAACTCCAAAGGGATGAAGCTAAGGGGAAAATAATACTGGGAGTATGCTATAGACCCCCTAACCTGAGGGAGGAAGGGGAGGCAGATCTCCTATCCCAATTTGGATTAGCAGCAAGGATGGGAAGTGTTATCATAATGGGGGAAACGCGCATTCATCTAAGGCTCGCCAGTTCCTAAATGTCTTGCAGAACAATTTTATGGGTATGGTAGACGCAGCAACTAAAAAAAAAAGCTTTACTGGATCTACTGATTACCAACAATACAGACCTGATCACGGATGTGGAAATACGGGGCAATTTAGGTAACAGCGATCACAGGTCAATTGGCTTCAGTATAAATCACACAAATAGGAAACATAAGGGGAATACAAAGACACTGAATTTCAAAAGAGCCAACTTCCCTAAACTACGAGCCTTGCTAGAAGGCATAAATTGGGATAAAATATTAGGAACAAAGAATACGGAGGAGAGATGGGTTTGCTTTAAGAGCATATTAAATAAGGGCATTAGCCAATGCATCCCATTGGGTAATGAATTTAAAAGAGCGAACAAAAGTTCTGGATGGCTTAACTCCAATGTAAAAATGCATATAAAAGCAAAAGAGAAGGCCTTAAAAAAATACAAGGTTGAGGGGTCATCATCAGCATTCAGACTTTATAAAGAATGCAACAAGAAATGTAAGGGTGCAATAAGGACGGCTAAGATAGAATATGAAAGACACGTAGCGGAGGAGAGCAAAAAAAAAAATCCCAAGAAATTCTTTAAGTATGTAAACAGTAAAAAAGGGAAAACAGACCATATTGGCTCCATAAAGAATGAGGAAGGACATCTGGTTACAAAGGATGGGGAGATGGCGAAGGTATTGAATTTATTCTTCTCATCAGTCTTCACGAGGGAATCAGGGGGCTTCAGTAACCAAAACTGCAGTGTTTATCCTCATGACACATCACAGGAAGCACCGCCATGGTTAACAGAGGACAGAATTAAAATTAGACTTGGGAAACTTAACAAATTTATAAATCACCGGGACCAGATGGCTTGCACCCAAGGGTACTTAGGGAACTCAGTCAAGTAATTGCCAGACCATTGTTCCTAATTTTTACTTACAGTCTACTGACTGGAACGGTACCAGCTGATTGGAGAAAAGCTAATGTAGCACCAATATTTAAAAAGGGCCCAAAATACATCCCTGGGAATTACAGACCTGTTAGCCTAACATCAATAGTATGTAAACACTTGGAGGGGATGATAAGGGACTATATACAAGATTTTAGTAATGAGAACGGTATCATTAGCAGTAATCAGCATGAATACATGAAGAATCGTTCTTGCTAAACCAATCTATTAACCTTCTATGAGGAGGTGAGTTGCCATCTAGATAAAGTAGGGCCCGTAGACGTGGTGTATCTGGATTTTGCAAAAACATTTGACACAGTTCCCTATAAACGTTTACTGTACAAAATAAGGTCCGTTGGCATGGACCATAGGGTGAGTACATGGATTGAAAACTGGCTACAGAGGTGAGTTCAGAGGGTGGTGATAAATGGGGAGTACTCGGAATGGTAAGGGGTAGGTAGTGGGGTCCCCCAGGGGTCTGTGCTGGGACCAAACCCATTTAATTTGTTCATAAACGACCTGGAGGATGGGGTAAACAGTTCAATCTCTGTATTTGCGGACGATACTGAAGCAGGGCAATAACTTCTCCGCAGGATGTGGAAACCTTACAAAAAGATCTGAACAAAATATGAATGCAATCTATACACTGGGGGGAGAACCTCTGGGGAAATCTAGGATGGAAAAGGACCTGGGGGTCCTAGTAGATGATGGCATGCAATGCCAAGCTGCTGCTAACAAAGCAAACAGAATATTGGCATGCATTAAAAAGGGGATCAACTCCAGAGATAAAACGATGATTCTCCCGCTCAACAAGACTCTGGTCTGGCCGCACCTAGAGTATGCTGTCCAGTTCTGGCCACCAGTCCTCAGGAAGGATGTACTAGAAATGGAGCACAAAGAAGGGCAACAAAGCTAATAAAGGGTCTGGAGGATATTAGTTATGAGGAAAGGTTGCGAGCACTGAACTTATTCTCTCTGGAGAAGAGACGCTTTAGAAGGGATATGATTTCAATATACAAATACCATACTGGTGACCCCACAATAGGGATAACACTTTTTCGCAGAAGGGAGTTTAACAAGACTTGTGGCCACTCATTAAAATTAGAAGAAAAGAGGTTTATCCTTAAACTACGTAGAGGGTTCTTTACTGTAAGAGCGGCAAGGATGTGGATTCCCTTCCGCAAACTGTGGTCTCAGCAGGGAGCATCAATAGTTTCAAGAAATTATTAGATAAGCACCTGAACGACCGCAACATACAGGGATATACAATGTAATACTGACATATAATCACACACATGGGTTGGACTTGATGGACGTGTGTCTTTTTTCAACCTCACCTACTATGTAACTATGTAACCCCTCTCTGCACCCTTTGTATCCTGTACTAATCTCTCTGTATCCATTATACCTCACTCAGCACTACCCTGCATCCCCACTACTCTCTCTATACCCCTTTTACACTTCACTCTGCACCCCCTGCACCCACCTCTCTCTATTCCCACAATACACCTCACTCTGCATCCCCTGCATCCCACAATACACCACATTCTGCACCCTCTCCATCCCCCGCATTCTGCATCCCCTATTACACCTTACTTTGCACCCGCTGCATTCCTTACATTCTGGACCCTCTGCATCCCCCACATACTGTACCCCCTGTATCCCTCACTGCCTCATTATCGGCACCCCCCCCCCCCACTAAATCTCAATGCACCACCTGCATGCCCCACTAGTTTCACTGTACCTCTACTACCCTCTACTTTGTATGTCCTGCATTACCTGCACTCTGCATTCCCCATTTACCCCACACTCTGTATCCCCTTATGTTGCCTATTATTGCACTCTGTATCCCTCTACTCCTCAATGTGCACCCCCCATTACACTCTGCATCCCCTTGACACACAGTGCTATTGCCTTTCATATCTGTGCTGTTCCCATCCCTGGGATTTGGGGTGACGCCTCACCTGGAGGAGGGTGCTCTGCCGGTGCCTCTACTGCATTCATTGTCATGGAGCTCCAGCTGTGCGTGACTCACATCTCTGAATTTCCCATGCTGCAAACTTCACCTGGATATGTTTATGTAACGCGTTTCCGGACTCCGTAGGTTACAGTCTCATGAAAAGCTAGTTTCTGTTGGTCAAAGGAAGAGTGGTGGAGAAGGGGGCCGCCTCAGTGATGCATTTCAACATTTTTTTTGTCTTTGGCGCAATGAGCTGTTAGCTTCGAGATCCCAGCGTCTGCATCATATGGTGGAAGATTATCTAGGGGCAAAAACAGACATGGAGAGCTTTCCAGTAGACAATCCACTGGATTTCTGGGTCATGGCAATTGACCACTGGCCAGAACTTGCCCAGTATGCAATTGAGCTGCATGGCTGCCCTGCAACCAGCGTATTTTCTGAACAGGAATTCAGTGCTTCCAGAGGTTTTGTGACAGATAAAAGAGTGCGTTTGTCCACAGACTCCGTTGACCGGATGATATTTGTCAAAATGAATCAGTCCTGGATTAGCAGCAGCTATCAAACCCCTGATGCGAATGTGGCTGATTAGGTGTTATTGTGATCTCAAATCTCTGCAAGACTGTCTAGGCTGTCTAGCTTTGTGGTGTTGATTTTATTTTGAAGTAATTTTTTGGTATAGGTTTCATGGGCACAATTAACACCCAAGGACAAATTTTTCCACACCTGTTTGACAGGTGCATCAAATTTAAATTTTTTACAGCAAGGCCAATTCTTGCTTTTATCAAGAGTACCTCTAGAAGGTTATGGAGTGAAGGCACCACCAACACCCAAAGACCAATTTTTCCCCAACTGTGTGATGGGGCATCAATTGATTTTTTTTTTTACAGCAAGGTCAATTCTTGCTTTCATCAAGAGCACCTCTATAGGGTTACGGTGTGAAGGCACCACCAACACTCAAAGCCCAATTTTTCCGCACCCGTTACTTCTATCAAAACGTCTTACCAATATTAAAAATGGATTTGTCAAACAGTGTGTCGAAACACTTTAGACAATACCATAATAGAGATCCAACCCAACTTACCTCTAATGGAATAGATAACATTTCTAAACACTGGAGGGGTACCCATCTGAAACAAGCAGTATCAGAAAATGAAACCCTATGGCTACACAAGGGGGAACCCTGGAACCTGTAGGAATGAATATAGACTTAGATCTTAATTGTTTTCCAACCAATGATTAGGTCAGTGATGTTGGTTGTGTTGGTCAAAATGTAAAGACGGTGAGGGCTAGACGTGTGGCTGCACAGCCGGCATCACGGTGGGGGAATTCTCTACCACCTAACAATTGAATATGCATAATATATCCAATTAACCAGGGGTAACCAAAAATATTTCTTTATATCATGAAGTAAGGTCTAGTGCATGAACTGCTAATACACATTCCACATCAATTTTCTATCTATCACTATTTTTATTTTTAATTTAATTTAATTTATTTTTTATTTTATTTATATTTTTTAAATTTTTATTTATATATGTTTTTATTTACTTTTATTTGTATTTCTTTATTTTTTCATATTTATTTATATTTTTATTTATTTTTATTTCCAGTTTCTACTTTTTTTATTTACATTTTTCATTTTTATTTTTATTTCATTAAATTCTACATTGTTTTTCAAATTTTTATATTTTTAATATTTTTTCTACTTTCTAAATTGCATGTTTGCATTTAATTAGGTTCCCATAACATCTTTGCAATGATTCCAATTGATATTCAAGATTCCCCAGTTATGTAAATGTTGCCAATTTGATTGTATCATCATTGTTGGTAAAATTTATGTAGACTTGTTCATAGCAATAAAGAGTGAATGAGGTCTATCAGCAAAGCCAGGCTGTGATCACTCTCTCTGCATTTGCACATTAGTAAAGCTGTGGATCCTGGTCTCAGAGATGAGGTAGGCGGAGAGTAACATCACCACCAATCACAGGCTATTTAATGTAACCTGTCTAGTGACTGGAATCGCTTCCTGATGATGTTGTAAGACGAAACATACATCAAGGCGCATTCTGGTCATGTCACTTCCGGGTCCCGAACTTTGAGTTTTCTGTTTTTCGGCGGTGGAACGCACGCCGGCTCGAGGCTTCGGAGTGGCTTGCAATCCCTGCCCAAGTATCTGTAAGTATTCCTAGTGCCCTGAGTTGGCACTTCTTAATGTAAGCAGCCAGTTGGCTTTTAAATATGCTATTTTTTAAATAAATGGTTTTACACTATGGCACTTTCTATGTCTTCTTTGTAATGGGTTATCTAGGTGAAGAGGAGGCTGTTATTTGGAAAGCTACCCTGGTTCATCCCCAGTGATCATGAAAGCAAGTGCAAAGACCCACAAACAAAGCCTATGTTGACCTTTTTTTAGTTAAAGAGGTCATGTTCTTCCGGTGAGTAGGAATTCTTACCACACACATCGGGTGTAACTTCTCGTATCTGTTTATGGTGATGGTGGCAAGTTTTGGAAATTTACCACAGGAATTTATCACCGAAGAACTTATGGACTTTTAAATGAATATATTCACTTAAGTTTATTGTTGTATATAGAATGTAATATTCTTTTGCACTGAGCACTTTATTTAACCTGATTGTATGATTATATATTTTAGTCTATTAACTAATGCACTAGCGGCCCCTACCGCTATCCACTGATATTTAAGTTAGCATCGCCTATACTTTGAGGGGAGCAGCTCATCAATTTTTACAAACTATATTTTTTTTTTATCACTTCACATTACCACCCATCCATAGCTCGAGGTCCATTTATTACTTCTATCCAAAGTCTGCGAAAGAGATACCAGACTTTATCTGGAAAAAAAAAAATTGTTAATCTTGGCCGGATTGTACTAAAATTTGTCTTCTTCACATAAGACTTGCTCGCTGTGGTACAAAATGTTATTTCCATCCAAAGTCTGCCAAAGAGACACCAGAATTTATCTAAAAAATATTTAAACTTATTCTGAGTATACTAAATTGTGGCCTCATCAAACAGACTGGCTCCCCAAGCTGTTGTTTACAAAATAAAGAAAACTTGCAGGGAAAATCAAATTTAAAATGTCATTTTTCTTTCTTTATAAATTTCAGTTTTGCTGCAGCAGGTTCTCAGGTTCTATACACAGTACAGATGCGCCACTTTACAGGCAGACTAAGGGGACCTCCTCTGTGTGCAGGAAAACTAGGCAGTGAAGTGCATGACCTTATTAACTTGTATTATGCTGCATTGCTTGAGAACTACATGTCCCAGAGTTTTCAGTGGCTGCATCATCACTTGCCCCTGATTGGATCGGAACTCTTGCTGCCAGGAGGAGGGGGAAGCAAAAGTGAGCAGGGGATGACACACAACCCACTCTGCTCAGTGCTGCAGGGAAGCAAGAAGAGCGAGAGCCACTGAAGGGCACACAGCCCCGAGCTTCTCTCAGCCGGGAGCAAGTGGCGAGGGGATGAGCGGGCAGGGATTTCACACAGCCGGTGGCCACCCAGCTACACACTTTTGATTTTTTTTTCACATTGTTAAAAGTATTTATTTATTCATTTTCAAAAAATATAGTTTCAACACGGCCAACATATTATATCTACAGTAACATAGCCCACAAACCTCCAAACGGAGGAGGATATCATAACATATTATTGCAATATTGCCTGAGATGGAGCGCTATGTGTCCAAAATATGTACAGTACAACCAAAACTAGAGATAGTAAGGAGCATCCATCAACCTTGCACACACAAACATTCACACACACACAACCTCACTCAAGCCTCTCAACCCCCTCCCTTACCATTAAACAGAAGAGTCAGTGGGTTAGCAACCTGGGGTGTAGCGAGTCCCTGATACACTGATAGGAGTCTGTTGCAATCACTCTTTATTGTTGGGAGAGTCCAGGGCTGCCATATCTTGAAAAACTTTTTTTGGGCAGGCCCTACCATTGTAAATTAGTTTGTAAACAGGTATAACTTTATTCACCATACGATAAAAGATTTGTATATCTGAAGCAGAGGCATTTCTCCATCGTAGTAGAATTAATTTCCTAGCATAGAATAATAGGATACGCACAAGAGTTTGAGCATGCGTCCTGTGTACAAAGACATTTAACACACCAAGCAAACCAACTTCAGGAATATGGGGGACAGGTAACTGTAAAGTATTGTCAAAAAAAGAAAATATGGCCTTCCAATATGATGACAAAGCAGGACAAGACCAAAACATATGCAAATGACCAGCATCCTTAGACCTGAAGCGGGAACAGGAAGCAGCAGATACAAAGCCCATACGAGCTAACCTAGCATGAGTATAATGCAGCTGGTGTATAAACTTAAATTGTGTATATTGATCATTGGAGCCAATTAGGTCCTGAAAACAGACCTCTGAGGCCTTCTCCCAACCCTCCTCGGACAGCCCAGGGATCGAAACCTCCCATTTCCATCGAGCCAGTTGGAAGGGGTTGGTCTCAGCCGAATGAAAACAAGAATAGACAGTCGTAACCAGTTTTGCTATGTCTGGGTATGACAGTAGCACCTCTAGTGGTGATTCAGAGAGCTCCTGGGTTAGTTTTTCACATTGTTACTGTGACTTTGTGTCTAGTTCTTTTTGTAGTTCCATGGTAACATGGGGGTTCTGGAGAGGCTGGGCAATAATTACCATAATACCAAAGTGTTTATTTTAGTCACACACATTGTACACCACCAAGTGAAGACACGCCAAAGGCTATTCTCAAAGGAGTAAGACCAGGTAACTTTCTTAATTCATGTTAAAAGGGTTCTTGTAGCACTATATTGATTAAAGTTGTTTTCAATAATTAGGACTTGTAAAAGACTGGTGTGTTTTTTGTGGAAGCAACTAAACTCTGTAACTCAGCTAGCAAATATGTGCCATATTTACATGGTTCAATATTAGTTTTACACAGTGTTACACTGTATAATTTTATCAAGATAACAGAACTGTGTTCATTCGAAGAAGAGAAAAAGCAAAAAGCTACATACTGATGTTTTGACCTTTATTATATTCTACATGTTTTTGGTTGATCACCATATTATCCCTCGAAATGTCCCTATGTCCCAGCGTTTATCTCAGCTGCATGCTGTAGCTAGAAATTTTTGTGTTCACCATTTCAGATTCAGTAGTGTCCTTGCAAAAAAATCTTCTCATAGTAATGTCCTCACTGTCTTTGAGCCTCCATTGCTTACTCAGCAGTGAACTGTACCTCTAAATATTACATTCTCCATCCACTGCTTGAGCAATCAAGCTCATTCCATATACAACTCAGCTGTGCCCCATAGTCTAGGATGGTTAGGCTGCTGGGGCTGGCACATATCATGTTGCTTACTAAATCAGTCCACAACTATATTGCTTGTAGAGTAAGGTGGCAGTTTGCTGTACTCCATGGAACCCTAGAATTCCTCCTGAGATTGCTAGGGGTTCCTTGAGCAATAAGCAATTTCTGACTCTCAAATAAGTAACCACTGGCACAAATTACCTTTTTAGGTATCTGTGTAAGACAAAAGCAATTCCATAGCTCAACTCACCAACCAGTCTGCTGACCAACCAAATTAACCTGTCTAACCATCTGTTAAAAGCAGGGGTTTAGTTAGCACACATTTGCAAGCGCATGTGAAAGCTGCAAGGCCTCTTCAAGGCACCCTGTGTTGCTTGCAGTCCTAACACTACAAATTTATAAGTGTCTCCACAGTGGAAGCACATGCATGGAATGGATAGATGTGGGGCAGGTGAGCCTGGAGGCAGCCCAAGCCCCCTTAAAGGAACAGGAGCACACTGGACACCCAGCAACAGCACAATGGCAGCGAAGGTGCCCAGTGTAGTGTTAGGACTGCAAGCAGCACAGGGTGCCATGACGAGGCCTTGCAGCTTTCACACTGCGTTTGCAAATGTGTGCTAACAAAACCCCTGCTTTTAACAGACGGTTAGATAGGTTAATTTGGTTGGTCAGCAGACTGGTTGGTGAGTTGAGCTATGGAATTGCTTTTGTCTTACATGTATATGCCCCTCCATGTGCTCCTTGCTGTGAAGGCCAGTTATAGGTGGGGGCGGTGGCCAGTTTTTTGTTACTGTTCGTATATATGGTCCAGGGGACACACTGGGCACCTTCGCTGCCATTGTGCTCTTGCTGGGTGTCCAGTGTGCTCCTGTTCCTTTAAGGGGGCTTGGGTTGCCTCCAGGCTCACCTTCCCCACATCTATTCATTCCATGCATGTGCTTCCACAGTGGAGACACTTATAAATTTGTAGTGTTAGGACTGCAAGCAACACAGGGTGCCTTAAAGAGGCCTTGCAGCTTTCACGTGTGTTTGCAAATGTGTGCTAACTAAACCCCTGCTTTTAACAGGCAGTTAGACAGGTTAATTTGGTTGGTCAACAGACTGGTTGGTGAGTTGAGCTATGGAATTGCTTTTGTCTTACATGTATATACCCCTCCATGTGCTCCTTGCTGTGAAGGCCAGTTATAGGTGGGGGCAGTGGCCAGTTTTTTGTTACCTTTTTAGGTATCTGTATGAGGGGGCTTTTTTTCTAATAGCCACAAATCTAATGCTGCGTACACATGAGCAGACTTTACGGCAGACTTTGCCCGGCGGACTGGATTTCTTCAGACAATTCGATCGTGTGTGGGCTCCAGCGGACTTTGTTTTCTCAAAAGTTGGACGGACTTAGATTTGAAACATGTTTTAAATTAATCCGTCGAAATCGAGTCCGGTCGAAAAGTCCGCTCGTCTGTATGCCAGTTCGACGGACAAAAAGCCACGCTAGGGCAGCTATTGGCTACTGGCTATGAACTTCCTTGTTTTAGTCCAGTCGTACGTCATCAAGTACGAATTCGACAGACTTTGGTGGATTGTGTGTAGGCAAGTCCGTTCATTCAGAAAGTCCGTCGTAAAGTACGTCGAAAAGTCCGCCGGGCAAAGTCTGCCGTAAAGTCCGACCGTGTGTACGCGGCATAAGGCGCATCCTTCCATGTAATTATTAGCAAGGCTGACCTCAGACCAGAAAGTTATTTTGAGGGTTTCTCAATGTTAAAAACCTGAGAAAGGACATTCAAGGGGAACTGATGTAGAAGGATCATAATGCCTCTCTGGTGTCAGCTGTCTTTTGTGGCCATGGCATCTGATCCCTGTAGTGTGGTCGGGCCGCCATCAGGGGGGTACAGCCGTTACAACTGTAAGGGGCCCCGGGGCCTGCCCGGGCCAGAAGAAGGCAGGACGGGATCCATGCTGTGCAGTATAGAAATGATCTCACAGTTTCTGCAGTTCTCGTGTCATTGATTTTAGACATCAAGCTCTTTACTGCCACCTCTGGCTACTATGTGCATGTGCACCCCTCGTGTGACAGTGATCTGCCTGTACTATGCTTCTCAGCAACATGTCAGCTTTGTAAAAACGAGCTGAGACCAGGTAGGAAGTTACAAGTAGAGACTGTGAAGGAAAGGGAGGGGGGCTGTGTGTGTAGAGGGAGGGGCCAGAGGCTTGTGTGTGTACAGATTTGTGTATGTGGGGCTGCCATATATACAGGTGTGTGTGTGTGTGGGGGGGTGGCTGACATATATACAGGTATGTGTGGGGGGAGTGCTGACATATATACAGGTGTGTGGAGGGGTGGCTGACATATATGCAGGTGTGTGGGGGGGCTGACATATATACGTGTGTGTGAGGGGCTGAAATATATACAGATTTGGGATGGCGGACAAATGTACAGATGTGTGGGGGGGCTGCCATATATACAGGTGTGTGTGAAGGGGGATGCCATATATACAGGTGTGTGTGGGGGGGCTGCCATATATACAGGTATGTGTGGGGGGGACTGACAAATATACAGGTGGGGGGCAGACAAATATACAGGTGTGAGGGGGCTGACATATATACAGGATAGAGGGGGGGCTCAGTGCGTACAGGTGAGGTGGACGGTGTGCGGATTTGGTAGGATGGCCCATAGGCAAGCCCTGGGGAATGTTGGTGGTTAGGCTGGGGGGGGGCGGAGTTCCAAGGTTTAAGGCTGTGTAAGGGGGCCCAAAATTTTCTGATGGCTGCCTTGAGTGTGGTTACAAGGCTAGCCAGCCAACAGGGGTAGGAAATGGGAGGCATAATATTTACTGACCTAAGGGGCATAAGATTGGGTGTCATCCTAGCCTTAATGCTGATTGCCATTTTCTCATCTGAATAGTGCCACCACCACCCTCAGAAAGTTGTAGTTATGGCACAGTTCCTGAAAGGACGAACAACCCCTCCCCTACTTTATACAACCTAATAAACGAGTAATCCTTAATGAGAGGAAGTGTCATCATCCTGGCTTACTAAGAAAGGATGGATAGAACAAGGTGCTGTCCAAGGGACAAAACGTTTACCTTGCCTAAAAAGCATGTGTTAATGTACTGATGGAGTTTTATTTGTTAAACACAGCTGGGTCAGGCTAATAAACCCATGGAACATCACATACAGTTATTTAACTGTATTAAAGGGTCATTATACCCAAAACTAATTTTTCTGTTTTAGTGGCTGCTGGAAAGTTTGATCACCTCTCTATATTACTATTTTTCATATATCTGAACTTGAGTTCCTAGATCTGTATATCTGATGTGCCTCTCTGATAGGGTTCTCATTATCCATGTTGGATCCATTTATCTGGTTTACGTTATGGAGACTGCAACAGGGTGCTGGAATGCAAAAGATGAGAGGGAACACCCAAACTTTCCAGGTGCACAGGAACAGAATTAGGAATTACAGCGGCTCTTGAGATATCCAAGACATGTTGTATAAGCTGCTAAGGTTTCACTCTGCCCACCAGGCATATTATTGGCTAGGTTCAACGGAATACATCTTTAAAGTGTGTATCCCACTATAAAATCCATTATTTACTAAAATGTCCTTGGTGTGAGTCACCTGATCCCTGTCGTGCATACATTTAGTCAAAGTAGCCCCTAATTGTATATAAATGTTTTCCAAATTCATGGAGGTGGGCTATTTATTTTACTAGTATTCCCCTACAACTAAACATTTCTGACCTATCATTAGGAAAAATGTATTTCACCTCAAAGTATGTAAGTAGTAGTGTGCACGGCGTGTTGTAAAGTTACAGAAGCGTCAACTTTAAGTTGTCTAGCAGGAGTGTCCATTTCATAAGACTGAACAAAACAAGTAATTTGGCAAGTACAACAGTCCACAAGTATGTATTGGAACTGTATATTTAGCTGCATTCTTGGAGATTAAGGCAGGACTGCTGCAGTACTTAAAAGCTTGCTAATTACTTTCAAGGTAATTTGAAAGTAATTGTTTTAAAAAGGGGGAAAATTGACTTTAGGGCACCCAACTATAAAACATAAAAAGTATAAAAAATATTACAAAGATTTTATTGAAACATAAATATATAGGAAAACACCCTACGAGTTACATGAACACAATAAATACAGAATAAAAACACATTATAAACCACCACTGAGTGAGTACTCCCAAAAAGGGTGCCAGAAGTACACATATAAAGGGTTTTGTATAGTGGTTTATATATGTACTTCTTGCACCCCTTTTGAGAGTACAGAAAAAACGTACTCAGGTGTGGTTTATAATGTGTTTTTATTCTATATACTGTAAAGTTCGGGGAAACAGCTAGATCGCAGGACACGGGCTTTTTAATCAAAAGGAGGTTTATTAAACTTAAATAGCTTCACAGCAGCAAAAACAAAAGAAAGTGATTTCAGTCTCACCGACTTGCAGAGTCCAGAACTGCTATCGCAGTTAAACAGTCCTTGATTTCTGTTGCAGGTAGCATCCCCTGCCAGGAGGCTTCCAGGCAGGACACTGCCATTCACTTGTATCGCTGCACACAAAAAACACCATCCACTATCCACAGTCTCCTCTACACTCCTCCACACTCACCTACAACTTCCTGTCTTGTTTTAAACCCACTTCCTCTGACAGGTGAGTTAACCCTTTTTGTTCCCTTAAAGGGACCACAGTCCAAACAGAGGGGAAACATAGCGTCCTTCCAGGACCCAGCCATGGCGTCCTGTACATATCCCCCCCTGTGCCCCAAAGCCAAGGAGGTGGAGGCAACAGTGGAGCTCAAACAATGGACTCAGGAGAGGGCATCTGCATTTTGATGCAGTCTCCCGGGCCTATGCTCCACTACAAATTTAAATTCCTGGAGTGCCAGGAACCACCGAGTAACCCTGGCATTAGTCCTTTTTCTTTGTCTCAGCCATTTTAAAGGGGCATGATCAGAAATCAGCCTAAACTTTCTCCCCAAAAGGTAATATCTGAGGGATTCCAGAGCCCACTTAATGGCTAGACACTCTTGTGCAATTATAGCGTAGTTTTTCTCCGCTGGTGTCAACTTCCTGCTGAGGAAGACTACCGGGTGCTCCTCGCCATGAACAACCTGTGACAACACCGCTCCCAATCCTACATTGGAAGCATCAATCCGGACAATAAACTCTTTTGAAAAATTGCTACCAGGACAGGGTGTTGGCACAGTTCTAGAAAAGCTCTAGAAAAGCCTTCTCAGCGTTGCATTCCACTCCACCATGACTGATTTCCGACCCTTAGTCAGATCGATCAATGGAGCCGCCAACGTGGCAAAGTTGGGTACAAACCTTCTGTAGTATCCCACCATGCCCAGGAATGCACATACCTGCTTTTTTGTGAGGGGGCGGGGCCAATTCTGTATAGCCTCTACCTTGTTGAGCTGAGGTTTCACTACCCCTCTACCCATGATATAGACCAGGTATTTCACCTCCTCCATTCCCAAAGCGCATTTTTCAGGGTTTATTGTAAACCCTCCTTCCAAAGAGAGTCCAGCACTGCCTGGACTTTGGGCAAGTGTGATTCCCAGTCTCGGCTAAAAATGACTATGTCGTCCAAGTACACTGAGGCATACTCCCGGTGAGGTAGTAAAATCCTATCCATTGCTCTTTGGAATGTGGCTGGAGCAGTTTGCAATCCAAAAGGCATTCTTTTGTACTGAAAACTCCCCTCTGGGGTAGAAAAGGCAGTTTTTTCTCTAGCAGCCTTAGTCAATGGGATTTGCCAATACCCCTTGGTAAGGTCTAATGTAGTGATATACCTGGCTGGACCTAGTCTCTCAATAAGCTCATCTACCTGGGGCTTGGGGTAGGCATCAAACCGTGAAACTTCATTAAGTTTCCGGAAATCATTGCAGAATCGCAGAGTCCCGTTGGGCTTTGGTACCAACACAATCGGGCTCGACCACTCACTCTGCGATTCTTCAATAATCTCCAGGTCTAACATCTTCTTCACTTCCTCTGAAATGGCCTTTCTTTGAGCCTCTGGGATGCGGTAGGGCCGGACAAAAACTTTGACTCCTGGTTCTGTGATAATATCATGCTCTATGACACTAGTGAGCCCTGGCAAGTCTGAAAATATTTCTTTATTTCTCTGCAAGAACTCCTTTTCCTGCTGACTTTGGATTTTAGACAGGGTATTTGCTACTTGGACACTCTCCACCCCAACCTGAGGCTCAAGTCTTGCACTAGCCAGGAAGGTCAATGGTTCCCTGTCTGTCCAGGGCTTTAACAAGTTTAGATGATATATCTGATATGGTTTCCTATTGCCTGGCTGGTGGACTCTATAATTTACCTCTCCCACTTTTTCTACAACTTCAAAAGGGCCATGCCATCTGGCCAAGGATTTTCTTTCCACAGTGGGAATCAACGCTTCTACTCGATCCCCCACTTGGAAGTTCCTTATTTTAGCAGCCCTATTATAGACCCGTCGTTGAGCCTCCTGAGCTTTTTGCAAATGTTCCTTGACTAGTGGCATCACAGTTTGGATCCTCTCCTGCATTTGGGAGACATATTCAAGAACACTCTTATGCTGAATAGGTTCACTTTCCCATTCCTCTTTAACAAAGTCCAGTAGTTGGCAAGGTCTCCACCCATATACCAATTCAAAGGGCGAAAACCCAGTGGAAGCCTGGGGCACTTCCCGGATAACAAACAGAAAAGCTGGTAACAGGCAGTCCCAGTCTTTCCCATCCCTTTGTACCACTCTCTTGAGCATAGACTTAAGGTTCTTGTTTAAATGTTCTACCAACACATTTGTTTGGGGATGGTATACCGATGTGCGCAGCTGTTTAATCCGGAACAGCTTGCATACATCAGCCATAACCTTTGATATAAACGGGGTGCCCTGGTCCGTGAGTATTTCCTTGGGAAAACCAGTCCGTGTAAACAACTGGAATAATTCCCGGGCAATAGCCTTAGAGGAGGTATTCCGCAGGGGTAGCGCCTCAGGATATCGGGTGGCATAGTCGAGGATCACCAGTATGTAAGATTGACCTTGAGCCGACTTTATCAAGGGACCCACTATATCCATGGCTATCCTCTCGAATGGGACAATTATGGGCAGAGGGACCAAAGGGCTCCAGAAGTGGGTCATCGAAGCGGTCAACTGACAGGTGGGACAAGAGGTACAGTATCTCCTTACCTCTGCTTTCAGACCAGGCCAGTAAAACCAGTCGGTGATCTGTGCCTCTGTCTTTTCAACTCCCAGGTATCCCCCTAAAACATCGTCATGGGCCAGGTCCAGGACCTTGCGTCTATACTGTTGGGGTACTACCACATCTTCTCTCACTTTGGTAACCTGATAAAGCAATTCATTACATATTGCAAAGTGTGGCCACCGCTCATTCGCACCTGGCTCTTGGGCTCTTGGGGAACCCCATTTACTACCTTACAACCTGTTCGCGTGCACGGGCCAAAGTGGGGTCCTGCATCTGTGCAGTACCAAATGCCCCCTGGGGAACACCCAAATCCAGCAGGGCAGGGGTAGAGGCCACTTCCTCATTCTCTTCCCCCAGCATTACCTGAAGTGGGGAGGGTTCCCCCCCCTCAGTGTTCAGGTAGGTCTGTGAACCACACACTTTGACATCCTTAACAGTATCAGCACTACTTTCATCACCATTAACCAAATCATTAGCATTTTCATCAACTGGATCCACATTAAGAACATTTGGCATTTCAGGGCTATTCCCCTAAACAGCAGGAACAGAGGGACTAGTTTCTCCCCAGTCTCTGGACCGTTCAGGTACTTCTCCTTGTCCCCACAGTTTTGCAAATAACGGACAGTCTCGTCCTATGATAACATCATGTACCAAGTTCTTTACCACCCCCACCTCTTGAGTACCAGTGCCACATGCTGTGGAGATGGACACCTAGATGAGAGGGTACTCTCTAGTGTTCCCGTGAATGCATACAACCCGTAAAGTTTTGCTTACCGGACCGATCTTCCCAATTACTCTAGGATGAACCAGGGTTACCATGCTTCTGGAGTCCAACAAAGCCCGGGCAGGGAGGTGGTTTCCTTGGACTTCACACTCAAACTTTCCTGATCTGCATTATTTTTGGATCGGTGTCTCAGGTAGCATTGATGTCAGGCAACTAGTGTTTTCAACAAAAGTGCTCTTAGTACTCGCAGAGTAGGGATTCATAGCATGATCACCCGAATCACACCTCTGTCTCTTTTTTTTTTCCATTAAACTGTAAGGTCTACCCACCTGGATGAGCCCTGCTGCAGAGAATCTTTTTACTTCTCTCCTTCCAGCCTCACACCATTTCCAGTCCTGCTTGTTTATGGTACAGCAACTATGGCTGTCCCAATTTACATATACAGTGTAAATTTAAGGAATAAAATAAGGTTTTGCTAATGTTAATGTACAGATGACATTAGGATGTATAATACCCTTTAAAAAGATTAATGATCAATATATCAATCTAAATCATTTTTTGCAATTTTACTGTTTGCTTATTTTCCTGCTTTTTCCTGTGGACTGATAGCTAATTCTTTTTTTTGCTTTGTGAATCATTCATTTGACTGTCGGCCTGAAATGTTTTGTTTTTCAAAGGCAATGACATCATGTCTTACTTAAGTTTTGCGCCGGAGTCAGATATGTCTAGTATCTGCTAGGGTATGTTCCAAAGTCCCTTTGGTTGCAAAAAAACACCATATGAATAAAACATGTAACAGAACATGAGTTTAAATTTATATCATGCAATTATAGAAAACCTGTCACAAAATTGGGCAATTTAAACTGATGAAAACAATGCAGCAAAGGCAGATATTACTATAAATTAAAGTGGTTGTAAACCACAGTCATTGAATCTGAGCAAAGCACACATATCTGTAGTATTTACTTATCTGTCTCCAAAGCTTTAAGTGTCGTTTCTCTCTGGTGCTTCGTTCCTCTGTTATCAGCATGAGTCACTTCTGAGAAGTTTTCCCGACACATGAGATAAAATTTGTGTCGGGGAGGGAGAGCTCAGCACATAGCTTTTCTATTCCCAACACAGTTCTTCTGCTGTGTGAAGGGGGGTGTGTTCCTTTCTTCCATTCAGTTCTCACACACTGTAACTACAGCCTCTCCACCCCCTCCTCTGTGCTCCTGATAGATGAAGAAAGATTTTAACATGTTTCTGCTCTTTTGAAGGGGTGCAGGGAAGAGAAGACTGCAGATAAACCAGTAAAACCTTTGTAGGAGAATTTGTGACATCTCTGTGTATCATCCGAGGCTGTTCACTTCACTGGGTATATGTGAGGGTTTACAACCACTTTAAAATTGCATGTAAAAGTGATCAGTAGATTCAGAGTTGTAGGCCTCTTTACTAGCTATAGGCTTACTAATAATGATCTATAAAGAGTCAGCTAAATTCCTAATGTGTAACCTGTACATCCTTGTCCTCTTACCCTGCTGCAGCGGTCTGTCATTCTAATCGGTGAGACCTAGGTGTCAATTTGATACAACATAGTATTCAAAAAGCAGCTGCAGTGGCTCTGGTGTAAATGATGCTTAAAAAAAATGTTTTTATTATCACTGATATATACATTTAAAAGTCAGCAGCTACAAAAAGTGTAGCTGCTGACTTTTAACAATCAGACACTCCCCTGTCCCACGCTCCAGCGATGCGGGTGCAGGAAGCCTCGCTCCTCTCCCACTCCTCTCTGCGGCGCCGGCATTCTAACTGTGGGCTGTGGCTTCACAGCCGGGCGTGCACTGCGCATGCGCGAGCCGTGTTATGGCTGGGATTGCCCAGCCATGTAATGGCCGCGCAATCTTCTGGGATCTGTGACATGTTCCAGAAAACTGCAGGGAGGGAGGGGGGAGAGATGATCTTCCTTCCGGCGCCATGGAGCCAGAGGAGGAAGTGGGAGCTGGGTGCCTGTAAAAACTGGGTACCCGCTCCTCCCCCAAAAAAATGACATGCCAAATGTGGCATGTCAGGGGGTCACCTGCACTTAAAACGGAAGTTCCATTTTTGGGTGGAACTCCGCTTTAACTTAAATTAGATGTTTAATGTACAGATGAAGGGATTTTTTCTACTCCAATCAGCTACGGGTCATTCCCGCAACTCATGTAAACAGAGGCGGGTTTCGGGTGAAAAGGACCTGGTCTGAAGCATGCTCATGTGAATGAGGCCTAAAAAATAATAATGGGAGAGAGGAGAGAAAAGTGTTAGCAAGAGCTGGCTTGGGTTAGCAAGATGAAATACACTATATTATCAAAAGTATTGAGACGCCTGCCTTTCCACGTAAATTAACTTTACTGGCATCCCAGTTTTAGTTTGTAGGGCTTAATACTGAGTTGGCACACCCTTTGCAGCTATATCAACTTCAACTCTTTTGGGAAGGCTGTCCACAAGGTTTAGGAGTGTGTCTTTGGGAATGTTTGACCATTTTTCCAGAAGCGCATTTGTGAGGTCAGGCACTGATGTTGGATGAGAAGGCCCGGCTCGCAGTCTCTGCTCTAATTCATCCCAAAGGTGTTCTATTGGGTTGAGGTCAGGACTCTGTGCAAGCCAGTCAAGTTCCTCCACCCCAAACTCGCTCATCTATGTCTTCATGGACCTTGCTTTGTTAACTGGTGTGCAGTCTCGTTGGAACAGGAAGGGTTTTGACCTCAACCCGATAGAACACAAATGCACTTCTGGAAGAATGGTCAAACATTCCCATAGACACACTCCTAAACCTTGTGGACAGACCTCCCAGAAGAGTTTAAGCTGTTATAGCTGCAACTCAATATTGAACCCTACCGACGAAGACTGGGATGCCATTAAAGTTCATGTGCGTGTAAAGGCAGGTGTCCCAATACTTTTGACAATATAGTGTATCTCCTCTCCTGTCTCCTGGCTATTTGCTGAGGCACTTCTCCCCCTGTGTAATACCTCCTGTCTCTGAATTCCTGGCTGGGGCTCCTCTGACCCCTGCATGAGACCTCCTGCCTCCCAACTGGGAGCCCTGAGTTTTTAACAATAATATGTACATTTTTCCTTTTGGGTCCTTTTTGTAGAATAAATTCAGCAACATTACAAATTAGAAAAAATAGAATAAAATGATCTACAGTGATGCTAGTTTAACAACTAGTTAAACAAGGGGATTGAGCTATAGGCAAAACCGGAAGTGGCACAGGAATACAAGCTCGCCACTCGTCTATTGTCTGTATGTGAGTGTTTTAAAAAGTGAGCGTACTAGCTCTATGTTTTACTTTAATAAATCATTTATCAAAATGTTTTTACACCACCTGGGATTTCTCTTCAATCATAACAACTGGCACTGAGGTAACTACACAGGGGGCTGTATCCAGCAAAGGGAACTACTACCAGTCCCATTGGAGAGGGACCCCATAGAGGACCCCCAGAAGTCATCTGGAGAATAGGAGTTATATGCTGTTACCTTACAGCTGTAAGGTGAGAGGCCAGTGCACACTGAGGTGTCATCACATTGGAGTGGCTTGACATCAGCCATTTATTCACTATCTTGATGAAGGGAATCATCACTTATTCATCCACCTTATACTGCTTGATGTTTATTATTTGTACCTAGGTTGGCACATTGGACATTTATATATTATAATTTTTCTGTTATTTGTGCCCAATTTGGAACACGTGATATCCTTTCATTGCACTGTTCACTTTTATTGTATCTTTAGGGCACCTTTTCAATCAAATGTTTTTTTCCACACCACATTTTCATCCGTCCATTCATTATATCTATTTTATTTATTTATTGTGACTTTTTTATATCCATGTCATTTGCACTTGCACTTTAAATTGAAGGGATTTTGTCACTTAGTTTATTCATAATTAATTCTACAGCGCAGCACCACCATTTTTACATTAATTTATCTGCCACGGATCAGCCGAATGGTGTCTGCCGCAGTAGGCTGTCTATGTTAATCACTTAGTTCTAGCTGACAGCACAAGAGTATCACCTTTTCCAATATCCTGTTATGGGGGTGTTTCTCTGCAGCAGGGACTGGAGTACTTGTCAGGATAGAAGAAAAATGGAGGGGGCAAAATACCATCAAAATCTTGAGGAAGTTGCCAATGGAAAGAAGGTTTACCTTCCAACATGACAATGACCCAAAGCACACAGCAAAAATAACCACACAGTGGTTGAAGTAGAAAAAGGTGAATGTCCTTGCATGGCCTAGTCAGAGCCCAGACTTGAACCCCATTGAAAATCTGTGGAATGACTTGAAGACTGCAGTCCACAAACGGTCACCATCAAATGTAACTTGAGCAGTTCTGCAAAGAAGAGGGGCAAATATTGCAAGTCTAATGCTATGTACACAGAATAGGATTTTCCAACAACAAAACCGTGGATTTTTTTCCTTCGGATGTTAGCTAAAACTTGTCTTGCATACACACGGTCACACAAATGTTGTCGGAAATTCCGAACGTCAAAAGTCGTACGACGAGCCGAGAAAAATGAAGTTCAATAGCCAGTGCAGCTCTTCTGCTTGATTCCGAGCATGCGTGGAACTTAGAGTTGAGAGGGATTTGAACATCTGTCTGTGTTTATTGCTTATAACAAAGAAAGCTGAGCTGTATGATTATGGTGATCAGAAAATATTGTGACATATAAGTGATATAGCTAACTAATACATAATTTGTACGCAACCACAAATGAAATGTGCAATAATAAAAATAAAAAAATTAGAAGAAAAAAATACTTTGGCAAAAGTTCTCCAAAAAAGATTTACTCCACTCTGACGGGCTGTTTAAAAAGAAGTTCCACTGAGTATACAGTTCTTAATAGCATTCCAGGTGATGATAGCAGGTGACAATTCCTCAACCCTCTATTCAATAGTGACATACGGCTATAGCACCAAAGAGGACGTGATGAAGTGCGACAGGAAAGTCCCTCCACCAATAATAATACTGCCGCTTACCAGCTTCTCAGATCTCTTGTTTAAGGAGATCGTAAATGCCTGTGGCTTTTATCCCCAGCCCTGGGTCTTTGTGCTTGGATAGCTAGATGTTCCCGGACTCTCTACTCAGGGTATCCTCTGTACGAAATGATGTTCTCTCATTCCCCATAAAAGGACATAAAGGTTTCCATAGTGTAAATTGTTCAAAAACATTTATTAAAAATAAACAGTATTGCACTTACATTTTTGCTGTAGATATATAGCGTTTTCAAAGTGTAAAAATGAGCCGGCCGGCTCTCAATAGCTGCCCGTTGCTTCCGGGACTAGCGCGGTATGTGGTGACGTCAGCACGCTGCTCCTCCCTACGCCATTTACAGGCTACGAACATCCCATCCCTGCTAATTCCAGGTCTTTCTGAAGCTCTCCACAAGTGGTCCTTGGCTCTTGGACAACTCCTCTCATCTCAAGTGTTCAGACTAGTGTTTATTGTTGTCTGTGCCCCCATTAACCTCTTGGCGTCCGCGCTATAGCCGAATGATGGCCACAGCGCAGACCTGAATTTCCGGGAGGCCGTCATATGACGCCCTCCCCTTTGCACGTGCCCCACGCACCCCCTGCAGGGCGCGCGCTGTGATCTCCGAATCACTGAGACTCAGGTGATCACAGATCGGAGTAAGGTGCCGATCCTGGCCCCCTTCCACGTGATCAGTTGTCAGCCAATGACAGCTGATCACATGATGTAAACCAAAAGCTTGGTAATTGCTTTTTTTCTCCTCACGCTGACAGACAATTCGGTCTTTTAAAATTTTTTTAACAAAAAATAAAAACCACAGAGGTGATCATATACCACCAAAAGAAAGCTCTATTTGTGGTGAAAAAATTATAAAAATTTCATTTGGGTACAGTGTTGTCTGACCGCGCAATTGTCATTCAAAGTGCATCAGCGCTGAAAGCCGAAAATTGGTCTGGACAGGAGGGGGGTTTAACCACTTCAAGACTGCCGCACGACGATGTATGTCCAAACTCTGAACGGGGATATCGTTGTTATGGCAGCAGCTAGCTACCATAAACCCGGTATCCCCGTTTTCGTGCGGCGGCCGGCTTTCAGATAAAAGTGGTCCCTGTGGCGGATTCGCCGCGAGATCACTTTTATCGGTGGCGGGAGAGTGGCCCCCCTCCTGCCGCGATCCGGTGCCCTCCGCCGCTTACCAGAGCCGTCGGTAGCGGCGGAGGCGATCACGTCCTTCTGTGTGGTGTGTCTGGAGACGAGTGAGGCTAAGATGGCGCTCACTCGTCTCCAATACACTGCTGGGCGGAAGCGACGTCAATACGTCACTTCTGTCCACTCCTCTTAAAGGCAAATTTTTTCAAATGTAATTTTTCTAAATTACTTTTTTTTTTTTTTTTTATTGCATTTTAGTGTAAATATGAGATCTGAGGTCTTTTTGACCCCAGATCTCATATTTAAGAGGTCCTGCCATGCTTTTTTCTATTACAAGGGATGTTTACATTCCTTGTAATAGGAATAAAAGTGACACCATTTAAAAAAAAAAAAAAACAGTGTAAAAATAAACAAAATATTGTAAAATAAATAATACAAATAAAAAAAAATTTTTTAAACACCCTGTCCCGACGAGCTCGCACGCAGAAGCGAACGCATACCCGAGTAGCGCCCGCATATGAAAATGGTGGTCAAACCACACATGTGAGGTATTGCCGCGACCGGTAGAGTGAGAGCAATAATTCTAGCTCCAGATCTCTTCTGTACCTCAAAATATGCAACCTGTAGAATTTTTTAAAGTCGCCTATGGAGATTTTTGAGGGTATTTTGAGGCCATTCCACGAGTGGGCGCAATTTTCAAGCGTGACATGTTGGGTATCAATTTACTTGGTGTAACATTATATTTCACAATATAAAAAAAAATTGGGCTAACTTTACTGTTGTCTTATTTTTTTATTCAAAAAAGTGAATTTTTTCCAAAAAAAGTGCGCTTTTAAGACCGCTGCACAAATACGGTGCAAAAAAAAGTATTGCAATGACCTCCATTTTATTCTCTAGGGTGTTAGAAGAAAAACCATATATAATGTTTGGGGGTTCTAAGTCATTTTCTAGCAGAAAAACCTGTTTTAAACATGTAAACACCTAAAATCCAAAACGAGGCTGGTCCTTAAGTGGTTAAGTGCCCAGTAAGCAAGTGGTTAAGGAGATTCACCCTCTCTATTTATCCCATTTACTATTATCGTTAAAAGTGAAAGTAAAAGAAAATCTCAAATTTTGGGTTGTCTCCGAACAAGTAATAGAAAGGAAATCTTCCAATGTGGACACAAGTTCTGATAACCTGGGGGTCCCCAAGCAATTCCCTTAATTTGCAGGGATTTCCTCTCACTTCCTGTTTGGCTATGGGACAGGAAGTGAAGGGAAATCTCCGCAATGGGACACAGATGGCAGAAAAAAATCTGACAGGGGTTATAACCCTCCCCTTGCTCTATCCAGAAAAAAAGTTTTGCCTATAGTTCTACTTTAAGCACTTCTAAATTGTTTACACAGGCTTCCAATTACAAACCCTAGTCAGAAGAACAATGATAGAGCAATCATTTAAAAAGCCTTCAACAAGCTTGACAAAGCTTTCTTGAAGTCCTCTTCAGCTCCAGTCTGGAAGAGTTTAAAATACTGTAGATTTAAATGGAAGTGGTGGCTATCATTTTTAACAAGCTTTAGCACTGCTTGAAGCTTGCCAAATACCAGTCGAAGCCTGTTAACAGCTTTGTAAATGCTTGCTGTACACATTGCTTTTCAAAAGGCATTTACAAGTTGAAGTCTATATGAATTAGGCCTAAAGGGCTTCATGAAATCTGTTTGAAGCAAAAGAGCTGGCCAAATCTAATAATCTTCAGACATGTGTTAACCATCTAATAATATAAAATATCTGTGTGTATGAAACCTTTGAGGTTATTTTTAAAGGGATTGTTGTGTTACAAGGTGTATTTATAGCTATTTAAACTTCTTTTTTTTTAAATATTTGTTTTTAACATGATTGCAAAGAAAGGCAGTATTACAGAAAAAGTGCTTATTCTCAAGAAGCAGATGTAGGTGGTAGCTTGTATCTAATTAATGTTCCCAAAGCTACCAGTAATTAACAAGTATGTAATCACTTACACGGCAGCACAATAGCTCCATCTCATCCAGCAGTATTTTACGAGATGAAAAGCATGATCTATTTGCCAAGATAAGCATGTCTGAATTGCAATATTCATTCATTTCTGGAAGGATTCATGAGCACAGTAAGGAAAGCTCTTCCCAAACAATTCTATTGCCATGTACATTTGGTATGTGTGTGGTCAAGCCTCACCCAGAATGTTTGACTGCAGTTTAAGATACTAGAATTGTAAGATATTTGGAGACAAAATAAAACTAGTTAATGTTCTTCGCTATAGAAAGGAACAAACATTTAACAGCAAAAATCATTAAACTGAAAAGTAATGGTGTGCAGTTGCCTATTGAAGTCAGCCTGCGGTTGCTATTTAGGGCAAAACAACATATTTGCTATGACCCCCCCCACTCCCTCTCTCCTTTCTACTTCTCCTCTGCCATGTTCAGTGCTGAAGGAAATACACAGTACTTCCAGGTATGGAGGAGCATGTAAATCACTCTATGTGATAGTGCTGGGCCAATCAATGCTGTCAAATAGGGAGCTCATATAAAGTGCTGTGTAAACTGTTGGTGCTATATCCTGTATAATAAAAAATAATAGCAATATACTTTGACTTTAAGCAGCAATGGGCTTACTCAGGACTAGGGATGAGCTTCGAGTTTGAGTCGAACTCATGTTCGACTCAAACATCGACTGTTCGCCAGTTCGCCGAACAGCGAACAATTTGGGGTGTTCTCAGCAAATTTGAAAGCCGCGGAACACCCTTTAAAAGTCTATTGGAGAAATCAAAAGTGCTTATTTTAAAGGCTTGTATGCATGGTATTGTCATAAAAAGTGTTTGGGGACCTGGGTCCTGCCCCAGGGGACATGGATCAATGCAAGTTTAAAAACTGATGTTTTTTCGGGAGCAGTGATTTTAATAATGCTTAAAGTGAATCAATAAAAGTGAAATATTCCTTTAAATTTCGTACCTGGGGGGTATCTATAGTATGCCTGTAAAGGGGCACATGCTTCCCGTGTTTAGAACAGTCTGACAGCAAAATGACGTTTCAAAGGAAAAAAAGTCATTTAAAACTACTCGCGGCTATTAATGAATTGCCGGTCTGACAATACACATAAAAGTTCATTGATAAAAACGGCATGGGAATTCCCCACAGGCGAACCAAAATAAAAAAAAAAAAATGACGTGGGGGGGTCCCCCTAAATTCCATACCAGGCCCTTCAGGTCTGGTATGGATATTAAGGAGAACCCCGCGCCAAAATAAAAAAAAAATGGCGTGGGGTCCCCCCAAAAATCCGTACCAGGCCCTTATTCGAGCATGCAACCTGGCAGGCCACAGGAAAAGAGGGGGGATGAGAGAGTGCCCCCCCTCCTGAACTGTACCAGGCCACATGCCCTCAACATTGGGAGGGTGCTTTGGGGTAGCCCCCCAAAACACCTTGTCCCCATGTTGATGGGGACAAGGGCCTCATCCCCACAACCCTTGCCCGGTGGTTGTGGGGGTCTGCGGGTGGGGGGCTTATCGGAATCTGGAATCCCCCTTTAACAAGGGGACCCCCAGGTCCTGGCCCTCCCCCCTGTGTGAAATGGAAAGGAGGTACAAAAGTACCCCTACCATTTCACAAAAAAAATGTGTCAAAAATGTTAAAAATTACAAAAGACAGTTTTTTACAATTCCTTTATTTAAATGCTTCTTCTTTCTTCTATCTTCTTTCTTCTATCTTCCTTCGGCTTCTTCCTCCATCTTTTTCTTCTTCTGGTTCTTCTGGTTCTTCCTCCGGTGTTCTTGTCCGGCATCTTCCTCTGCGGCCTCTTCTTCCCTTCTTCTCCTCGAACCGCTCCGCATACATGATGGCATGATGGGAGGCTCCCGCTGTGTGACGCTACTCCTCTTCTGACGGTTCTTAAATAATGGGGAGGCGGGGCCACCCGGTGACCACACCCTCCCTCTGACGCACGGGGACTTGATGGGGACTTCCCTGTGGCTATCCCCATGACGTCAGAGGGGGTGGGTTCACCCGTTACGTAACCCCGCCTCCTTCTGATGTCACAGGGAATGCCACAGGGAAGTCCCAGTGCGTCAGAGGGGGGCAGGGTCACCGGTTGGCTCCGCCCCCGTTATTTAAGAACCGTCAGAAGAGGAGAAGCGTCACACAGCGGGAGCCTCCCATCATGCCATCATGTATGCGGAGTGGCCCGAGGAGAAGGGAAGAAGACGCCACGGAGGAAGATGCCGGACGAGAACACCGGAGGAAGAACCAGAAGAACCAGAAAAAGAAGAAGATGGAGGAAGAAACCGAAGGAAGATAGAAGATAGAAGAAAGAACAAGCATTTAAATAAAGGAATTGTCAAAAACTGTCTCTTGTCATTTTTAACATTTTTGGTACTTTTTTTGTGAAATGGTAGGGGTACAACCCTTACCATTTCACACAGGGGGGAGGGCCGGGATCTGGGGTCCCCTTGTTAAAGGGGGCTTCCAGATTCCTATAAGGCCCCTGCCCGCAGATCCCCACAACCACTGGGCAAGGGTTGTGGGGATGAGGCCCTTGTCCCCATCAACACGGTGTTTTGGGGGGCTACCCCAAAGCACCCTCCCAATGTTGAGGGCATGTGGCCTGGTACGGTTCAGGAGGGAGGGCGCTCTCTCATCCCCCCTCTTTTCCTGCGGCCTGCCAGGTTGCGTGCTTGGATAAGGGTCTGGTTTGGATTTTTGGGGTGACCCCACGCCATTTTTTTTTAAATTTTGGCGCGGGGTTCCCCTTAATATCCATACCAGACCTGAAGGGCCTAGTATGGAATTTAGGGGGACCCCCCACGTCATTTTTTTTTTTATTTTTGGTTCGGAGTTCCCCTGTGGGGAATTCCCATGCCGTTTTTATCAATGAACTTTTATGTGTATTGTCGTCCCGGCAATTCATTAATAGCCGCGAGTAGTTTTAAATGACTTTTTTTCCTTTGAAATGTCATTTTGCTGTCAGACTGTTCTAAACACGGGAAATATGCGCCCCTTTACAGGCATACTATAGATACCCCCCAGGTACCAAATTTAAAGGAATATTACACTTTTATTGTTTCACTTTAAGCATTATTAAAATCACTGCTCCTGAAAAAACGTCCGTTTTTAAAACTTTTTTTTGCATTGATCCATGTCCCCTGGGGCAGGACCCAGGTCCCCAAAAACTTTTTATGACAATAACTTGCATATAAGCCTTTAAAATTAGCACTTTTGATTATTCATGTCCGTGTCCCATAGACTTTAACGGTGTTCGCGTGTTCAAACAAATTTTTTGCCTGTTCGCAAGTTCTGGTGCGAACTGTACAGGGGGGTGTACTCAGGACCTCCCCTAGAAGCTGAATGGCACATCACTGAATGAAAGAAATGTAAGTGTCTGCTGCTGTGGAAGGCTAGGTTTAAGGTGAACTTGTGGCTTGTCCCCATCATGAGCACAGCACAGATGCATTAAAGCTGGTCATACATGGGAAGGATAGTTGAGGAAAGTGGAAAGATAGCGCCGGATCCATAGGTTTATTTTACTTCTTGTTATCTTAAGGCAGTGGTTCTCCACTCCTGTCCTCAGGACCCTCTAACAGGCCAGATTTGAAGTATTACATTGGGGAGATGTAGACTAGAATACTACAATCACTGAGCAGCAAATGATATCACCTTTGAAGTATTTCAGTTATCTTGCAAACCTGGCCTGTTAGTGGGTCCTGCGGACAGGAGTTAAGAACCACTGTCTTAAGGTGTTAATGTTGGTGTAAATTATCTGGTTTCTGGGCAGGTGGCTTCTACACCTCTACAACAAAACAAAAACTCTTGCGCATAAATGTGTAGGCCTGACCGTTCAAAGTTCTAGATAGACGGTAGCTTTCAGCTTTGCTGCCCTCGAGGATAGGGATATCCTAACAATCAAACATAAAACAGAAAAGAGAGGGCGCACCGGCCTTGTGCATTATCCTTAAAAAGTTTATTAAAAAAGAAAACATAGAAGTTACTACTCAGAAGGGTAGTTGAAAATCACGCACAATAGTCTAATGATGGTGGTGATAGATCCACCAATGGCAGTCTCCAGACCTATGGACAAGACGTGCAGACCGCTGCTGGCTGACGCGTTTCGAAGGTAGCACCTTCTTCTTCAGAGCCTAACAGTGTTCATCTCTTACAGCTACTTAAATAATGTGCTCATCTAGGAAGCACAGACCAGACTGACCCAGGAGCCACTCCCATATGGATGGGCGGTCTAAAGGTGGGCCCTGACACAGCACCATAGAAACGATTTGTATACACATGTAAGGACACACCAAAATGTATGGAGAATACAAGTGCACAGAACATGAGTGTGGCGTGTGTCTCAAAGAGGAGGGGGGGTGGGGGGGAGAGGGAGGGGGGGTTGGGGGGGAAAGGGATCCAGCAATGATGACAAGGGTCAATGTGCACATAGAGTGTGTAGTGCGGCACATCAGACAGCCAGGCAAGCTCTAATCTTAAAATCCTATAGATGCGGCCGCTTGCATAGACAAAGATAGTAATAGCTATCAAATCGTCTGCACCATAGCCAGCACATAAGAGATGTCATAAGGGACAATAATTACCTAAAACAGCAGGGCTCATCCACACTTGTCATCTAAGAAGATGAATAACTTCATCCCCAAAGTGTGTAAATGCTGTATGACTATAGGCGGCGGTTGGAACGCATGCCATACTCATTGTGTGTTGTGCGGTACAAGGAGCGGAAGTGAAAGCTCTGTGTCACTTCCTGCGCACCTGCTGTCACTCTGGGATGTGTCAGCAATAGGAAATGCCTGCAGCCATGTAAGAGAAGATGAACTATAGAGCCTGAAAGCAGACACATACCAGAATGGTAAAAACGAATACACCATATCAAGAGCTATTTGCCAATAGCATCCGTGCACTTGTAAACACTTGCAACCCCACACAAATAATGTGTGTCCACATGTACACAAAGGGAGCATATTGATCAGTAATGTCGCTGAATATAGGAATAAATGGCCAAATAGTCAGCAAAGCATGCACATTCCATGTAAACACTTATAGATATACACACACACACACACATATGTGTGTATGCATAACGTGTGCATGCCAAGTGACACATGTAGGTAAGAGATGAAAACCTGCACTCCAATTATAGATAAAAATATATAAATAATAAAAATTAAATGAGAGTATGGTTATCATTAAAAATGGTAAACAAAAACATTCCAATAAATAGGTAAAACAGAATAAAAAGGTTCCCAGATAGAATAAATATTTTCCAATGAATGCGTATTTCTATATATATACATACGCAATCCATTACTAACCCTACAGAAAAACCTTTGTTCAGCAAAAGAAAAAAAGGATCACAATTGATAAACTGTTAAAAAATTGTAAAATATATATATATATATATATATATATATATATATATACATTCATATATATATACACACACACATACGCATACACTCACACATATACATACATGCACACACACATATATGTGTGTGTGCGCACATACCCACATGCGCAGTGTACCAAAACAGAATAATAAATCAATCTATAGACAGGAATATGGGAACATGAGTATAACCGCACAACCTGTGCGTACTGTTGTTCTAGAATATACATATATAAGGCCCTCTGAAAGTTAAAAATAGACATAAAAAAAAAAAAAAGAAAAAAAAGAGGGGGGGGTTGTGAATACCTTATACCACCATCACACTATTTTATGTATCTCAGGGTCCTCGTTGAGACCTCCGGGAGCGAGACTACCGAGGGTGAAAATCCAGTAGGCCTCGCGCTTACATAGTCTCTGGTGTTTCCTCCTTGAGTCTAACTCACCCCCAATTGACTCAATTCCAAATACCCTCATACCTGCAGGATTTCCTTGGTGGGCTTCTAAAAAATGGCGGGGAACTGGATATTTATCCCTTAGATTAATGATGCCACACTTATGCTCTCCTATTCTGACCCTCATAGGGCGCTGAGTGCGGCCGACATAGAGACGGCCACAGGGGCAAACAATGCCATAAACTATATACTCAGTTCCGCAGTTCATGAACTGTTTAAGTTTGTGGACCCTTCCATCTCTCCCTTCAGCGGTTTTCTTTCTGTGCCACATCTACTTCCATGTGCCACAGTTTTTAACTAGCTCCCTTTCTGATCAAATATTGTGGTCCAAAGGCTAGTGGGTCTATTGGTAGTATTATTTGCCATACTGGGTGCAACAAGGCTCATAAGGTCACGTGGTTTACGGAACACAATATTAGGATGGTCTGGGAGTGTGTCACCTAGCACGGGGTCGTGTTTAAGGATATTCCAATTTCTCTTCAGGATGTTCTGGATCTCAAAGGCCTTGTTCGTATACTGGGTGGAGAATCTAACCTGTTGGGTATCAGGTGTGGTATGGCGTAGGGGACTAATGGTGTCATCTGATAGATTATCATAGAGAACCAGATATTTATTAAAAGCCGTCTCGATATGGCTTGCATCATAATCTTTTTCTCTAAATTTCTGTATAAGAAGCTTACTCTGTTCTAAGTAGTCTTCCTTTTTCGTACATGTACGCCTCAGGCGACAAAATTGACCATAGGGGACGTTTTGTATCCACCTTGGGTGGTGATTGCTTTTGGCATATAGGTACGAATTACCTCCACTAGGTTTAAAGTGGGTTCTAGAACAGATGCCACTATCGGGATCTCCCTGAAGTTCTAGATCTAGAAAAACTAAACACTTGCTGTCTATAACATGTGTAAATTCTATGCCAAAGGAGTTGTTCTTAGAATACTCTAAAAAGTTATTAAGATCATCATCTGACCCATCCCATATGATCAAAATATCGTCAATATATCTGGCGTACAGCACCAGATTGGCCCCAAAAGGATTGTTTTTCCATATATAGGTGTTCTCCCAGAGGCCCATGAAAATATTGGCGTAACTAGGGGCAAACCTTGCCCCATAGCTGTGCCCCTAGTTTGCAAATAATATTCACCCAGAAAAGAAAAATAATTGTGTGTAAGGGAAAATCTGACACAGTCCAACAAAAATTTGGCTTGTGAGGGATTAAGTTTATCATCCTCTAGTAGAAAGTAATTCATGGCTCTAAGGCCATGTGTATGATCAATGGATGTGTATATTGAAGCCACATCAAGGGAGAGACATCTGTAGCTAGGCTGCCATTTGTAGTTGGACAGAATATCTAGCATATGGCTAGAGTCTCTTACAAAGGATGGTAAATTAGTTACAGTGTCTTGAAAAAAATAATCAATGTAGGAGCCCAAATTACTAGAGAGACTATCCATCCCAGCTATTATTGGCCTGCCCAGAGGGTTGGTAAGGCTTTTGTGTATCTTAGGTATATGATAAAAATGGGGGGTCACAGCATGCCTATTATACAAAAAATAGTACTCATTCTTTGTAATCACTTTCTCCAATAATGCCTCATCTAAAAGTATTTTGAGCTCTTTTGTATATTCCACTGTAGGGTCTTTACTGAGTTTAGTGTAAGTATCCGTGTCACCCAGAAGTCTCCTTGCCTCATTGATATACTCATCTTTATTTTGAATGACAAGACTTCCCCCTTTATCCGCCTTTCATATGATTATATCCTGATTCTGTTTCAGACTGTCTATAGTTTTAGAGAGAGGGTCAGTATTTTTGGCATAACTTGTCTTATTAGTAGAATGATCAAACTTAGTTTTAAAAGTATTAAAAACTACATCATAGAATGTGGAGATAAATTTTCCTTTAGCCCAATGGGGAAAGAAAGACGATTTGGGTCTAAATGGAGTATGGACTATTGCACTTTCCCCTAGGGGACAAGCCACTAGTACAGAGGTGGTCTGTCCATCAGGTTGTGCCTCAAGATAAAGCTCTTCTAATATATTTAGTATGGAGTCCTCATCTACATTTGTTTCAGAGGGTAAGGAGGCTTCCAACTCTGCTCCAATATTAATATCATCAACATTAGTGTCATTTCTTGCTTTTTTAAGGATATAATATCTCTGGATAGTAAGTTTGCGTATGTACTTATTTAGATCAATGAAGAGCTCGAATAAATTGGGTACACTGGGTGGGGCATAGTTGAGGCCTTTTCTGAGGAGGTCCAGTTCTGTTTCCGAAAAGACAGAGCTGCATAAATTATACATTTTGATGGTGGAATGGGTAGTATCTAAAGTCTGCCTCTTTGTACATCCCTTTCCTCCTCTTGTACCTCTTCTTGTTCTTATTCTCTTTTCCTTGTTTTTTTCAACATTGATGGCGTTAACTCTAAAGGGTCCAGAATCTTGTTGTTCGTTGCAGGGCCCTCCATCAATGCAACTTCCTTCTCTAAAAAAAACAAGGGCGGTGTAGTATCTGATATATTGACACTATTATCATCTGACTCTCCATTGCTAAGGACTATAAAAGGATTGTGAGTTTGTATGTCACTGAACGTCTTGAGATCTATATCTAGTTCTGTAGTAATACTTCCACCTGTAGAGGTGAAAAAAGGAAATGCAGCTCACAAACACTCTTGCTCTGGAGTGACACCTCCCTAGTAAGAACTGGTTCCAGGTGCTGGCTTTGCTGGTTTGCAGTGAGGTAGAAAGAAATCCTGGATAGCCGCACTCTGGGATAAGGACATCTTTATTTCAATAAAATCCAACAACACAGTCAATTGCAGAGACGTACAGGGTGGTAGACTGCTAACGTGTTTCACATCATTTGAAAGCTTATTCGTAGCTAGAGAGGGATAGTACTACTATCCCTCTCTAGCTACGAATAAGCATCCAAATGATGTGAAATGCGTTAGCAGTCTACCACCCTGTACGTCTCTGCAATTGACTGTATTGTTGGATTTTATTGCAATAAAGATGTCCTTATCCCAGAGTGCAGCTATCCAGGATTTCTTTCTACCTCACGACACTGTAGAGGTACTAGCCATAATTGGAAGTATATTACAGTTGTCATTAACCAGTGATGAAACAGGTCCCTCACCTCTGGGCTGCATATTTAGACCTTTCTTACTTATATTGGTGGAATGTTTGGTAGATGGAGTGTTTTCTCTATTTGTGTCTTTAGATGGATTATCTTTACCCCTGCTAGTACAATCGATCTTAGGAAGCAATGATGGCAGAAGCTTTGCAGGGGTATTGTTACTCACAAGGTGTTGTTTCTGGATGATACCAATACATCCATTTCGATCCTTATTTTGATGAAAGGGTTTTTTTGTATTACATGAACTCTCCTCTCTATTATTCTGACTAGTGTTGGTTCCCTTTTTATGTTTATATTTTGAATTAGCCTTATTTTTATTTTTGTTATTATTGTTTTGAACATTAGTGTTAATGCTTCTTTGTCTATCAATCTGGAGTGGAAGTGAATGACTGAGTGAATTAGTGGGTCCTGTGGACACCACTGTCTTAAGGTGTTAATGTTGGTGTAAATGATCTGGTTTCTGGGCAGGTGGCTTCTACACCTCAGAGGATCTCCACATTCTCCTTGGCTTGTAGTGTAATGTAAGAAGGGTTGAAATTTAAGCGCCAAGTCACTGCCAAACAATCTGCTGAATAGACCTGTGCTTTCAATTCACACTGGAATAAATACACATTGTAGGTCCAGTTCACTATTGGTTTGTTCACTTGGTTGCCACTCAAGCCCTGTTAAATGGGGCATGTAGACCCCTGAAATGTGTTGGCTATTTCTTGATCTGTACCTCTGACCTTTAATGGAATAAAGTTGTATCTGGACCTCTTAACAGTGGTGTGGTGCTTAAATTTCAACCCTTCATACGTGGGAAGAAGATAGATTCACTCTATGCTCACAGTCTCCTAGAAGGGTGAGTGGGATCTGCAGTAGGGTATCCTTACTCTCAACTTACACAGTCCATGATAGAAAGATCCCGTGGTGCTGCATGAATGGTCGCTGCCACCAATCTGCCATTGAACTGAATTCAGGTAGCTTTGCAATATAGGATACAGAGTAGGGGTTGCCTAAACTCTAGCTTTTAGGAAGCCATGTACCTAGTAAGTTTTGTATTGCAATGTTGGTATGCCAATATTACTTTATGTAACAGAAAGAAAGGGTGCCTGTCTTTTACTCCCGATGATCTGGCGCCCTTTCTTTCTGTTGCATGTTCTTGAGGGATTCTCATACCTGTAAGGAGCAGCCGGAGACTGCGTGTAATATACATCCTGTATATCCACACTGTTTCTGCATGGACATGTTTAGATGCCACTACATTTTTGGAATTTGGTTTGTTATTCATTGCCACTAATTGTTATTAGTTTATTGCTGTCTGTATGTCAGTGGAGAGCTGACTCACTGGCTGATTCTAGCCTGTGTCTTTGTATCAATATTACTTTATATTTATTTTGCTGTGACACCAATTTGACTGATAGAAAATCCATTCCAATTTGGATATTTTGGTTCTGGCATAACACAACAGAATGAATCCCTCACAGGTCTTGTATATTTCTTCCTGAGAAATATAGGAAGCCATTGGGTGCTGCAACCTACTTTATTCCTTTATTCCTCCCAGGATTGTAATATGAATTCTAAGCCCACTTACCTTTTACAGGAAAAAAGTATAAATGAACAATAGTTTAAGCAAAACTCAGAAATGAAACACTGCCATACTGGCTCCATGATATTGCTTTATTGATAATGTTCAGGGGCAGCCAGCAAACGTAGTCTCTGAGCACTGACTTGTCTAACTGTCATCTATTATACATATATCATGCAAATCCTATACTGCTATAAAGGGGGTAAACATCTTTCGATTACACATGAAAAATGAAATGATACACAAAGCCATATTATCTATTTAGTTTATCACAGTCGTGTGCAAATAATAAATATGGCTTTTCATTTTCTTTCAAAAAAGTAAGACATAATACACAGCATTATATTATTCAAGCCAGTTACTTTCAATCAGTTTGTAATTTAGGCTTTTTTCCAGAAGAGGGCGTCGATTACTAAGGCACAACATTAGTTACATATCAGTTTCAATTAGACCATGCTAGTTTGGTTACATGAAGTTAAAAAAAAAACTGTATCACTAGTGATATATTAAGCTGCTACTTGTACAATAATTAATGAACTGGGTCATACTAAATATCTGTACTATACTCCAAATTAGGTTAATGAATATGGAAACATACCACATAGCACTGCATTGTTAGCCATTTTTTTTTTTTTTTTTTAATTTTTGGTAACATTCCCCATGTACAGTCTTAGGCAATCTGCGAGACCCCAGCTGTTACCAAATTACAACTCCTAGCATGCATTGCCAGCTGGCAGTGGGCATTCTGGGAATTGTAGTTTAATAACAGTTGCTGAGGCACATGTCAACCACCCTTACTGCAGAAGAATGACAAGAGTTATAAGGCTTTTGTGGAACCATACAAATATTTACAATCTTATCGTCACCTATGTACAAATTACACTTGTTGCTTTTAGTTTAATGCAACTTGCTTTTTTTATTTCTTATTTAAAGTGCTTGCTTTCATGATAGAGCAACACAATGCATACAATATACCTATGTATCAAGATTTCCCAAGGGATGGCGTTAGGAATATAAGGCAGGTGACATATTAGCTTAATATAAGTTGTTTTGCTTTTTCAATGCAGATATAATGGTTTGTCAATAAGATGAAAACGATCCAAAAAGTGAGGATGGGGTTTTAATCAGAATATAATCTGAATATCAATATGCATAAATATGGAAGTGCTTATTTCAATGCGGGAAAATATGAAATGTTTCTGACACAGTTAAGTATCATCCTCAGATGAAATCACATTTGAACATGCAGTTTTCATGTCTTGTAAAAAATTGTCATGTGCTTATGCTTTCTTTGTGCTATGGTTCCCAATTGAGAATATAACATTCTTTTATTAAAAAGGATGACTTTAAATATATTAGATAAAATATAACAAGAGTCCAATTGGTTGTTTTTGAGGCGCACAGGTTAAGGCGATACTTTCATTTTGATCTGCAGCATTGAGAGAGTCTGTAGGCTGAGTTTTTTTCTTCGTCGGAATTAAGTTTGCTTCTATAATACAGCAAGCCGAACAGTTGCTTTATAGTTCTTTGCACCGAAAATACTTCTTTTGGTAGCAAACAGAAAGCTTTTTTGATTCATCCTAATGCCACAAATATGAACATTTAAGGCACTTCCGGCATCCAGTGGTGCCAAACGGATCAGTCACGGTTCCTGGCCATCAGCTTTCGTCAAGTATTTCAGTTATATTCCATACAATACACAGTTGCAATGTTTTATTTCTTATGTTTTTTTGAGATGAGAGTTCTGCTGAAGACTAAACATGTCTGTTGTACCAGAGATATAAACTCCATTAAATGACGGAAGGACTTGGTAATAGGAATCCAAAGCATTACTTAATCTTCATTCCACAGCAGATTGGTGACAGGTCCACTGCCTAAGTTCAGGATTGTCAAAGCTATGAATGGACATTGTTGATTGAGAGGTCATTTCTTATTATTTCATTTACTGCAAGAGAAAAAAAGGAAAGTCAAGGATCCAAGTTCATTTTGACTACCAGATTTGTATTTGTATGATAAATTAATATAAATCATAAGTCATGTTCATTCTTTCCATATGACATTTGGTTAAAACATGAACAAACAAGAGGGCTTTTGCCCACAGCAGCTAATCATATTTTATCTTTCATTTTTGAAAGAAACCTGTACTTATTCCCCCACCCTCACCCCAATAATACATACTCACCTTTCTTCAACTCCCCCACTGCACTGTTCGGCTACCGAGAGCAGAAGAATCGTTTCATGTAACACAGGCCTATGGCCTCTCCCCATGTTACACAGGGCTTTGGACTCTCCCCATGTTACACAGGGCTTTGGACTCTCCCCATGTTACACAGGGCTTTGGACTCTCCCCATGTTACACAGGGCTTTGGACTCTCCCCATGTTACACAGGGCTATGGCCTCTCCCCATGTTACACAGGGCTTTGGACTCTCCCCATGTTAAAGCACTGGTGCTTGGCCTAATGCTGTCATAAAAAGTGTGTCACATGCTTCTATACACCCAAACATCCTGGGTGTTTTTTCACTGTTACTGCAGATAAACAGCATGGTGGGGGAGTGAAGGAATGGTTAGTGTGTGCTGCTGGATAGGGGGATTAAAGTAAACCTGTTACTTTGCCCTGTATAGGCAAAGCATAAATTGGCTTGCGCTTTCAACATTAAAAGCTTGTTTACACCAGAACGTGGAGTGGGAAAACTGTGTTCTGTGTGTATTTGCCACACCATGTTCAAAATGCACTGGGTGTGCAAGAGGGGTGCAACGGATCAAAAAACTCACGGTTCGGATCGTACCTCGGATCAGAGATCAAGGATTGGATCATTTTGGGATCAGCAAAAAAAAAAAAAAAGACAAGACAAATAAACATAACCCCCACTGTAATATCCACAATCTCCCCCACTGTAATGTTCACAATCTCCCCCACTGTAATGTTCACAATCTCCCCCACTGTAATGTTCACAATCTTCCCCACTGTAATATCCACAAATCTCCCCCACTGTAATAGCTCACCGCCGCCGCCGGGTGTACCAAGATGGCCACCACTCCAGAGCTAGGCCAAAGCCGCGGCCTTTCCTAAGGCCGAGGCAGCGGAGCGCTCCGCGGATCGCAGGTGTGCCGATTCGGTCGGATCACGGATCGGTGACGATCCGATGCACCCCTAGTGTGCAATCTGCTATGGGTGTCAATAAAATCCTAAAGACACCCCAAATGCAGTGCATTTGCTTGCACTGGATCGCATGATACCACAGTAACACGCAATCCTAGGAAGTGTGTTTTTGAACAGTAGTGCGTGCACTACTTTGGTGTTTAAATGAATGAGTTGAAAATCGCACCGCACTGAAAGAAAGGAAAGGAACCAGGACCGTGTTCCTGTGAGATTCAGGTGTGAACCAGCCCTAAAGAACAAATATGACTACTTTTTTTGGGCAACATTTCCATTTTTTTTTCTGTAAATCAGCCTGAGGTAGTATCAGGTGTGGAACCATAAAGGTAACATAGTTTATATATGTAGCGAAAGCCCTATGAAGGCTAAGCTGCAAGCCCTGCACTAAAGGAGATTTAGAGGGTTTCTTTACAAGATTACCTTGCATGGGACGTTTTCAGTAACCCCTATTGCAAGCATATATCAAAAGATACACCTTCATTTATGCAACACAATTTACTAAAGCTGGAGCGTGCAAAATCAGTCTTTTCATGTGACAACACTGAAGAAATTACACTTTGCTACAATGTAAAGTAGTGAGTGTACAGCTTGTATAACTGTGTAAATTTGCTGTCCCCTCAAAATAACTCAACACACAACAAAAGTGAGTACACCCCTAAGTGAACATGTCCAAATTAGGCCCAAAGTGTCAATATTTTGTGTGGCCACCATCATTTTCCAGCACTGCCTTAACCCTCTTGGGCATGGAGTTCACCAAAACTTCACAGGTTGCCATTGGAGTCCTCTTCCACTCCTCCGTGATGACATCACGGAGCTGGTGGATGTTAGAGACCTTGCGCTCCTCCACCTTCCGTTTGAGCATGCCCCACAGATGCTCAATAGGGTTTTGGTCTGGAGACATGCTTGGCCAGTCCATCACCTTTACCCTCAGCTTCTTTAGCAAGGCAGTGGTCGTCTTGGAGGTGTGTTTGGGGTCGTTATCATGTTGGAATACTGCCCTGTGGCCCAGTCTCTGAAGGGAGGGGATCATGTTCTGCTTCAGTATGTCACAGTACATGTTGGCATTCATGGTTCCCTCAATGAACTGTAGCTCCCCAGTGCCGGCAGCACTCATGCTGCCCCAGACCATGACACTCCCACCACCATGCTTGACTGTAGGCAGGACACACTTGTCTTTGTACTCCTCACCTGGTTGCCGCCACACATGCTTGACACCATCAGAACCAAATAAGTTTATCTTGGTCTCATCAGACCACAGGACATGGTTCTAGTGATCCATGTCCTTAGTCTGCTTGTCCTCGGGAAACTGTTTGCGAGCTTTCTTGTGCATCATCTTTAGAAGAGGCTTCCTTCTGGGACCACAGCCATGCAGACCAATTTGATAGTGTGCGGCGTATGGTCTGAGCACTGACAGGCTGACACCCCACCCCTTCAACCTCTGCAGCAATGCTGGCAGCACTCATACGTTTATTTCCCAAAAATCAACCTCTGGATATGACGCTGAGCATGTGCACTCAACTTCTTTGGTTGACCATGGCGAGGCCTATTCTGAGTGGAACGTGTTCTGTTTAACCGCTGTATGGTCTGGGCCACCGTGCTGCAGCTCAGTTTCGGGGTCTTGGCAAACTTCTTATAGCCTAGGCCATCTTTATGTAGAGCAACAATTCTTTTTTTTCAGATTCTCAGAAAACCAGTGACCAGTGTGAGAGAGTGAGAGCGATAACACCCAATTTAACACACCTGCTTCCCATTCACACCTGAGACCCTGTAATACTAAAGAGTCACATGACACCGGGGAGGGAAAATGGCTATTTGGGTCCAATTTGGATATTTTCACTTAGGGGTGTACTCACTTTTGTTGCCAGCGATTTAGACATGAATGGCTGTATGTTTAATTATTTTGAGAGGACAGCAAACTTACACTTTTATACAAACTGTACACTCACTACTTTACATGGTAGCAAAGTGTAATTTCTTCAGTGTTGTCACATGAAAAGATATAATAAAACATTTACAAAAATGTGAGGGGTGTACTCACTTTTGTGAGATACTGTAAGTATACTTATTTAAAAAAAAATTACAGTATTTTTCAGCCGAGTTTTAAAAGATTTAAAAATGACACACATGTCACATGACTAAACTAGAGAGCCGTTTCCCTGTGTTAAATATTTTTTGAACTGATTCTTATGAAAGTTACCCACCAATGCCTACAATGAAATTCTATCAAATATAACATTACAAAAGTGCTTCCAATGTCAAGGTGTACCTGTAGGCAGTGCTGTATGAAAGGGGCAGTCCAACCAGAACTGATACCTTGATGCTGGACTTTTAAATAACTTGACAGTTATATCTCTCAAGGACTTGTTTGGTGTGCACTTGAGTTCCTGAGTCTACACACCTTCTGGGGCTAATATGAGGGGCTTCCACTCTCATTGACAGAGTTTTCAAAGTGAATTTTATATTAGGGAGGCGAGAGATACTGGAACATGCAAATATGAGTGTAAATACCCAAAATATCAGGGATGACAGAGAGTATGGAGTTATGGCCAAGAGTAGAACAGCAGCATTTTTTTCTAGCACAATTGGTTGTTGTGAACACAACTTCACTTTATTTATTAGGCTCAGTGAACATTCACTTTGTTAAGTGAACAGGCTCAACCCCAATCACTGTAATGAGATTTCTCTTTATGTTTCTCTACTACAAAACAATCTGGAAAGTCCAACCATTGCAACAACTGAAGACTGCACACATCTGGAAATAGCTTCTCTTCAGTATACAGACATCAGTTTTCAGCTGTTAGCTCTCATCTGCTTGTTTTCCACCATTGTTTTACTAAGTGTGTACTACAAAAAGGAGTCAGTCAATGTCAGCGAGTCAGTATTATAAGAGACAGTTATCTGAAGATGGAAGGATAGTTCTTTGTTTTTTGCTGCTTCTTCCGTCACTGTCGTCTTGTCCTGTACACTGTCAGACTACACAGTTCCCACACTCATCATTTCATGTCAATTTATCAGCCTGTGTTTTTTGGCAGGCGGATAGGAAATGACTGAACCTGGCAAAGGCCATCTAAAGCAAGCTGTACAACATCCCTCCTGTTTCCATTCCTCCCCTGTCCACCCACTCACTACCACCGCTGCCACCACAAGCACCTGATTACCACAGAGATATGAAAAATGTCAACAGATGATAACACCTTTTTTCTAGGACATGGCTTTCTGTGAAATAAGTGCCCAAAGTTACTTGTGTCACAGAGAATGACCAAAGTTTCCTTTGTACCAGAAGAGTTAATATTGCCAATCAAGATAAAAACATGTCACAGATACACAGGAAATGGTAAAAAGCAACTTCCCGATTATAACTTGTGAAGGGGAGAAGCTGCTACTGATACATGAATGTTTGTGCACACATTGCCTTCCTAATTCAAACAAATGGTACATTGTCATGTGTCATTTGTTACGTTATGACATGGTATATAGAAGGCGGATTTTATGACACATTACATACTGCTCAAGATTTTCATGACACTTAGCTTAGCTCTTTCTCCTGTTACTGAGTCTCAGCCTTGATCAGAGCAACCTAACTATGGAATCTCATTCTGAATCAGGCCAATCCCCATTAAGGAGTCTCAGTCTGGATCAGGTCAACCCCAATACTGAGTCTCAGTATGGATAAGTGCAACATAGCAATGGAATCTCAATCTAAATTAGGTCAACCCCATTACTGAGTCTCAGTATGGATCAGGTCAACCCCAATACTGAGTCTCAGTATGGATCAGGTCAACCCCATTACTGAATCTCAGTCTGAATTAGGTCAATTCTGTTACTGAGTCTCAGTATGGATTAGGTCAACCTCCTTACTGAGTCTCAGTCTGGATTAGGCCAATCCCATTACTGAGTCTCAGTATACATTAGGTCAATCTCATTACCGAGTCTCAGTCTGAATCAGGACATCACCTGTTACTAAGTCCTAGTCTGGATCAGGTCAACCCCATTACTGAGTCTCAGTCTGAATCAGACCATTCCCTGTTACTGAGTATCAGTCTGGATCAGATCAACTTCATTATTGAGTCTTGGTATGGATCAGACCAACAGTATTACTGAGTCTCAGTCTGAATAAGGCCAAACCTATTACATAGTCTCAGTCTGGATAATGCTCACATCCCTCATTTGAAAGATTACATTTGGTTGTTATTGGCCCATGTTTGCTCCAGCTTTTAATAATCCTACTCAGCAATCATATGAATATATTTTTGGTTTACCTTTAACACATAAAAAAATATTACTATTTACTAAAGTGCTGTGTAAATTGATGGTGCTATAGAAGTACCTGTATTAATAAATAAATATTACATTAAATATGAAGGGGTACAACAACTGTGATATCTGTTATAAATGATATATTCTATTATTTCTAGCAAAAAAAAGCAATTAGTAATGCTATTTAGTAAACATGCTAAAAGCAGGAAGTTCACAAAATAGATGAAACCCTTTTTGTAAACTTGTATCTACAGGTAATTCTATAATAAGGCTTACCGGTAGGTACTGTGAATATCTCCTAAACTTGCACTGTTTAGGAGATATTCACGCTGCATGCACTCTGAAGGGACAGCATACCCATGCCGTACCTTCAGAGCTTCTTGCAGCGGTCCGTGAGTCCCGCAATATCATCACGGCGTGGCCAATCATACGGCCGGACTGGGTGAAGATAGAAGTGCCTTCAGTGGTGACAGTGTGCCGCTAGAAGGCTTCATTCTAAGGTATTTCATAATGTGCTAGTATGCTGTGCATACTAGCACATTATACAATTGTCTTTCAGGGTTTGAAAAAAAAAAATGCGGTTTACTACTGCTTTAACCTCTGATCGAAATCTCTGAAATCAACTTCAACAAGAATCCAAAAAGCACCTCACAGGTTCATCGGGAGAGCATATCCTAAAGCCTGTGGAAAGTCCCCTATCTGCTATCTGTGTCATCAATCACTTTCAAGAATAGATCTGATCATTGGCAATGATAAACCTAGTTTTTACATCTAATATAAGAAAGATAATAAACAGTCTGCGTTGGGTGTATGTGGGAATTCCTCTTCTGTCACATGCAGGGTTCTCAGATCAATAGATTACCAACAAATGGAGAGTGAGGTGAAGTACAGTAATGCTTGGATGAAACACTAAAGTACTGAGCAGATAGAGCTTGCTCCATACATGCATTTCAGTCCTTGGCCTTTGCTTTTAACTGGAGTGAAAATTTTAAATTATGTTTGCAGATTTGTTTTTTTTTATTTGAGGGTGTAAAAGCAAAGTATTTTATTTTGCTAGGTCTGTATAGTTTGTTGATGCACTACAATATATATCAAGAAGAGCGTACCTAAAGTCAGGTTATGAGCACAAATGAACATCTGTTTGCATCAGAAAGAGGAAGGAAAAAGAAGCAGAAGAGTCTCAGTATGGGTTTCCCCAATTACAACCCACCAGAACACCTGAAAGCTGCTTTGGAGAGAACACCCTGGTGGGTGTCAATGGAACAACCATCAAAGCTTTTAATAGTGTGGACCAGCTGCAATCATCAGTACTTTTACAGAATCTGAAAGCCAGCTCATGAATGTGCCTCCAGTTTTCTGCCATTAAAATGTAATTACTAAAGGTGAAAGCAAAAGGGTTATCACTTAATTGGGTCAGAACTGGTATCAATAGGTACTATTAACTGTGTGTTTATTTTTCTACAGGCTGGCAGATATATCTTACACGCTTGTATCGATGGTGGATTATTAACAAGTGAAGTTCAGTGATCTTTGTTCCAATCACAAATCCCTGCAAAGGACAAAACTCTGCTTTAATATAAATATAATATAATTAGTAAGGGTGGGGTGTAAAAAAAAAATATCTGCCTTTTACCTGTCATATCAGAGATTTCTTAGCAATGAAATATTACTTAAAGTTTATGTCCAACAAGTCCACCTAGACTTTTTTGAGTTTTGAATAGAGTAGGGAAAGATTAGAACTCTTGTCTGTTTTAGATAAATTAGAGAAAAATTAGATCCCTTGTTGGATTTTTATTGCTATCCAGGATTCTATTAGCTTTTGCCTTCCTCTCTATCCTGGTGAAGACCATTTACCAGACAAAATGTATGTGAAAATCTTTAACAGAGAACAGACAACAACAAAAAGGGGGCTTCTTACTTTCCTCAACTGCAATAAAACATCATTTTTATTTCTGTCTATTGGATTTTTAACCTCATTTCCTTTCAGTTGAAACCACTGTCACTAGAAAAGGAAGTAAGAGAAATTGCTCTAATGGAGCCCTAGATAGCAATAGAAAACCAACAGAGGTTTGAATATTTCCTCACTCGATCATTTTTTTTTTAAGCTAGATATACACTTTAATATTTATTAAAAGGCAACAAGACCTAAAACACAAGGCGGCAAGTAAAATATCTATTGATAATATTTACGAAAATGTAAAATTGCAAGAAACTAGAGTATTAGATATTAGGAGACTGCAGATAAATTGTAATATGGATGGGGCGGGCAATACCTACAACATTAATGAGGGCCCCCTTGATCCTATAGGGAATGGGAGCCTTGACTACAGGAAGTATGGCCTAGAGACAGGGGCGTGTACTAAATGGATGAAAACTAAAATTGGTTTAAGATGACTGGCTATCTGGTAACAGGGGTGAGGGGTCTGTGCCTGAACTCTATAAAAGTTCCTTTGTGAGGAAAATTTTTCAACTACTGTTTGAAGAAGCAGGAAAAAAGTTGCCCGCCCTGCTCTTCTTTTCTTTTCTGGTCAGTTGTCACAGCTTGGCAGTTTTACCTCGCCAGCGTAAAGGTTTCCTTTAATGGTCTATGCCCTTCAGTGGAAGTTTGACCAGTCCAAGGCTGTCCAGAACTTATGGTAATGACAGGCCTTTTAGACTAGGTCAAGTTAGGCTGCTTTCACACTGGGGCGTCTGCGACAAAGCGGCGCTTTACTGTAGTTTTTCTGGAGGTTTTTGGCTGCTAGCGGGACACTTCTAACCCCGACTAGCAGCCAAAAAAGGGTTAAAATGACCCGCAAAGCGCCACTGCAGAGACGCTTTGCAGGCGCTGCCCATCCATTTCAATGGGCAGGGGTGCTTTAGGAGCGGTGTATACACTGCTCCTTCACCGCTCCAAAGATGCTGCTAGCACATCGCCTCAGTGTGAAAGCACTCAGGCTTTCACACGGAAACTGCAGGGGAGCCGTTTTTTAGGCGCTTTACAGGCACTATTTTTAGCCCAAAAGCGCCTGAAAAATGCCTTAGTGTGAAAGGGGTCTTGTGGTTTCAAGAGTGCTCACAGTCTAACTGTGATTGGTACGGGTTTAATGTTTATGTTGGAAAATTGCTTATGTTACAATTCAAATAAAGCTGTGGCCTTGTCCTTTCCAACTTAACAGGTTGTTTATTGGGGCAAGGTTATTGGTAGACATGGTTATTATGGCTTTAGGCCTATGCTCCTCAGCAGTTATGGTTCCTGTCCATCATAGATGGTTATGGTCATGGGTATTTCACACCTTTTGACCCGTTCAAGTCATTTTTAGGGAAAAGCATCTATTGGCCACCATCCCTATCTAATACTGTCAACAATATTTTTCATTTGTATTTATAGGTTTTCCATTAACAAAAAAATAAAAAAAAAGACAAATAAACTGGCTGCGAACTTAAGGTAACCTGTAACATTCGCCACTTGCTGTACAGAATGGTAGGATGAAGCTGCAAACTTCTCTGATACCATCAAAAGAGATAGTAAAACAGGATGTGGTAAGCTGTTAAGAGTAGGGCTTGTTTTTTTCTACACTCCCACGTCTTTCATTTCTTCAAGCTATAAAGTGGAAACTCAATGTTCAAGAACAGAAAATCACAGCCACATTATGTGATCTTTGGTCATACCCTGATTTCACTGACGCTCTATAATGACTTTGAAAAACAAGTATTAATAACTAGCCGTGCAGCGATTCTGATATTACTCACCCGTGCTATTTTTGTCACAGTCATAAGCCAAGTGTTTACATTAATGTAACTAAGTTTAAAAAGGGCCAACCGTGTGTGGATCACTGGACATGGTAAAAAATTGTATATATTGTTTTATCTAATAACTGCCGGAGAGTAAAAGTTCATGTGTGTTAGCAAACCTATGTATACTGTGCTGGTGGTTACAGATATACAAGCACTCAAGCTGTTATGCGCATTTAGTGCGAGCTTGGGCTACAGTGTATCTAAATGAGCAAAAGGAGGAAACTGTGTAGATTTGGCTACTGCAAGACACTGCTGTAATTAATTATCGCTTGAATTATTCATTCATTCAGCTAAAGCCTTGTACACACGATTAGATTTTCAGATGAACGTTAGTTTTTTGTTGCATACTAGTCTCATATCGGAAGTGAAGAGGTTACTAGCCATACGAAAATTCTCGTATGACAGAATGCAACTTCAGAAGTGACGTAATGTGTTGAATTTGTATGCATTCTTTTATTTCTGAGCATGCGTAGTCTTGCTCTTACGATTTTTTTCAGATGAAAACCGTACTAGTTAAACGAAAATTGGACGTTGTGTTCACGTACAATAAAGTGTTAAAGTCTGCACATCCAGCTTTTGTCATACGAAAAATCTGAATCGGCTGTCGAAAGAACCATACTAATGATCCGAAAATCGGCAGACCGTTCGTTGGACGAAATTTTACTTCCGATTTTTGTATCATGTGTACGGGCCTTAACATTCAACTTAGAGGTAAAAGTATATTGCTTTTGGCACCACTCAAAGAAGAGGTGAAAGTTAATCCCTTTGTCCCAGAGCTTGGGGTGCAGGCTTATCTTGATACCAATCCAGAGAGCTAGTAAATGTAAAGAAGAAAGGATTGTCACTACTCCTGACCAGCCCAGGTGAACAAATAATAAATAGCAGACTCAGCCTACATGTCTCCACCACAACACACACTCTGATGCATACCGCCCCTATGACTAAGCCCCTGTGGGCAGGGCCAAATTCATTAGAGTGGGTAGTGTGGTAGAGACAAGTAGGCTGAGACCGTTCTTCACCTGGGCTGGCCGGGAGAAGGGGCAATCCTTTCCTCTTTGCATTTAAAGGTAAAAGTAAGCGATTATACAAATGGCAGTGTTTGCTGACCTACAAGCAGAAGTGGGTGACTTTCAACAGACATTGATATGTCTTTGGGCTCATGGGATTATATGTATCCCATGTCTGTCAATCAGAAAGCAGCTTTCAGCAACTTTTGGTGGCAAGACTAAAAAAAGCTGATATCTGCTTTTATTTGAACAGGGTGGGGTTAATTTACTAAAACGGTAGAGTGCAAAATCTGGTGCAGATGTGCATGTTTTAGTAAATCAACCCTTATATCTTTCTCAACAGGGTCCTGTGAACCCAAGGTACCTCCAGAGGTTGCAAGTGGCTTCTTGAGCAATGAGCAACTCAGCGTAAACTCAAGTAAACAACGACAATGATAATTTTAACTGTATATAAGGGGAATATTTTTCCCACTGACCACAAATTTAAGGCGCATTCTTCCCAGTGACCATCATGGTAATGTTCAGTGAGCTATAGATATAGTAATTATTAGCATGAGTTCCCTCAAACTAGGTTTCACTGTGTTGAAAAGGTTGAGAAAGGCTGCTATACAATACCGATCTTCTATTCAGTCTCTTGCCACCCACTGCCAAAGAAAAGGCATACTTTAGGACTGGCCCTCCAAAGGTCGAAAAGAGAAACTAGGGTCATCTAATATATATTTTTTTTTATATTTCAATTAAAGTGCCAGATACTTTGTCATTGCTTTTAAGGCTTTGGGTCCTATGAGAGGGCTCAGGAGCAGGATATTTATATTAGGGATGGCCTAGGGGAAAAAAAACGTATAAAAAAATCAAAAGCGGAAACGTTGCTCACAGTAACAATGGCTACTTTTTAAAATAATTTATATAATATTATTTAAAGCAGAAGTTTAGTTCAAAAACATTTTCTGTGATATAGGTTCAGCAACATTACTTACCTCTAATGAAGTATATCCCACAACCTGCTGATTGCATTTTATTGTAACTTCTTTGGTTTTAACATTGCAGTACATTGAATAAATTCCGTGTGAAAATCGGAGCTTCAGCTATTGAGCTCTGTTAAAGCTATTTTCAGCAAAGTTGAAAAGGATAGCTTGAAAACACACAAAATAACCCTAACACCAGCTGAAACAGTCTAAAGGCTATATTTGTTTTATTCCTGACCATTTCAAAAAAAGGAAACTATATACAAATCCACAGTACATTTTTTAACTGAAGAGTAGAAAGCCCCCCCCCCTCCCCCAATGGCAGTCAAATGAAGTACCTTGATAAGACACCCCACTACAAATCCTACTAAATATAATGGATGACCCATTGCCTAGTAAGAAAAGACATCCAGTCTACTTTTAATGCTGGTATATACTGGACTTCTAGTGCATGATTTGAACAAATCTCCTGCAAGAGGCATGTTGCTATGATAATACATATTGGAAAGTTTGCAAACAAGAAATGTTTTATTGCTCATAGCAACCAATCAAAATCTTTTTTCAATTTTCAACCCTGCAGTGTAAAATAATAGTTCGAAAATGATTAGTTGCCATGAGAAGAAATACATTTTTCTTATAGACATCAAGATGTTTAGGAAAGTGATTCTATTAATACACTGTCTGGATCAATACTTGTAAATAAAAATGCAATAAATTATACATTAGAGGCCAGCAAAATGTCAATTCTCTAGTTCACAACTGTTACAAATTTCACACTTTCTACCTAGAGTGAAATTACACAAAGCGAGGATAGAATGACAACCACGGAGTCACTGTCTATGGTCTGAATGGCTGTGACCAATATTAGGTTACAAGTTTAGGTAGTCGGTCCTGTACACAATGCTTCTGAAGGAAGTGAGACATGGTTGCTGCATATTGTTTTTCCTCTGTATCTACAAATAGAAACTGTATGTGTGCAGCCTGCTGGGGTGCTATTTTTAGCTCGTAGTACCAACCACATTGATCAGGTAGCTGATATTTATGAACTCTTTTTCTGCACTTGTCCACAGATATCTTTAGGACTTGCATGGTAATTTTAGGTACTTTACGTAAACATCTGAAAACCACAATGCCTTTTTTTTTTTTTTTTTACTTTCCTTATGCACTCATAATATTTTACTTTGCCCTTATAAGAGTATTTTATTTCATTTTAAAGCATTTGATAGAGGAAGGAGGAGTAAAAAAGTAAGTATCATATGTATAGACTTATTTATCAAAGCAGTCCAATGATTATATACAGACTGCAGTAACCATAGCAATCACTCAGATTCCAGTATACAGTATGCAGTCTGTGAAAGAATAATTATGACTGGCTGCCATGGGTTACATCCTTTTGCTCTTTCCCTGTCAAATGAAAGTACAGTGTATTTTTTATCAGTGTCTAAAGCAGTGATGATTAAAATACTTGATGTCCCTGACATCACCAAAGGTCCAGACTATGGAGGTCACTAGTGTCAGGCACCTACAGCACGTGTCCTGCATCTCCTGTGGGATGCCCCAAGTCCCAATACATCATTGTTTGCCAATGCAGCAACCAGAATCTCTCCCTGACAGTTTTCTGTCACATCAATATACGTCAGGGCCAAGGAAAGCTGCCCCTAGGCTCCTCCATGGCTTGGACATGCTACATGACACCAAATGAGGGGGAGCCTGGGAGGAAGAACATCACATCTTCTGTGTATCTAAGGTCTGTAACTTCTGGGAGGTCATGGGTAACTGTACTGGGGACACAATGAGTGGGGGTGAGTAACAAAGATTGTGCTGGGCGGGGGGTTTCTGTTGGGAGGCAGGATTGGGGGGACGATTTGGGGGAAATTCTTGCTGGGAGAGTGTATTTGGGGAGGAAAAATATTCACGCTGAGAGGGGGATTATTTATTGAAGGGGTTTTCATGCTGGAGGATTTGGTGGGACTTGTGGGGGGGGGGGGGGGGGGGACAAAGATACAGTGCCTTGGAAAAGTATTCATGCCCCTTTTCCAAATTTTCATGTTACAACCAAAAAAGTAAATGTATTTTATTGGGATTTTATGTGAAAGACCAACACAAAGTGGCACATAATTGTGAAGTGGAAGGGAAATGATAAATGGTTTTCAACATTTTTTACAAATAAATATTTGAAAAGTGTGGGGTACATTTGTATTCAGCCCCCCTGAGTCAATACTTTGTAGAACCACCTTTCGCTGCAATTACAGCTGCAAGACTTTTGGGTACGACTCTACCAGCTTTGCACATCTAGAGAGTGACATTTTTGCCAATTCTTCTTTGCAAAATAGCTCAAGCTCTGTCAGATTGGATGGAGAGCATCTGTGAACAGCAATTTTCAAGTCTTGCCACAGATTCTCAATTGGACTTAGGTCTGAACTTTGACTGGGCCATTCTAACACATGAATCTAAACCATTCCACTGTAGCTCTGGCTTTCGAATGGATTGAACATTGCTCTGTGAGATGTTCAAAGCTTCGGATATCTTTCTATAACCTGACCCTGCTTTAAAATTCTCCAAAACTTTAACCCTGACCTGTCTTGTGTGTTTCTTGGCCTTCATGATGCTGTTTGTTCACTAAGGTTCTCTAACAAACCTCTGAGTGCTTCACAGAAGAGCTGTATTTATTTTGAGATTAAATTACACACAGGTGGACTCTATTTACTAATTAGGTAACTTCTGAAGGCAACTGGTTCCACTAGATTTTAGTTAAGGGTATCAGAGTAAAGGGGGCTGAATACAAATGCATGGCACATTTTTCACATATTTATTTGTAAAAAAAAAATGAAAACCATTTATCATTTTCCTTCCACTTCACAATTATGTGTCACTTTGTGTTGGTCTTTCACATACAATCTCAATAAAGTACACTTATATTTTTGGTTGTAACATGAGGAAATGTGGAAAATTTCAAGGGGTGTGAATACTTTTTCAAGGCACTGTATATGCTGGGTAAGGAGAAGGGGGAGGAGGAGGGGAGGAGATATTTCTTGGGAGGAGGAAGAATTTTTGTTTGTGGATAATCTTGGCTTGCAGACGGTATTTGTGGTTGGGGGTAAGTGTGCAGTTTTTTTGGTGGGGGTGGGGGCAGAGAACGGATTTTGGGACAAGAAAGTTTGTATTGCTTGCGGGGGAAATCTTGCACTCTCCTAACCCCTACACTATGGGTTTGATTTACTAAAACTGGAGAATGCAAAATATGGTGCAGATCTGTATACAAGCCAATCAGCTTCCAGGTTTTTTTGTCTAAGCTTAATTGAATAAGCTTAAGTTAGAAACTGATTGGCTAACATAAACAGCTGCACCATATTTTGCACTCTCCAGTTTTAGTAAATCAACTCCTATATGCGTTACCACCCCTGACTTCCGCCCTCTCTACATTTTGTACTGCTGACCAATGCACTTTTTGCATTACATACTATTGACTCCTGCACACCAGATGTTACACATTCTTGATCCCTGCATTCTGTGCCTTATACACTCCTGACCCCTGCGCACATGGTGTGTGAAACAGCCGTGACCCCTGCACATGGTGCATTACACACCTTAAAACAGTTCTTTGCCCTATTTGAAAAAAAATTAAATTCAGCAGCTATAAATACTGTAGCTGGTGATTTTTAACATAAGGACACCCACTTGTCCAGGGGTCCAGTGCCGTGCTTGCCCGAGCCAGTTCTTCACTGGTCTTCGGGTGCCCAGCACTGGCATGTTTATTGCGGGCAGTTGCCTGTGATTCCTTGGGGCTTGACAGCTGGCTTTTGTGATGGGCCAACTCCAAACCCCACCCCAAAAAGTACCAAAAATAGAAGAGTAGTGGGAAGTGGAAATACAGCAGAATTTCTTCTTTAGGGTAAAGTTCCGCTTTAGGTACTTCTAAAACTTGGCACTGACTGCAGCACTTGTTTTGTTTTCCGGACTCACTGCAATACACACTCCTGACCCCTACATTCTGTGTATTATTTACGTCTAAATCTGGCACTAACTGCAGCACTCTGTGGATTATATATTCCTGCCCCCAGCACTCTGTGCATTATGTACTCCTAATACCGGTATTGACCACAGCACTTCGAGTGATACCTACTCCTGATCCCTGCACTTTGTACTTTACAATATAGTGAAATGATGCAGCATCAGTGAATATAACAAAAACATGCAAACAAATACGTAAACAGTGTTGCCAAACACGAAGTCTCTTAAATCAAAATCTATATACATTCAGATAAACAAAGATCTTCCACCATCCAGCAGATCCTTCTAGTGTAACGAAAAGTGCCACCACCTTAATCAAATGCACATTCACCAAACCATAAGCTGTAAGAGGTACAGGAGATACAGCATTGTTTCTCAGGCACAAATCTTCCCCAGGTGTATGCACTTCCACTCTGGAATTATTCCTTTTAAGCAACAGCAAAAGGCAACTCCCACTGGGACTGAAAGAGCTCACCAAGGAGCCAACAGAAAACCAGTAATAGTGTAGTAGTTTAAATAAAAGGTTATTGTAGGACAGAACCAGTCATCCAATTAGAACAATGTGACAGCGACTAATTTGATGAAGTTCTTCTTCAAAGTAGGCTCAGTCAAAGTGTTAGCTTTTTGTATATTTTCAGTATGCATAAAAGCATTTAATTAAAAAAAAAATGATTGTGCTGAGGTTTTTACACGTCTGTGAGACTCCTGCTTGTGGCACAGCAATCAAATCATTTAGGAGGCTCAGGTTTTACCTTACCATGCCCCTTTAAATCCAGCAATGATTAATCACAGGAGTGTAAAACATGTTTGCTGACCAAGCACATACCGTGTGTGTCATGTTGCTGCTTTTATGAAGTTTTATGAACTTTTATGAAGTTTCAATAAAGAAGTAGTTTTATCCCTGGAAGTGCCGCCAATCTCTTTCCTTCTTCTACCTTTAAACCCCTCCCACTGTTGAAGTAATTTGGCAACACTCACTGTCAACTGTGGTGTGCTACCCACATAACATTATTGCTCTCTTTGGGTTGTCCCAAATCCTTTACAAAACTAGCAAATCCCCTGGACAACTTTCAGTTCATGTAACGTTACAGAAAATTATCAGTGCCTATGGATATAGTACATAAACTATAGCAGACGGCCCTAATGACATCATTCTTGTACATGCACACAGGAGTTACATCATCACTGCACAGAGTGGTGCTGTAAATGTACACAGAGCTGCGCATGTGTCTATGCCTTGGCACTGCATTGGGCAAGGCCTCCCATAGCAACCCAATGCATATTATGTGAATGGGCCCTAACTTCTAGTGGTGCACCTAACGTCTAGTGATGCAGTAAGACAAAGGCACAAAAAAAAAATCAGGACTGATATATTAATTATGTGACGATGAAAGCCTCCTTTTAGTCTGTTTGGCTTGTATTCAGTTGTGTTCAGACATTTCAACATAGGAGTCATCATTTCAAATCTTGAACAAAAATGCACACAGCCAAATACGTAGTCATCTCTACTGAGTAAAATCATAAAGGGTGACAGTACTAGACACTAGACAGTAATGTGTTTTTAATCCTATAAAGTACATAGAGGTAGCAAACCTTGGGATTAAAGCAATTGACTTTTCTCTATGTGTGGTAGAGGGTGAGCACTAAAGAGCATGTAAGCAGTTTTTGCTTGGGAACATGAAAAGAGACTTCATAGGAAAAGTTGTGAAGTAATGGAAAAAGTCGCGTAACACATTCTTTCATGAGTTCTGCTGTGTTTTTTTTTTTTTTTTTTCATTACCTCAGGTGCAAAGGATTTGTGTAAGGTTAAAGTATTTGTATCTGTCTAATCATAATAATCTACTGCCCGAGGCCATGCTGTTTTTGGAATGGTGGACTGGATAGAGGAGTTGTTAACTGACAACAAGTAGCAAGTTGTAATAAAACGTGAGCCTCCCATAAGCATGTGGTTTTGGCAGCTATGACTAGCATTGTCAAACGTGACTGTCAAACAATTAGGCTGAAACATTTTCCTTCTTTCTGCACCCAGTCTTGACACAAAAGGTGAACATTATGAGGGAGGATTCTGGGTACTGCACACATAGCAGTGCTGAGGAGCTCCCGGAAATTTGATGACGGCATGGAAATCGGGGAGACGGTAACATAACTGGGACAACCCTGCCAAACAAATTACTCTGGGCCCTGTAGCTTCCTGACACATGCCTGGCTTGTTTATGTTATACATTCACCATTCAAAAGAAGAGTAGCAGGCAAGATATTCCATTTCTATTAATACACTGGTTGTTTGTTTTTACGCTTATGCTATACCCTCCTGACGGGTTCCAGCCATTCGCATGTGAATTCTCAGATGTTACAGTACAGAAGCAGCACATGACTTTCATTCTGTGCAAATTTAAACCTTGAAGTATAGTTGCGTGTATTTTTAGAAGGCAAAATATTTAAATGTCTACTAAAGAACTACAGTTTTTTAAGGGTTTGTAACGACTGCCTATATGCTCTACAGTTATCAGTTTTTAAAGGTTGGAAGTTAAATTTCAACCTAGATAGGTGCTGTAATACCTAGTATGATAACTACCTTAAAAGGTAGTTGTATGCTGCTCTTTAGGATTGAACTAAACCTCTGTTTAAAAAACATTGCTGGCAGGCAGAAGAGATGTTCTATAACTCTACTGCAAAAAAAAAAATTTCACCTGCCTGACAGCAATGTTTTAGTCTGAATATACGCTGAGCTGAATGTGCAGCACAGTGTACATTTCAGGCATCTGCCATGTGCCAGGGTGACTTCCGCATGCATACGTTACCAATCAAGATGGCCAGGAAGGCCAAACTTAGAAAAATACTTTTTCCACATTTTCCATTTTCTCCTTACCTACTGTTGCGAAAAGGTCGTTGTCTACAAAATTCTGCCACTCATGTTAAAATGTACCCACACAAAGAGCCAGAGCATGGGCTCATTCACTTCTCTCCTCACTGGTCTCTCTGAGGTTTTAAACAGAGACAGTGTGTCTAAAAGAAGGCGACTTGTGCTATGTCCTTGCTTTTTAAAA